>NC_139000.1:101890929-102203142 GCF_964374135.1 Grampus griseus
CCTTCACGGGCCAGACCCTGTGCTGGATCTCTGGTCTCAAGGAGATGATGGATGGTCAGGGAATATGGGGCTTGAATGGAAGCAACTCCACTGCCAGACGAACTCAGAGGGTCTGAGCATCAGAAGCTGACAATTTTGGGGACCTGGGACTATCTCTATCTTTATTCCTTTTTCTTTAGTTTTTATTCTATACTGGAGTATAGTTGCTTTACAATGTTGTGTTAGTTTCAGGTGTACAGCAAAGTGATTCAGTTATACATGTATCTATTCTTTTCCAGATTCTTTTCCCATTTAGTTTATTAAAGAATATTGAGTAGAGTTCCCTGTGCTATACATCAGGTCCTTGTTGTTTATCTATTTTATATGTAGTGGTGTTTATCTGTTAATCCCAAACCATAATTTATTCCTCCCCCCTGCTATCTTTCTTCTAACAGTGTTTTAAATCATCATCAGACTCATTCTGTCTCTTTCTTTCTGTCTTCCCCTAAGTGGGACCATTGCTTACATTGTGTAAAAACCAGATTTGCCAGAATAGCCTGTCTCCAATAACCTCTAAAGAGTTAATCACATCATTCATCTTCCGATTGGCTCGGTCAGTTATGTAGGTTCCAGATGTTACTGCCCTTTGGAAGACAAAAAATTTAGTCAATTCATCAAAATTGATGGTGACCTGGGATGATTCGTCCTTCCTGACCAGCTCTTTTTAAACACTGGGTTCGTTTCTCAGTTTTTGTTGATGATTCATTTGACATTTAGTTTAGTTTTTTTTTTTTTTCCTTGGCTGTGTTGGGTCTTCGTTGCTGCGTGCGGGCTTTCTCTAGTTGCAGCGAGCGAGGGTTACTCTTCGTTGTGGTGCGCGGGCTTCTCATGGCGGTGGCTTCTCTTGTTGCGGAGCACGGGCTCTAGGCGCGCGGGCTTCGGTAGTTGTGGCTCGCGGGCTCTAGAGCGCAGGCTCAGTAGTTGCGGCGCACGGGCTTAGTTGCTCCGCCCTTGTCTGTTCACAGGAGTATGACCACAGGAGCTGCACTGCTAGTCATACAGTCCTGGGGAGACTCTTAAACAACAGCTAAGATGGGATAAAGCAGCTCCCTCCTGGCACATAGGCTGCCTCTGTATTCTTGGGTCTTGGCACACTGTGGCATCAGCCTGGAGGCCTCTGGTCTCTGGCAAAGGATGGTAATGTCCTACAAACAGCAGACCACGCTGCCCTTTTCATTTCAGCCCTTGGAAGCAGCTCAAGAAATTAAGCTACTCCATCAGTGCATCCGTGATCCGGTCTCCGAGCAGCCAACAAGGCCCATTGCTCATAGTCTGGGCGGCCTGTGGGTCTGGCCGCCATGGCAAGGGACCTGCCAGATTGAATCAGTTGATGGAGATGCTATAAAACAGGGAGGCAGGAAATTAGGCATTTTTGCTTTCTGCCCAAAGACTTGGCACGTGCCACCGTTATCCTTGAACTTTCTTGCCCTTTGGACATCCTCACTCCTAAACTGCTAGCGCCTGGAGTGAACTGGGTGTTCAGATCACAGTATCCTGTTTCCACCACCGTCCCCAACTTCTTAGAACTAAGTACAATTTTTTCTGCTTCTGTGTGCACATCGGGCATAAAAAGCCTTGCTGGGATGGGGCCATGCAGGGACCGTATGGGCCTTACTATTCCCGTGTGGCACCCAGAGCTCTTGTGCCAGTAGGAGCTAACATTCATTGAGAGCCTATTATATGCTAGATATTGTACTGTGTGCTATATATGCGTTATCTCATTAAATTCACACAACAGCCCTGAAGGGTAGGGAATAATTTACAGACGAGGAAACCAGGCCTTTGCAAAATTAAGTAGATGACCAGAGTCATATTGCCAGCAAGTATTAAAACCAGGATGCAAATCTTGGTCCAGCTGACACCAGAGCCCATTCTCTGAGATAGATTTTGTGATACCAACAGCCAGGACTTAACTTCTTTGATTCCTTTGGTTGCTCTTGTTGTTTTTGGCCGCGCCGTATGTCTTGTGGGATCTCAGTTTTCCGACCAGGGATTGAACCCAGGTCACAGCAGTGGAAGCCCTGAATCCTAACCACTAGGCCACTAAGGAACTCCCTTGATCTCCTTTAAAATGGTCTTGAAAAGGGCTTCCCTGGTGGCGCAGTGGTTAAGAATCTGCCTGCCAATGCAGGGGACACGGGTTCGAGCCCTGGTTCGGGAAAGATCCCACATGCCGCGGAGCAACTAAGCCTGTGCGTCACAACTACTGAGCCCGTGAGTCACAACTACTGAAGCCCGTGCGCCTAGAGCCCGTGCTCCGCAACAAGAGAAGCCACTGCAATGAGAAGCCCCCACACCGCAACGAAGAGTAGCCCCTGGTTGCCACAAC
The DNA here is from genome assembly GCF_964374135.1 of Grampus griseus. Taxonomy (NCBI): domain Eukaryota; kingdom Metazoa; phylum Chordata; class Mammalia; order Artiodactyla; family Delphinidae; genus Grampus; species Grampus griseus. The sequence goes on from NC_139000.1 coordinate 101,893,298, forward strand.
TAGAGAAAGCCCGCACGCAGCAACAAAGACCCAACACAGCCAAAAATAATAAATAAATTAAATAAATAAATTAAAACAAACAAACAAACAAAAAACAGTCTTGAATTAAGCACTGTCCCCCAGGCCTGTGCTTTTAAGGAAATCAGGGTAAGCTCCCCAGTATCTGAGCATTCGTCTTTCATAGTTCCTATAACAAACTACAGATGATTAGGGGAAAGAAACATTGGTCAGACGAGTTTGGTTAGAATTAGCGCCAGTTTTGCCTTTCCTGTTGAGGTTCTGCAGACCAAATTACTTTGCATATTATATGAGTTTGGGTAACATTTTCATAAGTTTTTTAGCATTGTTGTATGGAAAGGAAGCAAAAATTGAAAGGAGAAGAGCCAGTGAACTCTTCTTGTCTTGACTTGTCTGGCACCCAGCCTTTCAGCTGAATCCTCTGGGTTCTTCCGTGAAGACTCTTCAGGAAAGGGTCTGCTCCTGACGAGGAGAACCAACTGACCATTTCTTTCTTCCTAGAATGCTGGGGTTGGATCTGGTCGTGCGGGACGACAACGGGAACATCTTGGACCCCGATGAAACCAGCACCATCGCCCTCTTCAAGGCCCATGAAGTGGCCTCGAAGAGGATTGAGGAAAAGATTCAAGAAGAGAAGGTGAGCTTCCTCAGATGTGCAGACTTTGGCCCCAGAGGTTCCATTTTTGCTTTTTTTTTTTTGCGGTACGTGGGCCTCTCACTGTTATGGCCTCTCCCGTTGCGGAGCACAGGCTCCGGACGCACAGGCTCAGCGGCCATGGCTCACGGGCCCAGCCGTTATGCGGCATGTGGGATCTTCCCAGACCGGGGCACGAACCCGCGTCCTTTGCATCGGCAGGCGGCCTCTCAACCACTGCGCCGCCAGGGAAGCCCTTTGCTTTTGTTTTTAATGAAGGAAAAGGAGTTAAGACAACAGAGGTGGAAATGTTGTTTAGAAATCATTCATTTCCTCATTTTAGAAGCAAAATATTACAAAAAGAACAAAGCAGTTTTGTATATTCTGACCTGGGAAGGTTGCAAAGATAATGTATTAAGCAGAAAAGAGCAAGATGCAGAACCGTGTGTATAAAAGACTATTATTTGTGTTTCAAAAAAGAATATACATACATCTGTGCTTGCCTATGTGCAGACTAACTCTGTAGTGATAGACAAGAAACAGACAATTAATGGATGCCTCTGAGAAGGAGAATTGGGTGGGAGAAAAGCCTCTTTACTCTGTAAACTTCTGTATTTAGTACATAGATCATGATTTCCAAAATAAATAAAATAGTATTTACAAATAAAGTGTTTGAAAGATTTTAAAAATAGTAATTGGACAATAAATAAAAATTCAAAAGGTATAGAAAAAGAGAAAAAGAAAAAAGTCACCTATATTATGACTCCCCAAACATACTGATGTTGAGGTATATATTCTTCCAGTCTTTCTGTTCTAATGAGTAGAGGTTTCTGTTTATTTCGTTTAGTTTGTAGGTTTTATTTCTTCAGCACAGTTGTAATAACATTTCATTGTGTTTCTGGATCTAATGGCTAATCATGCCTGAAGGTGGACCTGTCCAGTGGAATCTCTTATTTGCAATGAGAGTTGTTCCCCAAAAGAAGGATAATGAATCGTGATGTTTATGCTTTTGAGGTTTACCCAGAAATTGTCGTGAGAGATGAGAACTTCTTAAAGCTACTAAAACCCTGAGTTATCATAAACTTTAGATAATATGCTCTTTAGACAGCATTTATTGAATTACTTGGGTTCAAGGCGCTTCACAGGACTGCCTTGATCATCTAAATAATAATGGTTCTATTTTTCTCACTTGATCACTTCTCCACTTACACACACTTTCTTCTCAGTAAGTGCTTCTCTCGGGTGGTCATTATATTTGGCTCCCGTTTGCAGGCCAGAGTCTTTGCTAGCGTTTCCCACTTGCTGAAACCAAGATGCTTTTCTGTCTTGTCCTCTGTGTTCAGTCAATCCTGCAGAATCTGGACTTGCGGGGCCAGTCCATCTTCAGTGCCGTGCATACCTACGGCCTCTATGTGAACTTCAAGAACTTTGTCTGCAACATTGGGGAAGACGCAGAGTTGTTCATGGCCCTCTACGACCCGGACCAGTCCACGTTCATCAGGTAGTAGAGACCCAGGTCATCTTCCGTCAACCTTGCAAAAATACCCAGCCTTCACCTATCTCCTCCCTGAGGATTTCTTTGCTGGGTTTGAGAGGGGAAGATGGAGAAGAGGGGGAGGATTTCTAGGCAGTAGAAAATAAACCCTTTGGGTCGCTAAGCCATTCTGAATAGCTGCTGAAACAGCGCAGTAGTAACAGTTTGTGTACTCCCTGGGTCTTAGAAATCACAGAAAACTCGTCCGAACATGGTGACAGGAACAGAGAATTCAAAGGAGCATAAGAGAGGGGTGAGGGAGGGATGACTCGGCAGAGCACTGAGAATTTTAGAGCAGTGAAACTATCCTCTCTGATACTGTCATGGTGACTGTGTGTCATTACACATTTTTCCAAACCCAGAGAATGTCCAACACTAAGAGTGACCCCTAATGTAAACTGTAGACTCGGGGTAATAATGACCTCTCAGTGTAGGTTCAATGGTTATAACAATGATTGTACCATTCTGCGGGGGGTTGTTGATAAAGGGGTGGGGGCTGGGCATGGAGGGGGGCCTAGGGGAAATCTGTACCTTCGGCTCAACTTTGCTGTGAACCCAATACTGCTATAAATTAAAGACTTTAGCTTTGTTCAACCCTACAGTCATGCTGCCGCTGAGCAGCTGAGAAAACAGGTTTATTCTTGAGAAGATGGCTAAAAGTAATTACTGACAAATTATTTATGATTTTTTAAAATAAATTTTTAAAATAATTAATTTTTGGCTGCACTGGGGCTTCGTTGCTGTGCACGGGTTTTCTCTAGTTGTGGCGAGTGGGAGCTACTCTTCGTTGCGGTGTGCGGGCTTCTCATTGCGGTGGCTTCACATGGGCTTCATTCGTTGTGGCTCGCGGGCTCAGTAGTTGTGGCTCGCGGGCTCTAGAGCGGAGGCTCAGTAGCTGTGGCACACGGGCTTAGTTGCTCCGCGGCATGTGGGATCTTCCTGGATCAGTGCTCGAACCCGTGTCCCCTGCATTGGCAGGCGGATTCTTAACCACTGCGCCACCAGGGAAGCCCCAAAATTGTTTGTATCTAAAAAAGAAAGCTTATTGCGGTGTGGTGCTGTGGATTCCCGGGGATGGACTTGGAATGATTCTTATAATATTATATTCCTGACTCAGCAAAACTGAAACTTTCATACAAAGAATTTGAGATGGAACACAGACCCCAGATAGAATCTGGTAGAATCTACTGTGTCTGTGCCCGTCTTGAGCAGTGCTTGTCATGGGGCCGTACTGGGTGTACCTCAGAGAGCCAGGCTACAGCCAGGAGACCAGAGGCCGGTCATTGGTGTGGTCTCAGACCTGCCTGGTTAACTTTACTGGCTCTTCTGGGCCACCTTTCGACCCTATTCAGTCTATACTGAGAGCGGCTTCCTCCCCATTTAGGTGCTCATTGAGATTTTTTTTTTTCCCCTTCATCAGTGAAAACTACCTAATTCGCTGGGGCAGCAATGGAATGCCCAAGGAGATCGAGAAGCTTAATAACCTTCAAGCGGTCTTTACTGTAAGTCCTACCTATGTTTAACCCTTTCCTTTGTTTGCAATCTTCACAGGTGCACGTGACAGGTATATGGAAAATTTAAAAACGGACACATGAAAATAACAATCAGCATGATCTCTCTAGCAGGACTGACCCACTCATTTATTCACCAAATATTTATTGAGCACCTGTCAGAGGCCAGGCACTTGAGATACATCAGTGAACACATCCGATAATGTCCTGGTTCTCAAGGAGCTTTCTGTCCTAATGGGGAAGTCAGTAATAAACAGTAATCAGATAGATGAGGATTTGTATAGAATGTTAGAGGTCCTGAGTACCTTGGGGGGATTGGGAGTTTCTGGGCTGGGGGAGGGTTGCTGTCTTAAACAGTGGGTGAGGGCAGACCTTTCAGCAAGAACTTCCAGTTGATGAGGGGGTGAGCTGTGCAGATAAAGGGGGGGACCTTCCAGAGCCACGTTACGGTCGGGGCAAAGACCGGACTAGACTTTTGTGTTGGCTTATACGTTAATGGACTTTTCCCTCTCTGTCTCCACTTCGCGGAGGCAGGAGGTGCTGCTGTAAATGGATCGAGAGCCAGGAATGTACTGGGCTAGAGCCTGGGGCCTGGTGACTCTCCTTTTCGTGGGCTAGGAACTTCCTTGGGATTCTCTCCCCTTTTTTGGACATCAGTGCTTGAAATGCCCTGGAGCTGCTGCCACCTGCTCTGAGCAGCCTTGGTGGGCAGGTTTTCCAGCTCCCATTAAGCCTAAAAGAGATACTGGCTTCCTTTTCTCCCTTTTTCCCTTAAGCCACACCCATATTTTATCTGCTTTTTCTCTTACCACTCTTACAGTCAGGAAAACAGAGTCTAAGGTGAAGCACCAAAGGAAGTGATAGGAAGGCGCATTGGTCCCTGCTTCCTTCCTTCCTTCATTCCTGCCTTCCTTCTTTCATTCCTTCCTTCCTTCCTGCCTTCCTTCCTTCCTTCCTTCCTGCCTGCCTTCCTTCCTTCCTTCCTTCCTGCCTTCCTTTCTTCCTTCCTTCCTTCCTGCCTGCCTGCCTTCCTTCCTTCCTTCCTGCCTTCCTGTCTGCCTGCCTGCCTTCCTGCCTGCCTTCCTTCCTGCCTTCCTTCCTTCCTTCCTTCCTGCCTTCCTGCCTGCCTTCCTTCCTTCCTGCCTTCCTTCCTGTCTTCCTTCCTGCCTGCCTTCCTGCCTGCCTTCCTGCCTTCCTTCCTGCATTCCTTCCTTCCTGCCTTCCTTCCTTCCTTCCTTCCTTCCTCCCTTCCTCCTGCCTTCCTTCCTGCCTGCCTTCCTTCCTTCCTGCCTTCCTTCCTTCCTGCCTTCCTTCCTTCCTGCCTGCCTTCCTGCCTTCCTTCCATCCTTCCTTCCTGCCTTCTTTCCTTCCTGCCTGCCTTCCTTCCTTCCTTCCTGCCTTCTTTCCTTCCTTCCTTCCTGCCTGCCTTCCTTCCTTCCTTCCTGCCTCCCTTCCTTCCTGCCTTCCTGCCTTCTTTCCTTCCTTCCTTCCTGCCTGCCTTCCTTCCTTCCTTCCTGCCTCCCTTCCTTCCTGCCTTCCTTCCTTCCTGCCTTCCTTCCTGCCTGCCTTCCTGCCTGCCTTCCTTTCTTCCTGCCTTCCTTCCTGCCTGCCTTCCTGCCTTCCTTCCTTTCTTCCTTCCTGCCTTCCTTCCTGCCTTCCTTCCTTCCTTCCTGCCTTCCTTCCTTCCTTCCTTCCTTCCTGCCTTCCTTCCTGCCTGCCTTCCTGCCTTCCTTCCTTCCTGCCTTTCTTCCTTCCTGCCTGCCTGCCTTCATTTCTGCTTATTATTGTTCATTCCATCTATTAACCTTCTACCCCTATGACGAAAGTGGTGTATTACTTTCCCTGCACTGACCGTCCACATCTTCATCACCTAGTAAACATCGACAAAAAAGAGCTTAGAACTCTTCCCAAAACCTCTCCCCAACACGCAGAGTATTTCCTCAATTCTGAGATATGTGAGGGTTTTTTTCCCTGAAATTAAAAGGCGTTTATCAGTCAATGCGTACATTATTTAAAAAAAACACAACAACAACACATTAAAAAGGTGTTGTTGAATCATTGGTCCATCTTCTAATCAATACCGTTTCAGAATAGCTGCAATTCACCCCCTCCTCTCCTCCCCCCACCAGTTAGGCCCCTCCTATATGCAAATTTCATGTCCAACTTTTTCAATGAAATAAAATGTGGTGACCGATTCTTTGGTCATTGAATATTCTACAGAAACTTCATTTATACATGATTGTATATTATTAAATAATATCAGTGTGCCCCAGTTTATGTAACCAGTCACTTAAAGTCTTTATCTTTCTATTAATAGAAACTTCACAAAACCTAGAGTAGAAATTCAAGGTGAATATCGTCATTGGTATATATTCCTATCTTGGAGACCTGAGTTAATCTGATTATAGGGGATAGATATGGATCGATTGTTTAAAAAGTAATTCTTGATTCAGTAAAGAGGCCTTGGATAGCCGTTTCATGAAAAGAATTTGAGATGCAGTTAAATCATTTCTGATATTAAAGCAAATGAGATAGGTGAGCTCTTTTGTGGGTTTACTCACCCATCCTTAGGAATACAAACAAGCATAGAGCATGAGCCCCAAAAAGACAGAGAGATTTCATCGACACATTTCTCATTAGTCAACACACACCCAGAAGCTCTCGATGGTTATCTCTCATAAAACAGATGAATAATTACAGATAGCAATGCATGTAAACTTCTGTGTGATAGTTGCCTCACAGGATTATTTGGAAGGTGAAATGAAATATCACCAGCACGTGTAGATCCCCAGTAAATGTCAATGTCTTGTCAGTTTTAATTTCGTTTGACACTGAAACGCGTCCGGTGCTCAGCTATGCCCTGGCCAGGATCTAAAGTAACAATGACCAGGGACCCCATTTTTACACACCCTGTGTAAACTGGAGACTTGAGATTGAATCCAATCTGATTTATAAATTTGAAGTAGGAGCTGGGGAATTTTTAAAAATTCTTTTTTTGAATACAGTCATTTTTCTCTGATGCTATGATAGTTCTTGGGTGGATAGGGGGAAGAGAGGAGTCCTGATATTTCAGCATTAGGAAGTATGCTCTGAACGGTGTTTTATTGTAGAGTGAAAAGAAAAGAGAAATGAATATGACAGGGTAATGTAGGGTGACCTCCTTTTCTGTTCTCTCTGCCCCTGTAGGACCTCAGTAGCACAGACCTCATCCGGCCCCGCATCAGCCTCGTGTGCCAAATTGTCCGGGTTGGCCACATGGAGCTGAAGGAGGGCAAAAAGCACACATGTGGACTACGAAGACCCTTTGGAGTAGCAGGTACAGAAAGGACCCGAGATGGATGTAAGATGGTATGGCCACTGGGAAAACAGTATGGTGGGGCCTCAAAAAATTAGATTAGGATCCAGCAATCTCACTTCTGTATCCCCAAACGGATTAAAAGCAGGGTCTCAAAGAGATACTGTCACACTCATGTTTACCACAGCGTTGTTCACAATAGCCAAAGCAGCCCAGCTGTCTGTTGACGGATGAATGGATAGGCAAAATGGTCTTTCCATACAGTGGAATGTCATTCAGCCTTAAGCAGCCCGTGTCCCCTGCATTGGCAGGCGGATTCTCAACCACTGCGTCGCCAGGGAAGTCCAATGTGAATGTTTTTAATGCGACTTTGAGCGGTACATTTAAAAATGTTCAAAATGGCAAATTTCATGTTAGGTATATTTTTCCACAATAAAGAGAAAATTAAAAGAAATACAGAGAAGAGGGAGGAAGGAGAGAGGAGACTCAGAGACAGTGCAAGATGAATTTGGTTGTTAGTGCTAGTATCAGGCACACCGCGTTTACTGCCTGAAACTGCCAGGTAGCTTTTTGTGGGTTCTGTGTCCTCACCTAGATGCCCCTCCTTTGTTTCTCCCTCACTGCCCAGCACTGTGTCTTGTACACAGCAGGGCCCTCTCAGTCAAGCCTCCGTGTGACTGTTGTAATTTTCCCTGACTGCGGCTGCGTATTGATTTTAATTGAATAAAATTCTCCTGGGAAAGTGGTTTGTATGTCTAGGAAATTGGCTCTTCCAAGGCAACATTGCTTTCAAAGAGCATCCTTGGCTTAAATCAAACTCCATAACCTTCCAGGAGGCCCTCCATTTTCCTCTGTAGTTTGTTAAATGGAGGAAATATATTTTTGGTATTGCACCGACACTTTGGTCCCTAAGTAGTTTCGAAAGCCATCAATTCTGCCCCTGGAACGAGGGCCCAGAAACTGCACGTCTTCAGGGTTGACCTGTGCGTTACGTGGCTGGTGAGGCAGCCTTTGTACCCCAGGAGGCTGTGCCTTGTGCATCCCTTGAACGGCCTTGCACTGCAACTGCTCTCAAGGTTGGCCAGGCTCTGTCTAGAGGGGACAGCACTACTTCCTGATAGTGAATTGAAATAAAAGCCCAGAAAAGGCAAGGAACCCTGGCCCAGGACTGCTTAGCCATCTGTACGGCAGTCTATTCTTTCATAAAAGATTTCAGGAATATTCAAGGTCGTTGTCTTTCAAACTGGTCCATAGAAATTCAAACGTCAAGCTCAAGGCTTTTATTTGCTCTTCCATTTCAGGGTGTCTGTGTGTTCATTCAGGGCGTGGAGAGAAGTTAGGAGTAACTAGATGATGTCATTCACAAATGAACTGCCTATTTGGGGGTTCAAATACAAATTCTCCAGTGCACACGCGCGTGCGCGCATGCAATGTTTTCAGGGGTCTATTAAGGGCTGATAGCAAGTTGATGTCATGCCCTGCTTTCTATAGCTTCCTTTCACTAACTTTATTCATTCCCAAGCCTTATGCACTATATGTTCGGGTTGATTGGAGAAAGCATTTCCTCCCTTGTCTTTCGTTTTTCTAATGATTATTGTCTCATATCTCAGTATTTCTTTTAATCGCCAAACGGATTACCTGTGGTGTGGATCGTTGGTGTGTGTTTTATGGCTAGATTGTAATTTATTAACCAAGGAATGGCTTCTTGCCATGGCCCCTGCCTAACCTCAGCAGCTGTAGAGTGAATGGCCCACTTACTAGTTCTCTAGGCAGCAGGCATAGTTAGGTTAAATGGTTTGGCCCTGTAATCACTGGGTTCATACCCTGGCTTTACCACTGAAACTTCTGACCTAGGGAAAATTACCTACCTTTCCTGTAGTCAGTCTCCTCATCTCTTAAAGTAGGGCTAATATTAATATTTGTATAAATAAGATAATCCATGCAGTAGGGTTACAACAGTGCTTCCTTAATAGCTCCTACTGGGCATCAAAGACCAAGTCACTATATGGTCTTCTAGTCTGTGCTGTTGATGCCCTGGCTGCCCTTCATTTATGTGGAAACCAGGTGAGAAAATGTCAAATCGGAGGGATGGTGGACCACTGCAAATCTTGAGTTCCTCTCCCAGGTCTTTATTCTACTGACACTCCTGACAAAAAAAAAAAAGAGTGTTCTCTGGGTCTTGGAACGCAGGCTTACTAAAGAGGGTCAGTGTCACGTGACTCAAGAATTCACCAACTTGGTCTAGTAGAATGTTTTAAAGGAGGTCGTCTGCAGGGTTGATCCAAGAATACCCAAGCCCCTGCCTGAGCCCCTGATGAACTGATCTCCTGCTAGGCTGGGGACACCGGGAGTCATCATTGGCAAAGAAATAAAAGCAACGTCCCTGCTCGCTCTCGCTCTCTTTCTTCCTCCAGGGGTCTGTGTTTGCTGATACTGTAATTTTCCATAGTTCCTCGCTGAGGCCTGAAGCAGTTGGTTTCTTTCATTAAGTTTTGTCTTTTTCCTAGTGATGGATATTACCGATATCATACACGGGAAGGTGGATGATGAAGAAAAACAACATTTTATTCCCTTTCAGCAGTAAGTACTGTGGCATTATCCCAGGTGACTTGAGACCTGGATTAGGCCTTTGGATGGTGTGTTAGAACCAGGTGCTAGGAACCTTTTGCCCAGTTAGAAAAGGAAAAGCTCTTAAGCGGGAAGATTGTCAGAGCGGAGCTGACAGAAGACTATTCAAAGTCCTTCATGTGGCACTCCATTAAGAGGGTAACTGAACTTTCCTGATTCTACAGAAATGACCAAAGGAACATAAGGGGCAAACCTACCAGATTATGGTGCCACTTAAATGCCAGAAATGCCAACGTTTATCTGTACTTTGTCCTATGGAACAGGTATCACAGAGGACGAGGAATCGAGTAGAATAGCACAGGGCTTCTCAGACTGTAACCCGCACCTGAATCACCTGGGATCTTGTTAGAATGCAAAACACGATCTGGTGGGTCTGGAGTCTGCATCTGACGAGCTTCTAGGTGATGCTGCTACTGCAGGTCTGGGGATCACACTTTGAGTAACAAAGGTTTAGGAGATGCGAGAGTGAAGGGTAGACTAATCCTTGTTTTCCTGCAAGCGGGGGGAAGCCAGCCTGGGAGTGCGTGGAAGCTTTCCCCGCAGAACTGCACTCAGCTCCCCATACTGAGTCTCAGGAGCTGGAGCCCCGGGTGGGCCACTGGGGGACGTTGGAGAGCTACTCTCTATCCCCGTAACGCTGAAGGAGCGTACGTGGGAACATCATGACTGGCTCATACTCCAGCAGGCATGCGCCACTGACCTCGCACAGGTGGCTGGGACGTTGCTGGATCTGACTCCTAACAGGGCAGTCGTGTCAGTGAGAAGAATTGATTGTCTCGGCCACCACAACAGATCAATATGACAAACCGAGAATTCCAGAAACCAGCCCAAGGATATTTGAGTTAATACGTGATTTTATTAGTAATAAGTAATACGGTTATATATATATTTTAATTATTTTAAAATAATTTAAAATCAGTGGAGAAAGATAAACTCTGCAAAAGATAGTGTTTGAGAAAATTAGCTAACCATTTAAGAAACATAAGTTAGATCTTCATCTCCCACCTTATACCACTGTAAATTCCAGATGGTAACATATGTAAGTGTAAGAGCCAAAAATCTTAAAGTACTATAGGAAAACAAAAGTTTTATACGGTGTGATGTGTGGGAGGCCTTTCTGAGTCAGACACCAAAGATTCGCCTAAAGAAGAAAAATTGATAGGTTTCGCCACACAGAAATTTTAGACAACTTATACATAGAAAAAATTTAATAAAATCTTTGCAATGTCTATGAAAAAGAATAAATATTTCTAAATTATAAGGAATTAATACAAGTTCATAAGGAAGTCGGAAGGAAACATACACATGCAAAGAAATGGCCTATAAATTCATTGAGAATCAATGAAAGGCAAATGAAACAATGAGGTTTAGTTTTGGGGTTGACGAAGTTTTAAAAATATATGATATCCAGCGTTCAGTGGGTATAAAGACTACTTATAAGAATATAAATTGTTACAATGCATTAAAAACCTTAAAATTTAGAAATTTCAAAGAATATACTCCATAATTAACAGTGATTATTTCTGTTGGTGTAACTCTAGGTGATTTTGCCCCCTTTTGGTTTAACTGCTCACTATTCTTTCTACAAGAAATAGGTATTATATGTAATTTAATTTAAAATCTAAAAATCCTTATCTTTCATTTTAAAGTCCAGCACTTTTGGATAAGTTTCTAAATATAATAGTATAAATAGTTTGTGCTAAGTAGTACTTCCCTTCTCATCCAGAAGCTGCTATTAATAATTTTTAAAATATGTGCTTATCTAGCATCCTACCACCTATACACTGACCCTCCAAGAATATGGTGAGGTAAATATTTTATGTAGCTTAGTGCTAGTGTGAATTATGACACAACTTTCAAATTCACGAATGCTGCTCCCAGTGTAAATACGTATATTTAAGTATGTTAAATAAGTGCGATATATTAAATTAGTACGTATAATATATTAAAATATATAATTTTATATTAATGCATTCAATTAAATTATTTCATATATTAAACCAACTATATTACAATATCTTATGTAAATATAATAAATATTAAATAAAATACATAGCATAAATGTGAATATATAAATACATAAAATGTAAATATACTTGTGATAAATAGAAATAATTTTCATATCCATGAATGTTGTTTCTATTATATATACATATATTATAATTATGTCCTATGTATATATGTATAATATATGTATATTTTATATGTACATGTGTACTAGGAGCAGCATTCATGGATGTGGGAGTTATATGAAATACAATAATATATATAATATTATATATGTTTCAATATATATGAATTATCGGGGCAGCATTCATGGATATGAAATTTATTCTACTCCATACAAATAATATTATAAATGTATATAAAATAGGAACCACATTATGGATGTGAGTTATCTCAAATGTGTTTCTCTGTATCTGTCTCACTTTCTGAGGTGGGTTTCTTCTTTGGTTATGTGCCTCCCCGCTTACTTTCTGAACCAGCTCTTACCTAAGCAGCCGTGCTGAAACAGTGAGCTTTCAGACTGTCTCCACCGTATAATAATACAAGCTTTGAGTCTCCAAGGAGCCCAGCCCTAATTTGATTACCACTCACTGTGTGGCCAACAGCCACTGTGCAGCTTTCACGATGCACATCACAGCCTCTGGCATTGAACTCCTAAGATTTATGGCAAATGCTCTCGTAACTTACCTCGAAAGCTTTGTATTATATTGGGAGAGTTTTATGCATGTATCCTGCTAGTCTAAGAGGGAGTCATTTGAAAACAACTCAGACTGTCGCAATCCCACTTTTCAGGAACATATTGCAGAATGCTTCCCCCCTATTGTCAGGGTACAGGTCTGAACCCTGCAGAGAAAGCTGGCCTGTGTGTCGTGGGCAAGAGAAGGAAACCACAGCAGAGAAGACTGGCTGCCGTTGTCCCGCGCCCGGTTGATATGTAGTTATTGATAGCGCTTGTGCTTTCCATAGAATGGGGGCTGTGTTTGGCTCTTTGATCCCCCTGTACGAGCCTCAGCCTGATGTGATCTTTAAAGTGGCTCTTGTTTGCTGGTGGCTGTGCCACTGCAACCCTAAACATAGTTCTTCATCACGTGGGGTTCTACGAACACCATCCCGAAGCCGCTGGGTACATACCGCTCTTGTACATTGAGTCTTGTCACTAGATGTGGGCCTTCCAGGCATGTGATCCTGGCCCATTTCCTTACAGATGAGGAAACTGAGGCCCAGAGGGGGGACTCTAGCAGAGCTCACTTGGCAAGTAGAGCCAGGACCTGGAGGCTGGGTCTTCCTGCCCCTTCCTCCGTCCATCTACCATTCCATTCCCGCAGCCTCTCCCACCTTTTAAAGTGCATCAAGCATCGCCCCTGGGTTTAGTTGTTAACATTTGACCGTCGGTTTTGTTTGTTCTTGGGGTTTATTTTTCCCCTCACTCCCCCAAGTCATTTCAAGATGAATTCAGTGTCTAAGATAGGCCCCCGGTGGGAAAATAAAGATGGAAAGTATCCTGTAGTTAGGTTCCTCTACTGTTTATATTTCCAACTGACGCGCATGGGACCCATGACTATCTGAGGCTGTGCTGCAGAGACTTACTCTTTTCTCCTTACCAATCATTTCTGACTTTCCCAGAATTGCCATGGAAACCTATATCCGGCAGAGGCAGCTAATCATGTCGCCCCTGATAACATCCCATGTGATTGGGGAGAATGAGCCACTCACTTCAGTCTTGAATAAAGTGATAGCAGCCAAGGAAGTGAATCACAAAGGACAAGGTACACAGCCCTATGTACTGAGCTGGGAGGGGACTCTAGCAGGGGTGGAGGGGTGGTGCTCAGAGCTGAGTCCTTGGACTCTGGCCCTTTCACTATCTTTCTCTGATATAAAACAGACCCTGCTGGGGACTGCCCACCTCAGTTTCCGTCTAAAGGCAGTTAAGACTTAAGAGAGTTGGATCACAGCTGTATTTTGTAAATTCTATAGAACAGATTCTCATCGCATGAGTCTTTCCTCACTTTTGTCTGACCTGTAATCCCCGTGTTGTTTCCACAGGTCAAGGCACAAAGAAAATGCTTTTTTTTAAAATTTTTTTAAAATTAATTTTTATTGGAAATTAAAAACTAAAAAAATTAATTTGTATAGTTGCTTCACAACGTTGTGTTAGTTTCTGCTCTATAGCAAAGTGAATCAGTTATACGTATACATAGATCCCTTTTCTGGATTTCCTTCCCATTTAGGTCACCACAGAGCATTGAGTACAGCCCCTTGTGCTATACAGTAGGTTCTCATTAGTTAAGAAAAAGAGTTTTGAGGATAATTATGTTCCACTCTCTGAATATGTTTCTCCCAATACGTTTCCTAAAATTGAGAGGAAGGAGACCAAAGTAATGCAAATGAATATGTATTAATATAAACTAATGGGCTACCTAGCACAACATTTTTAGTTGTTTTTAGTACCTCCATATATCATTTTGTTGACTTAGTTTTAACCCAGAGGAGTTCTGCTTATTGAAACTGCATTTTTAACTCAAATAATAAGGGAAAATAGTTTAAAATCTGAAATTCAAATGATGATGATTTGGGGATAATTTTGAAGATTGAGTCAATTTTTTTTTTTTTTTTTTTTTACCACCCGGTAATCGTCTTCTGAAGTGGAAGCAATTAGGAAACATTTTCAGGATATTTAATTTGCCATGTGTTCACAGTTATCCTGAGTAGTAAATACATGTGAGAAATCATAGAATCCGAAAATAAATAACTAAATGTATTTCTGTTGTTTTGGAACTCCTAACCTAAGGATATAATTTGTTAAAGTGGAAAACCCTTACACTAAATAGATTGCTGTGTATGTACAATTTTTTTTTAACAAAACTGAAAAAAAGAAGACCATTCCTTCTCCTCCTTCTTAGCAATACACTTTTCAAATGTTTTCAGGCTCTTCATAAATATTTTTTGTGGCTGCGTAATATTCCATTGCTTGGATTTTTTTTTTTTTTTTTTTTTTTGAGCATGGAATTCCTAGGTAAGCACTTAAATGCTTTCTATTTTGCTACCGTTATAAATTTAAATAACTCTGCTGTGACTACCTTTATATATGAATCTTTTTCCATATTTAGGACTGCCTCCCCAAGAAAATTCCCGGAAGTAGGATTTCTGGGCCAAATGATAGGAATGAGCTTAAACCTGGAGATGTACATATTTCCAGAATACTTCCCATAAGTTTCTTCCTGTGGGCACTAATTACCATACGCCCACTTTGCAGACTGATGTTTAAAAATCTTTACCTGTTTGAAAGGTGAAAAGTAGACCACCGTAGCATTTTAAAAAACTACGTGACAGTGAACTGTCTGGCCTTCATATGTATTGATATTTAGGAGTTTTCTAAAGTTTTCCTTCCTTTCTAAAGTTTTTGTGAACTCTTTGTGTAATGAAGATAACAATTTGTCTTACTTAGGACACATACTTTTCAATTTCTGGTTTGCCAAATATTTATAAACTTTTTGTACTTCTTTGTGAGTTGTATATTCATGTTCTGTTTATTTGTGAGGATCTGAATGGTCTTCTTCTAATGAGTATGAATTTCTAATTTCTTATAAGTATTTCACCATGCCTTTTATAGGCATATGTAGTATATGGTTTATGAAGTATACCTTTTACTTTTTATGTATATCAAAATTTCAGTTTGTATAGATAATTCTTTTGCTTTTGTGATTTCTTCATTTGTTTCTCTACTTAGAAAAATGGTTCATACTCAGAGATTTGATAGTGATACACTTATTTTTTCCTTTAATTTCCTGTCTTTTTATCTGTTCACTTTTCTGTTATATTAGGAATTTATTTTAGTGAAAATGTGTCGTTGAGAGGTTAGATTGATTCTAAGTAGCTAGAAAATTATCCCAGCACGTTTATAGAATTGTTCCATTTTTCATGATTTGTTATGTCTCTTTTGCTGTATGTTTAATTGCTGTATATAATAGTACTTGATTTCATTGTTTCCATTGATTTATATATCTTTTCTACTACTAAGAGCACTCATTACTATAACTTTACAGTATTTTGATATCTGAGAGGGGCTATCTTTATTTTTTTTCCCCAAAGTAAACATCCATTCACATTTCTGTCAAATTCTCAAAGAAATCTTACTGTGATTTTTTTTTTTTTTTTTTCGGTATGTGGGCCTCTCACTGTTATGGCCTCTCCCGTTGTGGAGCACAGGCTCCGGACGCGCAGGCTCAGTGGCCACAGCTCACGAGCCCAGCTGCTCCGCGGCACGTGGTATCCTCCCAGACCGGGGCACGAACCCGTGTCCCCTGCATCGGCAGGCAGACCCTCAGCCACTGTGCCACCAGGGAAGCCCCCTTACTGTGATTTTGTTGGGAGTATCATTAAAATTCTAAGTTAACTAGGGGAGAATTTACATCTTTATAATAATGTGTTTTTGTATCAATACCACACATATATTTTTCTCAGCGTTTGTGTTTATTATATGGATCATAACAAAGAGCTAAAAGTGTATCTTTTCTTTCTTTAAAGGACTTTGGGTGTCCTTGAAGCTCCTGCCGGGGGACCTCACACAGGTTCAGAAAAACTTTTCCCACTTGGTGGATAGATCCACAGCAATCGCCCGGAAAATGGGCTTTCCTGAAATAATCCTTCCAGGTAAACACTTTGCTTGATTCACCTGTGCTGCGTCCTCTAGGACTTTGTTCCGTGCAGCCATCACTTCTAATGGGACGCTTGAGGCAACATGGATCCATGAGATTTCGTTATTTGCATTCAGGGATATCGAGACGGTGGGAGATCGAGACGGTGGGAGATAGAGACGGGGTTGCAGTACCTTAGAAAACTACCCAGCGTGCAAGCCCAAGAGAACGCTTTTAAATGTACCCAGAAATTTCTCTTTGCTCTCTCTTTATGTTCTGCACAAGTCCCTCTGAAATACTTCCTAGACCATCCATTAAGTAGCGCTAAATAGCACAGCTTCTCTGTCCCGAGAATAATTTGCTTCATCTGCACGTACCTCTTCTCGTGATGACATCACCAGCACCGTGAGCTCCTTGCTAGGAAATTCCAGCGATGTGCCCACTCAGCTCAGACTCAGCTGGACCTTCTGCTCCAGTGGCTTAAGCTCCAACTATGTTCTCGGCTCTCCCCATACTTGTGGTGACAAGAACGTAAACATTCTGCAGTTTCCTACTTTAGATTCATCTTTTTTTTGCCACTGCTTGTTGATAATCTGCATAGGTGTTCTTGTGAATTCACTGATTTAACCCATTTACTTTCTTTTTTTTTTTTTAATAAGTTTATTTATTTTATTTACTTATTTTTGGCTGTGTTGGGTCTTCGTTGCTGCGCGAGGGCTTTCTCTAGTTGCTGCCGGCGGGGGCTACTCTTCGTGGCGGTGCGCGGGCTTCTCATTGCGGTGGCTACTCTTGCTGCAGAGCATGGGCTATAGAGTGCAGGCTCAGTAGTTGTGGCGCACAGGCTTAGTTGCTCCGCAGCATGTGGGCTCTTCCAGGACCAGGGATTGAACCCGTGTCCCTTGCATTGGCAGGTGGATTCCTAACCACTGTGCCACCGGGGAAGCCCCCATTTACTTTCTTGATTGTTATAGTGGTAAAAGGAAATCATCCCCTCGAGGAACCTTATATATGTGTATTATATAAAATATATGTGTTATAACTATTAAAATATAAGTATGTTGTATATTTGATAGGAAGAAAGAATATATGAATAAACAGTCTTTGGCATGTTAGAAAAATTCTCAAAAACCAAGCTGTTTATTGCATAAAAATTCAGGTTCTTTTAAACTAATACAAGATCTTGTTTCTCCTTTGGGAAATTAAGGAGCAGTAATAATTTGATGCCTCACACATTTCTGTACATGGTGGGTATTAAAAGTATATTTGTGGAATGAATGAAAGGGTTCTAAAATTGAGATTATCATTTTCTTCTTTTCTCATGAAAAGTAGTTTTTCATCTGCCTACTTCATCCCTTCCAGGGCCATTTCACCCTAATACACATTCATCAACATTCTAGGAAAATGTTTTGTCTTCTTGTTGTTTATAAAAATAAGTATTGATACTCTTCCTATAACTGAAGGCAGTTTTATTGCTACAGCAAGACCGAAATCTGAAAAATGAAAATAGAGAAGTTTATCTTTTGGACAAAGTGCATTTATCTTGGAAATCTGGCTTGGAAAGATTCTTTCTATTCAGTAGTATTGGTTCATAAACTTCCAGGGCTATTAACAGACTTTAAAAATCATCTCGAATGATGGGTCCCAAATACGCTAGTCTTTGGTTCAACCAATCAGGATCACCTGGGAAATATGAAGATACCGATTCCCAGATTTTTCCAGAGACTCTGATGCAGTTTGTATGACCGGGACTCTGCGGGGGATTCTGGTAATCGGCCAGGTTTGAGGAATATAAGATCTGGGCTCACATCCCTCAGCTGGGCTCCCTCTCATCATCACTGAAACAGGCTGCAGATTCATCTTAAACTTCTCCCTCTCCTGCACTTTCTCCTATAGCTAAATTCTTGGAAGAGATTATATACTCTGTTTCCTCACCTGCCAGTCTCCCTCTATCCTGTCTGGAATGGCTGTCTCTAGTCACCAAAGATTACAGTGTCACCAAGTCCGCTGGATATTTTTAGCGTAATGGTCGCCTCGGGCCAGTATGTGACCGAGTTGACCACTCCCTCCGTGAAATGTTCCCCCTCGCTGTCTGTGATCCCACACACTCCTCTTTTTCTCCATCCCCCTGAGGCCTCTCCCAGGAATCCTTTGCCACCTGAGCATCTTCGACCTCACCTTTAAATGTTGGAGCTCCTCGGTCTTTGGTCCTTATGCCCTGTCTTAGTTTGCTTGAGCTACCATAACAAAATACTCCGGGCCGTGTGGCTTAAATGGCGGAAGTTTGTTTTCTCACAGTTCCGGACGCCGGAAGTCCAAGATCAATGTATCTGTAGGGTTGTTTCTTCTGAATCCTCTCTCCTTGGTTTGCAGGTGGCCCCCTTCTCACTGTGACCTCACACCATCACCCCTCAGTCTGCGTGTCTGTGTCCCAATCTTTCCTTATAAGGACACGAGTCATATTGGATTAGGACCCGCCGTATGACCTCATTTGACTTTATTCACCTCTTTAACATATGAATTTGGGGGGAGGGGCGCAATTCAATCTGTAACAGGACCCTTTCCTTCTCCCCTCTGTTCCCTCCCTTGGTGGATCTCTTCCACTTACTTTGCTTCTGTGTGTTAGTTGCCTCCAAATCCAAATCTCTAGGCCCAAGACCCTTCCTTTAAACTCCACAACCATCCATCCAGCTGCTTCCTGCCTCAGGACTTGAGTGGGTCCTCTTCCCATTGGATCACTCTTCTCCTTGTTTATTTCTTACTCAAAATCCACCTTTGGAACTTGTCATCCTGGGCATCTAGACCTGACTCTTCTGTTGTGTTTTATCTAAGAGAACAGCCCCTCATCCATCCAGCTGCACAAACATGAAGCCTGAGGATCACCCTTGACACTCCTTTCCTTTACCTCTCACACAAAATTAATGGAGGAGACCTGCCAATTTTCCCTTTCAAAGGCCTCTCAATGCCACCCTCTTCTCTCCATCCTGTTACTGCTACCCAACTTGTAGCTACTGTCATCAATTCCCTGGACAAGTGCCAGAAGCTTCCTAACTGGTTCTCCTGTTTCTGCTCTTTCTGCCTCATTCTCCACACTATAGCATGAATGATCTTTTATAAATGCCTATCTGATTTCGTCCCACTCCCTCCTTGCTGAAAACATGACTTCTGTTTATATTTAGGATGAAGGTATAAATTCTTCACTTGGCCTGCAGGCCTCAGGGAGACTTGTCTTATGTCTGTCTCTAGCCTCATCTCACCACAGCTTTCCCCTCACTTGAAGACTTCCATCATATATCTACTACCTCCGGGCCTTTGTACATGCTATTCTCTCTCCCTCTTCCAATATCAGCTCAAAGGAGAGATTCCCACACCTTCCAAACAAGGTTGGGACTTAGTGTGATGCTTTCACCGAGCCTGGCCTTTCCCTTCTTTTGTAATGATGCATTTCATCAGGTGATTGTCTGAGAATGCTTCTCTTGCCCACCAGACTTACAGCTGCATGAGAGCAAGGCTGGTGCATGGCTTACTGTCGTTTCCCAAACACCTAGCACAGTGCTTGGTACAGAGTAGATGCTCAGTCCATTTTTTAAGTGAGTAAATCAATATTATTTCATTTTATTGTACCATAATTTATTCAGCTGTTTCTGTGGTTGGAAATTGAGGATGATTCCAAGTTTTCACATTCACAAACAATATCACAGTGAATATCCCTATGGATAAATCATTGCTCATGTTTTCTTATTGCAATATAGTTAATGTACAATCTTAGGTAAGTTTCATGTGTACAACAGTGATTCACAATTTTTACAGGTTATATTCCATTTATAGTTAGTATAAAATATTGGCTATAGTCCCTGTGCTATACAATATATCCTTGTAGCTTATTTTATACATAGTTGTTTGTACCTCTTCCTCCCCTACCCCTATCTTGCCCCTCCCCTCTTGCCTCTGCCCACTGGTAACCACTAGCTTTTCTCTATATCTGTGAGGCTGTGTCTTTTTTATTATATTCACTAGTTTGTTTTAATTTTTAGATTCCACATACAAGTGATATGCAGTATTTGTCTCTCTCTGTCTGGCTTATTTCACCAATACCCTCCAAGTCCATCCATGTTGGTGCAAATGGCAAAATTTTATTCTTTCTTCGGGCTGAGTAGTATTCCATTGTGTGTGTGTGTGTGTGTGTGTACACACCACATCTTCTTTATGCATTCATCTGCTGATAGATACTAAACTGTACTCCAGACACTGTGATATATAGAGAGAGGTAGAATGAGGTAAGCTACAGGGAACAATACACATAGAAACTTCTGCTGTATGAATAGTTTATTACCAAGTCAGAACATTTTATATTTTACTTATAATTTGCATCTTATTACATCCTGAAATTTAAAAATGACTCCACACGGCACCACTCACAGGCTGGGTTGTCACGTTGCAGGAGATGTTCGGAATGATATTTACGTCACGCTGATCCATGGGGAGTTTGACAAAGGGAAAAAGAAGACGCCGAAGAACGTGGAGGTGACCATGTCTGTGTTTGATGAGGAGGGCAGGCTCTTGGAGGTACGTGGTGTCCCCAGCAGTCCCGCCGCCGTCACACGCTCCTTTACAACAACAGGACTTGGCGCGTGATGTAAATCGTTCTCCACTGTAGAGCACGTTTGGCGTTTCACAAGGAAAGAACAGGAAACCTGTTAAAGTTTGTGATTAGCAGTCACCAGTTGTCGTAGTAAATTCACGTAGGCTCTTGTTTTCATGATTTCTCCCGTGCTGAGAAAGACCTTAAGCCACCAGGGATTTCAGGTGTACACGCCCTCCCCCTGGGTGAGCTGAACCAGCGGAGATGCGCCTGTTAGAGCTGTTACACCAGAAGGGCTCTTGGTTCGAGGTCAACTACCACGCTCTTTAGTTTTGGGAATCGGGAAACTGCAGCCCAGAAAGGAGAAGCTGTTTTCTCAGGGAAGCCCAGGACTTAGTGGTGGCACTGGGAACGGACACAGGTGTCCTGCCTTCCTCCAACAGAAGTGACTCTTCATTCTGACATCAAGGAGAAGGAGAGGCAGGGGGAGGCTTTCATTGTCCCAGCTGACATCTGGCTCCTCTTGTATGAGCCATACTTACCTGCTTCGGAATGCACCCCATTCACTGAGTCCCTCACGGCGGGGGGCACAGCCGAGTACACAACCCCTGCACTTCCCATATGATCATCTTCCAAGGAATCAGTTGACTTAAGTTGTCTTCTGCCTTGAGGGATAAGCAGAATGCTGTGGGCCACGCTATGGGAGTGATTTCTTTGTGCTGTTGAGAGAGTCCTTTTGCCCCAGGAGTTCAAGTACACATCTTCATGGCTCTGCTAACTAGCTTGGAAGGGCCCCCATGGAGGCCTGATGCTACTGAACTAAGTGGTTCATTTCTAGGAAGAGACACAACCCTAAGTTCTAGTGAACATGCCACACCTACACCAGGTCCTTAAAGCAGAGCATAGACAGGACCTCACACAGCAATGTGTCTGCACACATGCTGGAGCTCCCGGTCACCCTCTCGAGGCCTCTGTTCCCTGAGAGAGGAAAGAAGAAGGAAAGAAAGGACAGTGTATGGCTGGGATGGAAGAGAGAAGAAAAGTTCCAGCAAAGAGGAATGTTAAGCTTGTGCTGGGTGCCTTAGCTACTACACTTTGAGACACTTGGACCCTCAAAGTGCTAGAAACTCGTTCTTCTTTTTTAATTATTTTTTTTATTGAAGTGTAGTTGATTTACAATGTTGTGTTAGTTTCAGGCGTACAATAAAGTGGTTCCGTTATCCATCCATGCATCTATCTATCTATCTATCTATATTATTTTTCAGATTCTTCTCCCATATATGTCATTAAAAGATATTGAGTATAGTTCCCTGTGCTATACAGTAGGTCCTTGTTGTGTATCTATTTTATATATAGTAGTGTGTGTATGTCAATGCCAACTTCCTACTTATCCCTCCCCGCTACCTTTCTCCTTTGGTAACCATAAGTTTGTTTCCTATGTCTGTGAGTCTTTCTGTTTTGTAAATAGAAATGTTTTGTACATTTGTATCATTTTCTTTAAGATTCCACATACAAGTGATATCATATGATATTTGTCTTTCTCTGTCTGACTTACTTCACTTAGTATGGTAATCTCTAGGTCCATCCATGTTGCTACAGATGGCATTATTTCATTCTTTTTTTATAGCTGAGTAGTGTTCCATTGTGTATATGTATACACCATATTTTCTTGGAAACTCATTCTCACTCTACTGTTCACCCCCAGATGTAATCAGCTTATGTATGCCAGTGTAAGGCATGTGCTGGCCATGTGGAATACCCTTAGTGTTCTAGATATTACTACCCCCTCCTAATTTTTTCTTTCCATCTGAAGAAAGCAATTCATCCTGGTGCTGGATACGAAGGCATTTCCGAGTACAAATCAGTGGTCTATTACCAAGTCAAGCAGCCCTGTTGGTATGAGACTGTCAAGGTGAGAATGTGTCGTCAGTAACCCCTATCATATACGAAACCTCGTTTAGCTTCCTTTCTTCTTTTTACCCACAAATCGCTCCTCCTTTATCCTGAAGTTTTAGATAGGTTGCCTGTGGTGTGCAATCAGAAATGAATTGATCATCTAGCTCTGCAGAAGCTCATTTCTCCTTTGTAAACTTCGGAAACCTTAAGTAACATTCTCGTTCGTAAACGTGTTGAAATTGGAAGAGAGAAACTTGATGTTGTAATGATGTAAGAGGCTGCCAAGATGGTCCAGAACCAACTGGAAATTTTCACACTGTGCAAGCAGTTTCCTAACATTTCTTTCCTTCTTGGCCTCTAATCAAGTTAGCTGGGCTTCTTTTCAATTTAAATATGTGTCTTACAAATTCCAAAGTGCTCTCGAGATCAGTCCGCTCGCGTGAGCCTCACAGTAGCTCTGCGACAAACGGTCCGAGTTGCAGCAGCCCATTTTCTGATGACGTAACTGACACTCAGAAGTGAAGTGACCAAGTTCCTCTAGCTGCTCGTGTCGGAGCCTAAACTGGATTCCACTTCTTCTGAGCCCCAGACTCCATCAACTCTTTCCTTTTTTGTTGTTCTGGTTTTTTACTGAAGTACAGTTGATTTACAATGTTGTGTTAATTTCTGCTGTATAGCAAAGCGATTCAGTTATACATATATATACATTCTTTTTTATATTCTTTTCCATTATGGTTGTTACTTCAGGATATTGAATATAGTTCCCTGTGCTGTACAGTAGGACCTTGTTCTTAATCCACATCGACTTTTTCTGATTGTCAAGGTTTTATGAGCTCTCCGTAGAAAACTAAAAAAAAAAAAAAAAGTTGCACTAATATCTTAATTCAGAAGTAACAATTTTCCACAATTTTATATACTTCATAGGTTTTGGATCATGCCATTCAGACAAATTGTGCCTTTTCAAACTCTTGAGGCATTAAAAAGCCTTCAGAAGTGTATTTTTAGATACTTGCATAATATTCCATTATATAATCATGCCATAATTTATTTAACTATTTGCTACAAATTCTCTGCTCTGTACGTTGCTCCATGCCTCTGTTTCCCCATCTCTTCTGTATATGTAAGCAGCAAAAAAAAAAAAAAAAGCTTCCTTGTCCCCAGTATTTTATCTTTTCCTTCTGTTATAGGCCCTAACTATTAACATATCCATGTACACCTTGCAGTCTTGCACACAGACCTGAAAGTACTGATCTCTTCCCCCTGAAGTATCTCCTGATTCACACTTGAGAAAGCACTAGAAATTTGGAATATCTCCGTTTTCAGAATCTATGATGAACAGCCAAGATGATCTTCTCTTGAGATTCTTTGGGTTTTGAAAAAGAGCTAAATCTCCTTCGAACGAAACCCTACACCAAATCTAACTCTATAGGAATTACTCCTGTGATCGGATACTAAAATGTGCCTCATTTTATAAAACGAACTGTGAGTGCAGGGGACTGTACTGATAGTCCTTATCATTGTGCAGGTATCCATTGCTATAGAAGAAGTTGCTCGCTGCCATATAAGATTTACCTTCCGACACCGGTCATCTCAGGAATGTGAGTAGTAGGAGGTCGACGACACATTTCAATCAAAACAGTGTTTACTCTTGCTTGACAGTGCTTTTGTGGGTCTGTAGAATGAGATACTTGGCATCTTTAGTTCAAGATTCAGTGAAGCTAAGGAAATCTTAAAATGAATTTTTCTAGGCTTCCAAGATCTGTGTTTATCATTGTATATCAGAATTTCCCTGAAATGTGCTCTGTGAATGCTAAGGTTCTACAGTGCTAATAGATGCTGTCTGACAAAAAGAGTTTCCCAGTTGAACAGGGATAGAAAGTGCTTGTATATTATGTCTCCCTCTTAGACATTCACCGTGTATGTTGCCACATTGCTGAGACATCCTGAAGCAAGAGAACTGTTCGATCTGTAGTTTCCCAAATTATTTTTTTTCATGAAAGAACTGTTTCAAGTCTCAGATCACAGTTCATAAGTTGACTTTCCTAAGGTGTGAACAGAGGAGAATATTGATTATTTTCAGATTGATCCTAACATTTCTGGAAGTGTTGTTCTCATTCAGCACTCCATAAAAATGCAGTCCTTCCTTCCAAACTGAATTTTTTTAATGCCATCTACCTACCAGACTGCAGGCCAGGCTCTGGGTAGATGACAGCAAATAGGACACAGTCACTGCTCTGAAAAGTCTCTGTGGGCTAGTTAGGAAGATGAGCAAGGAAACAGGTGATGAAGTTCAGATCAACGTGATACGTGTTACAGCAACGACCATCAAGGAGTAAGCACAGCACCTAAGCCTGCCTGGGGATTTATGCATAAGGTTTCCTACATCCTAGCTGAGACTTGAAGGTGAGCAGAAGTTAGCCCAGTGAAGGGTGCTGGTGGAGAAATGTGTTTGAAAAGCAAAGTGAGCTCGGTAGGGCTAAAGTGGGAGCCATCATGATATTAGATCGAACCATCTGAAATTGCCATTTTTGTAGGTCAGTATCAGATCGTCAAGTATCAGCAGATAGTCAATTATCAGCAATTTCGTACAGTTCTCCATCATACTAAGCTAGCATTCATCAAGCTCTTAGTTTGTACCAGACACTATGCGAAGCTCTATTTATACACCATCTTGTTTAGTATCTACAGTAATCAGTAAGACGGATACACATTTTAATCCACATTTATATGTAAAGAAACTGAGGCACAGAGATGTTAGGTATGTGCCCAAGGTCACAGGGCTAGTAAGTTCCTGGATTGACCTGTCAGTGGTCTGATTCCAGGCAGGCTAGAGCCAGATCGTGAAAGATGAAGGTTCTTTTGAACTCTGTTATGGAGGAGCCATTAAAGAATGCTGTGTGGGTGATGTTGGTGGTCGTGATTTCGTATATATTTATAACAGCATTAGTCACGGCACCCCCAAATTGGCCGTCAACAGGAGAACAGATGAACAAACTGTAGTATGATCCTGTGCTCAGCCAATCTGGGTAACACGAGTCACAGCAGACCTCAGAGGTGTGCCTGTGGTGAGAACAGGCCATGAGTCACCCCAGCCGTAGACATTTAAGCAGGGGACATGGTAAGCTCAGAGGCTAACACCTGAAGACCAGGAGAGAGGCCCTTGGCTTCCTCAGGAGGCTGGACCCTCCTCCCCCAAATGCCACCGGACACACATATCCGCTTCTCCTGGCACCAGGGCTACTATCTTGGAAAGAAGAGAGGAACAGAAATCTTAGATGGCATCACAAACCTTGGAAGATAATAAACAAAATACGGAGTCTGTCTTAGAACAGCAGTAGGGAGATAGGTCATGGGAAGGTTTTGGAGCAGGGCAGTTGACTTGGTTAGATTTGATTTTGGAGATCCCCAAAGGGTGGAGAAGAGCTGGAGACAGAGAGATCTGTTATGAAGATCTTGTGGGAATACAGGGAAGAGGTGAGGGTGGCCTGGCCTCAGGTGGGAACAGCAGGGATGGAGAGAAAAGGCACAGCCTCCAGAGGCGCTCAGGACGCAGAGCTGCCACGGGGGTGGGGTCAGCGTCAACACCCACAGTTCTGATCTGGGTGACCGAGGCGATACTGATGTCATTCATTCACAAATATAGGAAAAGGAGCATACTTGGGGGCACCAGAAGATTTCAGTTAGGGAACTGTTTCCTTCAAGGGGTCTGTGACGTGGACAGTACGTATGGCTTATTGGGACTCGCTCAACTGTGTTGGTTATAGCACGATTGAACACCAAACCCCAGAGCAAAATGTGCCATCAGCTCTCATAGCCGTCAGCCCCTGGTATCTCCCTGCCCTGCTCAGACACGTATTCCTGTCTTTTCAGCCAGAGATAAATCGGAGCGAGCCTTCGGGGTGGCCTTCGTGAAGCTGATGAACCCGGACGGCACCACCCTGCAGGACGGGAGGCATGATCTGGTGCTTTATAAGGTGGTGCTAAAGAAGGAGCCTTAGAAAGTGACTAAGGACATAGTTACTCCACCTGAAATTGGTTCTGCAAGCTCCTTTCAGACTTATGTGTACAAATATCAGAAACGTCTCTCGGGCTGTACATGTTTGCCCCTTCAAGTCTAGAACCCCGGAGGACTGTGGTCACACCAGCTGCATGGTCTCCCATCCCTTTAGTCTTTTAAGTGATGGTCCCTCCCTGTTGTGCAAATGGCGTCCGTGGAGGTGAACAGTCAAGGGCTGTTCTTCTGCTCTTTGCATCAGCCTGTGTGGAGCGCTGATAGTTGCACTGTTGGGCTGGGTTAGAGTGTGGTGGATGTGGTAGGATGTGGTTTTCATATCAGCGCGAGCCAGGCACCACTTCTCCGTTCTGTGGCCTCCTTTCCTCTCCTATCAGCTGTGTCCTTATTCTTCCCTCTAACTGCTGCAGAGCTATCGCTTCCACTGAGATTTTAGAGCAGAAAGCAGATGTTGGGAAGATCTCATTTGTCCAACAGTATCCAGGAGGCTTTTCACACGATTGGTAGCTTTTTTGAGATGAATCCACTTGATGTGTATTTCCCTTAGCAGCTCCTGAGCTCAAAAATAGTGTTGGAAGCCATGGCAAGCTATTTCTTCTCAAAGGACCCAGTGGAGTATCATTGTGACCATTTACATGTTCAAGAAAGTGAAATCCAACCTTATTCTTTATGTATTTACTTATAGCAGAGACTAGAATGTTGACTTCTAGTTCATAACTTATTCTGTTTTCATTCAATGTTGAAATTATTTCTGGACTCAAACTCTGGGACAGTATCCCAGTATCTCGGAGTTGGAAGGGATCTAATTTGATAAAATACACTGCGCTCATGATAGATACTATTTTATTTGCACATACGAGATTTTGTCCACCACTTGGTGTCCCTAACATGCTTCCTTTGCAGGGTGACAACAAGAAAATGGAAGATGCTAAATTCTACCTGACCCTGCCTGGAACCAAAGTGGAGATGGAAGAAAAGGAGCTCCAGGCATCCAAAACCCCAGCTAACTTTACCCCAAACAAGGATAGCACAAAAGATAGCTTTCAGATCGCCACCCTCATCTGCTCCACAAAGCTCACTCAGAACGGTAGGTGTGCTGACCTCGGTGACACCAGAATGAGTTTTCTCTTTGGTCCTCCTAGGCTTCTTTGTTAGACTCAGGGGACTGGACGCTGTGGGGCTGTGTCTTCTGAGGTAGGGTCCTGGGCTATCTGGATTCTTCTCTCTGCTCTTCACGTGATGTTTTCTGGGTAGGACGGATTAGATAGCTAAAGCTCTTCCTGAGGCTTCTTTGTCTATCTTGCCACTAGAATGAAAAGCATTTCGGTGGTTTTTAAATAGGGTAAAATCTATAAATGTATTCATTAACAGAGGCTGTGAATTTCGAAAGTCTTACGTTTCCTTCCTTCAAGGCAGCAAAGAACTCTAATACTGTGCTCTGTATGATGTATATAACAAGAAATGTTGGTAGTAAGGGTAGGATACTGGCAGAGGAACATCAGTCTCCTGTCCAAGCAGGTATGGCAAAGAGCAGGGAGGGTTTCCTGTTAGCATTCCGTCTGTCCCCCATATAGATTCCTCTTTCTCGATTTTTTTCCCCAAGCAGTCAGATTTTCCATAACATCAGCTGAAGAGTTCAAATGCGGCTTCATTTTGTCCCCTCACGAAATCTGATAGCAATTTTCACTTCTCTTGTGTATATCATGACATTTGATAGCCAATAACAGCTTCTTATTCTTTTAACCTATGTCATTTGTAAGGAGTCCTGCTGAATGTAGTGATCCAGGAAATAGCTGCTTCGGGGACTTGCTTTAGAAATTCTTTGTCCCCTGTGCTATGTGGAGGATCAGTCCCTTGGACCTCTGAGAAGATTTGGGGGCTCTGCCTTAGGGAAGTGATAAGGTAGACAAAACAGCTGAGATACAAGGTCCACTCAAGGATCACATAGCATGTGCTTGATCTTTAGAACGGGTCAGTATTGTTTATTTTGATGAATCTGGGTTGCGTAGAGAATATGGATAGGATTTCAACTTGGACCACTGATTAGACTCAACAGAGTGAGGTTCAGCGCTGTTACACATGGGAAAGTAAAAGCAGGCACCAAAAATTAAGCCAGAGAAAAGACAAAACTATGGAAACGTGAAAAGATCCGTGGTTACAAAGGGCTCGGGGAGAGAGGGAGGGCTGAGTAGGCAGAGCACGGGGGATTTTTAGGGCAGTAAAACTGTTTACTAAATGATACCCTGATGGGTACGTGGATGCACGTCATTATACATGTGTCAAAAGCCACAGCCTACTGCACAGAGCGAACCCTAACTTAAACGATGGACTTCAGTTAATAATCTTTATCAGTGTTGATTCATCATTTGTAACAAAGGTACCACAGTAATGCAGGATGTTAATAATAGGGGAAACCCTGGAGCCTTGAAGGGGTATATGGTAACTCCCTGTACTTTGGGCTTAATTTTTCTGTGAACGTAAAACTGCTCAAAAAAATAATAAAGTCTATAAATTAGTAAAAAAAACAAACAAAACACGAAGTTAAGCCAGAAGGCATTCTGAGCTTTATGGAAGCCACGAGAAAATGGTATCAATGATATAACCCTTGTTAGGGAGAAAGTAAACATAAATAAACTGCCGATACGGGGTTAAGTAGTATAATGTTTATGGGAGATGATTTACAAGGTGTATCAAAGATTTTTTTTTTTTTTTTTTTTTTTTGGTGGTACGCGGGCCTCTCACTGCTGTGACCTCTCCCGTTGCGGAGCACAGGCTCCGGACGCGCAGGCTCAGCGGCCATGGCTCACGGGCCCAGCCGCTCCGCGGCATGTGGGATCTTCCCGGACCGGGGCACGAACCCGTGTCCCCTGCATCGACAGGCGGACTCTCAACCACTGCGCCACCAGGGAAGCCCCAAAGATCTTAAATGTATTCAGACCCTTTGACCCAGTACTGTGACCCCTAGAAATGGAACCTAACTAGACAATGGGAGATGTGCACAAAGATTTATATATGAGGATGTTTCCCTATGATTCATAATAGAGGAACAGTGCAAAGAGTCTAAATGTCCAATAGTTGGGGTCAGGTTAAAGTATATGATGTTATTAAATGATAAAATATATGCAGCTGTGAAATGTATTTCAAAACAGTCAAAGACATGGGAAAATGTTAACACTATGTAGAGTATAATCCCGGTTTTGTTTAAATATATGAGGATAATTTGGAGCTTACTGCCTGGGTTCAGATCCCAGCCCTGCCACTTACAGCTGGTTCATCTTGGGCAAGTCACTTGATCTCTCTGTGACTTGGCTTCCTCAGTTTTAAAATGGGAGTAATGATAGTATTTATTTCGAAGGACGAAGTAAATTAAAATAAGTAGAAGCAAAGCAGCAACGTGTAGCATATTGTAAACACTACATGAGTATTAACTGTTGTCATCATCATCATCATTATATGTACACAGCAGAAGGCTAAAAATAATTAAAAGTTTGGATGATAGTTCTTATTTTCTTTATTCTTTCTGGTATTTTCCAAATTTTTAACTAGGAAATGTCAAAGTGTTTTTTTTGTTTTAGCTCTGATGGTAGATGAGAGAAAGCATCGATGTACTTTTGGGGCTCTAAAGGGATATTCGAAAGAGACAGCGTTTACCAAACATCTAGTAGATTATCCTTCCTAGAGACTAGGTTTGAAGAAAACAAGTAATAAAAGTTTGTAAAATTAACTTAGTAGAGATAATGGTTAGAGATAACCATATTGTTACATTGTTTATTAGCTCCCAGGCAAAACTTTAGGAAGCTTATTGACAGGTAGCAGTACTCAACCTGATGCGCTGATACCAACATCACACATCTTCTAAATGTTCCAAACCTGTGCTGTCCCGCGCCTTATGTAGCTTGCGAAATTTAAATTAATTAAAGTCAAGTGAAGGTATGACTGCAGTTCCTTGGTTGCATTCACCCCATTTCAAGTGCTCAGTGGTTTTCTGTGTCTGGTGACTTTCCTACTGGACAGCACAGGTTGCAACGTTCCCATCATCACAGAAACTTCCATCGGGTAGAACTGTCCTCTTCCATTTGTTGTCATCCCGTTCCTAGTGTTTAGATCTCAGAAACACTCAACATACTTTAAAAAAAAGTCTCCAAGAATATCCTGTCCCAAAGAAGACTTAAAGAAGCAAACTCATGTAAACAAGAGCGGGGTGACCTACTGTCAACCTGGTTGGGGGTAGGAAGAGGGGACAGATTTGGGGAAGATGAGGTGACATCGTGGGCATCAGAGAAAATGGGGCATTCCCAGTGACAGATAATAAGTGTGTTTGCGTTCTTCTAATTTGATGGGAGTGATAAAGAACCAATTCAGTTTCTTCTGAGAAAGAAGAAGCTGAGGAACATGAATAAATCATCAACTCTATGAGGGCATTTGTTGATCAAGAGGAGGGTAGCTGTTCTCCTTTCACTCGGAGGCCATGACCAAAGGCGTTTCTCCTTAGCCTTTGGAGGGCTATTCAGACTCCAAAGTTAAAAGCCACTGGACTTTGTTACAAACAGAGCCTGTAGGCACCTTCGTTATTTTATGAATTATTTCAAAACTAGAACAGACTGATGTATATGGGATCATTTTGTTGCTGGGCCCATATGGAAGGTGAGGATAGAGGAGAGGAAGAGAGGAGTCGAGTCTCTGCAGGTGTGGACCTGTGCCAGGCCATTCACAGACATCTCATTTTACCCATCGACAGCCTAGCACGGGAAGACACCAGTGTTGTCGTTATTAACCTCAGTTTACTGATCAGAGCGCCGAGCTGAGGTGGTGAAATATTTTGCCGAAACTCGTAAGTGGTGGACTTGGGTCCGAAAACAGATATTTGTAACTCCAAAACTTAGGGGTTTTCTTTGTCATTCTTTTCGTTTTTAAACGTTATGGTCCCTAACCCTTTCCGACAGGTAATCACTACCCTAAATTTGGGGATTATCATTCAGAGTAGTGTGAATTCTTATATACTTTTTTTTTTTTTGGCCTCGAGGCATGTGGGATCTTAGTTCCCCAACCAAGGATCAAACCTGTGCTCCCTGCAGTGGAAGCGCAGAGTCCTAACCACTGGACCGCCAGGGAAGTCCCAATTCTTACATACTTCTGACGGTGATGTAAATTGGGACAACTTTGGATAACATTTAGATAGTATTTAATATGGTTAGAGGTGGTCATTCTTGGTAATCCAGAAATGTAGTCTAGTTTTTTTTTCCCCACTTTTTTTTTTTTTTTTGTGGTACGCGGGCCGCAAAAAGTGAGGCAAATTGACTGTTCTAATGAACAGAGTACATTTTCAGCTGCTTGTAAATATATATTTCTACAAATCCATTGATTAAAAAGTACATATTGCTACTTTTACTAGCTAATGCTCTGTAAATAGTAAAATGATGCACTAAACAAAACGATAAAGAAGTAACAGTCCATCTGCCTGCTTTGTTTCCCTGTTATTTCACTTTTAGTATCTAGACATACATTAAAGCTGGAAGGGACTTAAAGATCCCAAATTCTGCATTTTTAGATCCAAAAACACCTCAAGACTTTTGTCCCAGACTTACGCTAAGGACCATTCATCTGTTCTGCCTTCTTTTCAAGATAGCAAACCATCTGATCTGCTCATCTGTTTACTTCTTTGAAGAACTCTGGAGAGGCAGTATGACAGAGTAGCAAGGACATGGTTTTTGGGAATCAGATAAATCTCATTAAATTCCATTCATACCACTCCCTGGCAGTTGTGTGACCTAAGACAAGTAATTTAATTTCACAAAACCTCAGTTTCCTCATCTCAAAAATGGAACAAATAAAAATCTTCTCTATGGTTACCAAAGGGGGAAGGTCAGGGGGAGGGATAAATTAGGAGGTTGGGATTAACATATACACACTACTATATATAAAACAGATAACCAACAAAGACCTACTGTATAGCACAGGGAACTCTACTCAATACTCTGTAATAATCTATATGGGAAATAGAGTCTGAAAAAGAATACATGTTTATATAGGTATAACTAAGTCACTTGGCTGTACACCTGAAACTAATACAACATTGTAGATCAACTATACTCCAATATAAAAAAAAATCTTTTAAGGTAAAAGAAATAAATAAAATCTGCTCTACAGCGTGGGTATGATATTTAAATGAATCAATGCACATATATAAGTTTTTATTTTCCCTCTGTATCCACTGAGACACACATAGTGACAAGGGACAAATTAAGCAATGCAGCAAATTAAAGGTAGGAAGGTTATTTAAGTATTTCATCGGTAAGGCTGTGAT
The DNA here is from genome assembly GCF_964374135.1 of Grampus griseus. Taxonomy (NCBI): domain Eukaryota; kingdom Metazoa; phylum Chordata; class Mammalia; order Artiodactyla; family Delphinidae; genus Grampus; species Grampus griseus. The sequence goes on from NC_139000.1 coordinate 101,926,350, forward strand.
GTCTTATATGAGAGACGTGAGTTCTATTCGGGCATCATTTTATGTTCTTGTACATTTGTGGTTGGTTTTTGTTTTTGTTTGTTTGTGTTTTTTTTTTTTGCGTTACGCGGGCCTCTCACTGCTGTGGCCTCTCCTGTTGCGGAGCACAGGCTCCGGACGCGCAGGCTCAGCGGCTATGGCTCATGGGCCCAGCCGCTCCGCGGCATGTGGGATCTTCCCAGACCAGGACACGAACCCGTGTCCCCTGCATCGGCAGGCGGACTCCCAGCCACTGCACCACCAGGGAAGCCCTTGTGGTTGGTTTTTTTCCTCTGAAGAAGGAAAGAAGACCCCAGGGTTTTCTCTGATTTAGGTAGGAGGCAGTAAATTAAAAGGCTGCATAAGGTATTAGCCACCGTTAGGAGCAACGATCTTTTCTAGAGAGCTCTGTCACTGTGTCCTGAAATGGTGTGCGTTGCTCTGCTAATCCGTGTCTAACGTTTATGGTTTGTGGTTGTTCTTCCTAGTTGACCTGTTAGGCTTGTTAAATTGGCGTTCGAACCCTCAGAACATTAAACACAACTTAAAGAAGTTAATGGAGGTGGATGGAGGAGAAATTGTTAAGGTATGTTTATATATTCACAGTTAGGACTACAGCCACTGCATCCTTAGTTCAATATTTTAAATTAAACCGATGAGTGTAAACATAAAACTTGTCTAAATTGGGAAGCAAGTGTGCCAATTTTTAGGAAAATGCTATTTTTAAACCTATTCTATTGAAACCTAATTAGCCCCCGATTTCTTCAGTCTGGAGCCAAATAACCTCTCTCTTTTTCTTATCTTCAGTTTTTGCAAGATACACTAGACGCACTTTTTAACATAATGATGGAAATGTCAGACGATGAAGCATATGACTTCCTTGTGTTTGATGCACTGGTAAGCAGTTACACATATTATCTAGTGTTTGTTCTCACAACTGTGTGGTTTTTGATAGTTCAGTATTATAAATAATTGTGATCCATGGGCTCCTGCATATGTATTTGTATACAATTCTCTGATGATTTCTCGAGGCTACATTCCCACAAGTAACATTAGATACAATTGACTTATAGTCAAGACGTTTATGGCTTTGTTTCCTGTTAGATCTTCCCTTTTGATAAGCTTTCTCTTTCTCATTAGGGAAAACAAGCTGTTTTATTACGTTTGAAATCAGGAATCCCTTTAACTCGCTTTAAAATTGGTCCTAAACCAGGAGATACCGTTAACAAAGACGACTGTGGTTTGTTGTGTATGCGCGTCCTTGTGCGTTCTTGCAAGGGAGACTGAATTTGCAAGTCAGAGATGAGTCTTGGTCTCATTATGTACAATACGCAACCCAGCAGACAATTCAAATTGTCACACAAAGTACTAAAACATGCAACCCATTCCAAGACCGGAAATCCAAAGAAGGAGAGGGGATATCGGACTCTGGGAAGGTCAGAGATGGCAGTGGAGTGGCGGAAGCTGACACATCCAAACTTAAGCATCGTTTTCTGATTGTTGGGGTTCAAGTTCAGGGCAGAGTTTTCCCTGAATGTTGCAGCAAAGAAGGAGGAAGGTAAATTGCAGCTTCAGGTCTTTCATCAACTTGCAGAGACTGGTAGATTCAAGAAGAGTTTAGGATGTTGACACTTAAGGATGTAAGACAAAGAGAAAAATGTCCCCAGCTGCGATCGCACCTGGCCAGGTTTATGGGCAAGAGAGTCTATGGTGATGACTCCATGGGAGAAGGTCTGGAGATAGATTCCCGTGGGACAGAGCAGCTGGCAACGGGCATGTGTGGAAGGTGCCCCTTCTTTTGCTCTCTTCTATCACAGCTAGGTGCAAAGTGGTTATTTGTGTCAGTAGATTCTGTGTCCGGTAGTGATAAGAGTTAACATGAGCGGAAAATTGAGACTCAAAAGTCTGGTGACTTCAGTTATTAGGGGCACCCACACTGCGCTGAGGAGACGGATGTCCTGCAGTATTTCATTAGCTGCACCCTTGGGTTCGTGTTTACTATTCCCATGGGAAACCCTTCCCCACACCCTTCCCCCTCTCATCCCATTTTCTTCCCCGACTTGGTTACCTGGGCGCTGCCCTCTCTCTGAGGCAGTCAGCTCTCCGAGGCTAGGGGTGCTGGCTTATACTGGTTTCCTCACAGCATTTAGCACAGTGCCTGACACTTCATGGTCTCTCTCTGTTTGTGCTAAATAAAAAGAAACCCCAAGACTTGACCTCAGCTCTGGAATAGTCACATGGGAATGCTACCGTAATGATCAAGAAGGAAAAGCAAGTCCCAGACGTTCAGCTCCAGCTTGTTGACGGAATGCCGGGGGTTGTGCTGTGCTACTATTTATGTTTTCCACCTTTGGCAGGTGTTTATTATTTCACTGATAGGCGACATCAAGTTCCAGCATTTCAATCCCGTCCTGGAGACCTACATCTACAAGCACTTCAGTGCCACTCTGGCCTATGTGTAAGTACCAGGCCTGGGCAGGGCTTGTGGCTGGGTTGTCGGGTTCGTGCTCTTGGGACCGGGTTGTTGAGAAACCAGAGGGACGTGAGCTGAGTACCCCTGCCTCGAAGCGCAGAACCTTGTTCTAAGCTTCCCTGGGGAAAGTGGGAACCGTCTAACTATTCTAACCATGGCAAAGGGATTACATTCAAGGCCCCACTTTCTGGGAAGTTACGGAAGAGATGAGGCTGTACTTCTTTAAGAATCCAGAGCATCTCTAGGTGAGGCGTTGAAGCTGTTAGGAGCACAGTCCAGGACAGGGGACCCCATCCAGGATCTTCGGAGGTGGGTGTCAGTGGGATCGGCATGAGCCCCGCTGGGATCAAACAGAGGATGAAGCAGGACGACATGTGATAGAACTGAGGGTCGTTCCCTCAGCTGTACGCCGCAAGTGCTTTGTAGAATTTATTACTTAGAGGTTATGAGAAGATTTAATTTTTTTTCTTTTACGTAAGAGGGCGTGGTCTCCACCTTTCCCAAAGTGCAGCCTTCTTTCTGTCTTTGGTTTATGAGCCCCTGACTAATGTTCCTTCTGAGCTTTGCCCTGCAGTGCTCAGCTCATCGTGCCGTTGGATGTGGCCTGTCACCCCGCGCCTTGCATCCTGGTTGTTGTGCAGAGCAGCGTGACAGTGACTGGAACAGAGTTGAGATGGCAAAGATCTTTCTGACGGTGGCTTATGCCAGCTCGTGCCAAGTGCTGCTGACCTGCTCTGTCATTGAGATCATTGATCCCTCATGGCTTTTTCTGAACTAAACAAGAAAGTTCTCAGTTTTATTTGCATAAAGGTCCAGACATGTAATAAAACATAAGTGACCTAGAAGAGGTGTCATGTGGCATAATCCCCAATTAACACAATGGATGTAATGCCCGCTGGGTTGGGGGAAGCAGCAGATACACCAGTGACAGGGCTCTTTCCACCCTATAGCCTCACTTGCTAAGTAGGCAGCAGCTACAAGAGATGAAATCCTATCATTGGGTCTTTATTACACAGAGCCAAATGCAGCACTCCAGGTGGTGTGTTTCCGGTAATCTGGGTTTATTTGCAAGAATGGATCAATTCCACACGATTCGTGTGAATTTTTCTTAATATTAGGAAAACTCAGAGATTCCCAGAAGGAAAGTTCAAAATATCAGTGCCCTCAAAAATGTGAGATAGTCCAAGATTACGACAACGCCTAGTCCAGAGACTCTGGAACGACACAAAGAACAACCTAAAAGTCCCAGAGCAGTTTCGTGTGATCAGATGCTCAGAACCATGGGTTGCTCTTCTTTCCACACTCGGTAGAGTTTCCATCTGGCTCCAGTTTATGGATCCCAAACAGCTGGGGCAGACTGGAGGGAATTAGACTGCTTTTAAGGTGACTGACTACCTTTGGCAGACAGTCCCTCCGTTACAGAAACACCTGAACATGTCTGTATAGCATGCCAGAGATTAAAATATACTCATGATTCGAGTCCCTTCAAGTCTTTGATTTCTTGATCATTTTTTAAAATCCTGCGAAGGGAAAGAAATCACCCCTTATTTCTAAGCAGAAGGGAAGCTGCAAGCCTAGACCGCAATGAGAAAACTAAACTACGAAGGACTTAACTTCCCTGTTCAGGGCATATTCTAGACGAAATAATTACTATAGTTGTGATTTCTACTTCCCCAGGAGGCCAAGTTCCCTTCTATATAGCATACCCCAAACCCCAGAGTACCACTGTGCCCCATTGACATTTTTCTCCTTCTTGTCCTTTCCAGGAAACTCTCCAAGGTACTGAACTTTTACGTGGCGAATGCAGATGACTCCAGCAAGACGGAATTGCGTTTCGCTGCTTTGAAAGCCTTAAAGTACTTGTTTAGGTTCATCATCCAATCTAGAGTGCTCTACTTGAGGTAATGGTGACTGTAATACAGTGTTGACGTTCTCCATCCTCTCTTCCCATATTTTTCCTTAGTCCTTATGCTCATGTTCAGCTCTGTGAGCAGCTGGGTCATGGAACTAACAAATTTCAGAACTTCAGGGTGAAGATGAGGGTGCACTACACAACCGTTAAAGAAGTTTCATGTGACGTCCTTTTGGATCAGCAAAATTTCTAGGGCAGTAGTGACAGCAGGACTTAGGGATGGAGGTGGCTACAATGTGCAACTTACTGAAAGTCTTTGTTGGTGACAATAACTAGGAAGTCAGGTTCCTGTGATGAGATTGTATTTAATACAGCGACGGGCTTCATGATGATGTTGGGTGTATAAATCTAGGATCATGAGCTGTTGTTGGGAGTAGATGGACAGTAGTGACAATTGATTGGAGGAGTTGTTTCCTGAGGTGTGTGTTTCTTTGCTGACACCAGGCTTAGGTACCTGGGAAAACTAAGCCCCAGAGATACGATAATTCCCAGTTTGGATTTCTAGAATAATTGTTCCATCAAAAACAATAGAAGTCAAGAATGAGGAAATAACTCTTCTGGGAATGCCCACAACTCCAGTGCCATCTCTACCCTTCAATAATAGCTGGATTTCCAAACTGTTAAAATATTTTTCTAAGGCAGGTTTGGAAACTAGGTAGATAACGTGCTAATATGTTAATACGAGTAAAGCTGTAGGTAAGAGGATTTCAAGCCTGAGATTTGAGCATGTGTATTTTTTTAACTTTGTGTTTTTAAAAAACTCATAAAATTAAAGGCCAACAATTAACATGGAAAAAAAACTTGTAACTTATAGTACAGTTCAAAGGTCAGTAGATTTACTAATTAAAGGCTCTTAAAAATCAACTAAAGAATGGTAAATATCCTTACTACAAAATAAAAACATAATTTACAAAAGAAAACTTCAAATGGTCAGTTAAATTTAAAAAGAAATTTATACTATTAAAATGCGATACACACACACCATCTTTACCTGCACATTTAATAACGATGAAAAATCTTTATCCTTTGGTGAGATTGGACAAAAATTGGCCCTGTGTTCTATTGCTGATAGGAAGATAAATTCTTAAGGACAGAAATTTGGCACTGTGAATAAAAATCAAACACACACAGAGCAAAGGAAGATATCACATTTGTCCAGTAATACCCCATCTAAAAATCTATCTAATGGAAAAAAAATCCATCAGGTATAAACAAAAAGGAATGTTAAAGTATGTACATTCAGCACTTTCAAATGTAGGGTATGTTAATGAGGTAGGATAACCCTGATAGGTTCTTAAATAATAAAACTAAGGTAGAAGACATAAGTGTAATACGATCTCATTTCAAAAATATTTCAGGATTGGACACCGGTTAGATATAAGTACACTGTAGATAAGAGGGCTTTAGGTAGGTTTAGTTTTTATCCTTTCTGCATTTTTAAAGTTTCTGCAATGAATTTGTACATTTTTATTGTTTTTAAACATGTTCAATGACTTAAAAGTTGAGTTGGACGAATGACAGCTCCTCCTTCCCTAGTAGAAGCAGTCAGTGTTCGCCCAACTCAGAGCATATGCACAGCCTCTGTAGTCCCCGCTTTTTTCCAGGTGGTCTTTTATAGTTGGATCTTTGTGTTTTGTAATTATGTTGAATTTCCACATATTCAGTTAGGGTGTCCTACTGAGGGAATATTCCCTTACCTAAAAGTTTGTATAGCAAACCCTGATGTCCAGCAATAAAGATCCTCATAAAAACATAAAAAGAGAGACTTCCCTGGCAGTCCAGTGGTTAAGACTCTGCGCTTCCAGTGCAGGGGGCATGGGTTCGATCCCTGGTTGGGGAACTAAGATCCCGCATGCCACGGGGCACGGCCAAAACAAACAACCAAAAAACATAAAAAGAAAAAAACCTTAATTGAGGAAATTTTAAAATTATTTTCCACTTATGATCCACTAGCTCTTTTACCCTTCATAATGTTGCGTTGCATCTGGGCCATCATTTTCACCGTCAGATTGCATGATACCAATGGAAAAGCCAAGTTAATTAACCCATGAGATGAACTAAGAGAGCGGCTGTGTTGAACTTAGTCCCTAGTGGCCTGTTTACGGTTATTTTTTCCCCTGATGTTTTCCCATTCTAAAGAAGAGCTTTATCTGGGATAGAGGGTCTGGTAGTCTGCATTCTCTGATTGCTTGGATTTGATAGACACTATAGGACATTGAGAAGCTCAGTCGTATTAGTCCCTTTTTTAAAGTCACAGCGATAGGGTGCCAGCTGTTGCTCTAGGCCCTCCAGCAACATTGGCTTCTCTTGATTCTTTAGCTGTTCCTGCCCAGATGCCAGTTCCCGAGAGGCCTCTCCCACCGGCTCAGCTCAAACAGCCTTCCCTGGTCACCGTCATATCAATGCCTTCCCTCCTAGCCCTAGATCTAGGGATCTGCTACTAGATCTTGGGATCTAGCAGCAGATGAGACAAAGTTCCTGCTCTGATGGTGCTTGTGGGTTACATCGAGGCCAGGGAGGCATATAATAAAGAAAGAAACCCACAAGATCATATCAGATGGATAAGAGCTAGGAGGAAAGATGTTGATGTGACAGTGACCAGGGAAGGCTCCCTGAGCTGAGCTGGTGGGAGAGGCCTCTCCAGGAGCTGGGGTTTGAGTTGAGACTGAAAGATGGGGAGATAGCCTCTGAAGATCTCAGGGAAGAGAATTGTGGTGAACATGAACAGCTAAAGAATCAAGAGAAGCCAATGTTGCTGGACCGTGGAGACTGGGAATGGGAGAATGGAGCCTGGCAGGCGGGTGCGTAATGGGGGACTTCTAGGTCACAGCAAGGAGTTCGGATTTCATTCCAGGGGTCTCGGGAAGCCACTGAAGGGTTTCAGTTAGAGAAGTAGTGGAATCTGGCTTACATTTTACATAATCATCTCATCTCTTGGGTGGAAAGTGGATTATCAAGGGTTAAGAGTGAAACCTGGGTGACCACTGAATAGGCGGTTATAGTTCAAATGTGAGATACAGTGGCTCTGTCTCTGAGGAGACGCAGAGAGTGGACTGATTTAGCGGGAAGAGAGAATAGGACTTGCTGTTAGATTTGGTGGGAGAATGGGAGAAGGGGAAGAACTGTAAATAACTTCTAGGTTTGGGGTGCTGTTTGCCAAGACGTGGGCTATTTAAAGGTGAACAGGAAAATCAAATGAGTTCTGTTCTGGGTATGTTAATTTTGATATACTTTGTGGACTCAATTGCAAATAAAGTTCTTTTCTAAAGTTCTGCAAAATGGATGAATGGAAGATTAGCAGAAACCCTCTGATTGGATAATTTTCTGAGAAGTTCATATTCCATGAGTACCATATAAGATACAGGTGCACGGAGGAGACTAATGTAAATATGTATATGCGTGTACGTATGTATTTGAGTGTGTGTATAAAATTCTAAGTTCAAACCATCCCTACTCTTGACAGTTGGTGGTAAGATTGCCACCCAGTGTAAATGCACTTTGACTACAATTTGGGGACTTTTGTGTTTCTGAGAAATGGGCCAAAGACCTTCTGATTTCTACTTATGAGAAAGAACCAACTTTTCAGTTGATAGCGTACTTTAATCAAACAAGCAGGAATAAGCAAAGACCAAGGCAGCCCGTGTCCTGGGACGACGCTATCCTAGAGGCAGGTCGGCACCAGCGTGGCCAGTTCAGTGGATAGAAGGATGCTAACTGGACTTGCAGCCTGGGTTGGGCTCAGAACGTTTCTAGGTTGAGCAGCTTCTCTACCTCTTGTCTGGAACTTGAACGCAAATGATCAGGGCTTGTTGCGGTGAGACACAATGATTCAAATGGCAGAGCGATTAGACACAAAGATCAGAAGAGGAGAGAGAGGCAGGAGGGGAGGCGTGGAGGTGGCAGGACTGGGCTGTCAGGGAAGGTAGCTGAAGCTTGCTGGACATTCTGCTAATGAGCTGAGGATGGTAGGTTTGCATGCAGGGCTTATCTGCTACTTGAGGCAAAGCTGCTTCCAGCCATTCCCCGCTCTGTGCCGGAAATGCCCGCACGCCACTAGGCTGGAGGACATCACCAAGACTGGCCTTCAGACAGCTTCAGGGGGACAGTGGGAGAGCTCTGTTGTAGGACTTTACGTACAAATCACTACCTTCCTTTTGTCCAGGTGGGGATAACTTCCCAGCTACTGGGTCCCTTCCTGAACCACCTAAGAGCACGTGTGACTCCTTTGTGCATGGTGTAAAGAGGTGACCAGTGAGGCATGGGCTTCCAGCATTGTCTAGGCAACAAATCTGTTGGAAAACTTCTTTTAAAGATGGAGAATCTGACCTCCTTCTCTCTTTTTTTTTCTTTTCCCGCCTTCTCTTTTTTTCTCTGAAGATTTTATGGCCAAAGTGAAGATGGAGATGAATTTAGTAATTCAATCCGCCAGTTATTTCTCGCTTTCAATATGCTGATGGACAGGCCTCTGGAGGAAGCTGTCAAGATCAAGGTCAGCTTGAGTAACTTTTTTTTTTTTTTTTTTTTTTTTTTTTTGCGGTATGTGGGCCTCTCACTGTTGTGGCCTCTCCCATTGCGGAGCACAGGCTTCCGGATGCGCAGGCTCAGCGGCCATGGCTCACGGGCCCAGCCGCTCCACGGCATGTGGGATCTTCCCGGACCGGGGCACGAACCCGTGTCCCCTGCATTGGCAGGCGGACTCTCAACCACTGCACCACCAGGGAAGCCCCCTTGAGTAACCCTTAATGCTGTCGGTGAGGATGTTCTGGGGCAACATAGAACTGGCCATGGTGGGAGATAAAAGAAAATTAATCCTAGTTAGTTCGTGGAAAACTTGTTAATTTTAGAATGACTTATAGAAAGTAAAGGGAAATCCCTTTATTTTAACTTTTATGTACACTTGTATTTTCAAATGTTGGTTTGCCAAAGACAAGCTAGCTATTTATTTATTTTATTTTTATTGAAGTAGATTTGATTTACAATACTGTGTTAGTTTCTGGTGTACAGCACAGTGATTCAAATATATATATGTGTGTGTGTATATATATATATATATATTAAATTCTTTTCATTATAAGTTATTACAAGATGTTGAATATAGTTCCCTGTGCTATACAGTAAATCCTTGTTGTTTATCTATTTTATATACCGTGGTGTATATCTGTTAATCTCATACTCCTAATTTATCCCTCCCTTCTCTTCCCCTTTGGTAACCATAAGGTTGTTTTCTATGTCTGTGAGTCTGTTTCTGTTTTATAAATATATTTATTTGTATTATTTTTTAGATTCCACATATAAGTGATATCATATGATATTTGTCTTTCTCTTCCTGACTTTGCTTAGTATGATAATCTCTGGGTCTATCCACGTTGCTGCAAATGGCATTATTTCATTCTTTTTTTCTGCTCTGGAGTGTTCTATTGTGTATATGTACCACATCTTCTCTATCCATTCACCCGTCAATGGACATTTAGGTCACTTCCATGTCCTGGCTATTGTAAATAGTGCTGCAGTGAACATTGGGGTGTCTGTATCTTTTAAATGAGAGTTTTCATCTTTTCTGGATATATGCCCAGGATTAGGATTGCTGGATCATATGGTAACTCTATTTTTAGTTTTTTTAAGGGACCTCCATACTGTTTTCCCTAAAAATTGGCTCCACCAATTTACATTCCCACCAACAGTGTAAGAGGGTTCGCTGTTCTCCACGTCCCCTCCAGCATTTATTATTTGTAAACTCTTTGATCATGGCCATTCTGACCGGTGTGAGGTCATACCTCATTGTAGTTTTGATTTGCTTTTCTCTAATAATTAGCGATGTTGAGCATCTTTTCATGTGCCTGTTTTAAAGACCTAAATATAATCTATGACACCGTAAAACTCCTAGAAGAGAACATAGGCCAAACATTCTCTGACATAAATCATAGCAATATTTTCGTAGATCAGTCTCCCAAGGCAAAAGAAATAAAAGCAAAAATAAACAAATGGGACCTAATCAAACTTAAAAGCTTTTTCACAGCAAAGGAAACCATAAAGAAAACGAAAAGGTAACTGACAGACTAGGAGAAAATATTTGCAAACAGTGCGACCAACAAGGGGTTACTTTCCAAAATAGACAGCGCATACAACTCAATATCAGAACACCCCAATCAAAAAATGGGCAGAAGACCTAAATGGTCGTCTCACCAAAGATGACAAGCTGCCCTTTTAGACGTCCCTTGAATGGCATTTCTGGACCCTGTGAGTTCAGCCAGTTGATCCTGATGATGATTCAAGCAACAGGCTTTACTCTTAGGGCTCCCCTTCTTCCCAGAAGCCCGTCGTCCCCATCATCTTCATCATTATCCGTTTTTTGAGGTAAAATATGTAATCCCTAAAGACTCAAGTTCGAGCTTTCTTTTTTGCTCTCTATGGCAACTTTGTGAGGGAGATGTCCAGATTTTTAACTACTTCCTTGGGTAGAAAACTGAATTCTAAATGGACAGTGGCTCTTGGGTGGTGAGGGCAGAAAGCTGTGCCTCTGGACTTTTCAGGAAAAAGATCCTGGGAGATCGTGTAGAGCAACATCAGCTTTCTTCTTCATTGCGAGAGTGTCTGTGTCCAGTTCCCTGTCCAGGATCCCAGCATCAGTCGTTTCTTCCTGGGATCAAGCAGGAAATTCTGTATTTGTCCTGCTTGGCAACTGAATATGCCTTCGGTGTTTTTCTTGCAGGGGGCAGCCTTGAAGTACCTTCCTAGCATCATTAATGACGTCAAACTTGTGTTCGATCCAGTTGAGCTCAGGTAAATAGCCAAAAACATTTGTTTCTTAACAGAGAAGCAGCTCCCCTGCTGGCTTGAGCTCAGGCGGCTACACATGCTGTGATTCTTCTAACACGTATTGACCGGACACCTTTTTGTGCTCATTTCTGTGGAAACCATAAAAGAAGACACAAAGCCAGTCCCTCGGCTAGGTTTGCACTTTCTCCAGGGAAACGAGACACACAGACATAAAATTAACTACAGAAAAAAGTACCTAATAATACGCTTCCAGCCCTATATCTAAGTACCCCCGAAATGCCGAGTCAGATGGTGATGGACACTGGGGTGGAGGTAGCCTGAAAAGACTTTTGCAGAAGTTGAGGGTGAAGGTAGGTCTGCAAAGCAGTGACGGACCTGACTAATTTGCCAGTTTAGGCTGACTTAGCTCCCAGGCTGAGCCCTGGAGTGGGCACGGAATAGAGCCTCTCCTTTGCATCCTAGAGACAGACTCTCAGGTCATTGTGGAGAAAATTCCAGGTAAACCTGTCCACGCGTAAATAATTTCCCAGTAGAGGGGAAGAGCGTAATGCTCCCTTGAACTCGGCAGAATGAAAACAGTGACTACTGGGGTTTCTCTTGCAGCGTACTCTTCTGCAAGTTCATTCAGAGCATCCCTGACAACCAGTTAGTGCGCCAGAAACTGAACTGCATGACCAAGATAGTAGAGAGCAATCTTTTCCGGCAGTCGGGTGAGTCTCCACCAAAAACTGCTGCTTACAGAAATCCCGGTCTTGTGTCTTCTTCAGCCAACACTGCCTTTTTTTTTTTTTTTTATGTCAATAATGTCCTTGCCAATCGTTTGCTGGTACTTGAGGACCTCCTGGGAAAGCAGTTTTAAGGAGAAGGTGAAGTCAGTTCAGCGTTCCCATAGTTCCTGAAAGAGCAAAATCATGTGTTCTTTCATCTTGAATTTGAACTCGTGTTTCATTAATTAGCAAACTTTCTCCTCAAAATAGGAACCCCATAAAGTAACAGGCAAGCAGTAAAGACGATCCTTTTAAACAAATGCATCTCCTTTGACTTAGAGTATAACGCCAGTAACCAGGGGCTGGGGCAGGCAGTGATGCCATGGGGCAGTGATGTTATGGGGCAGTGATGCCATGATGCTGTAGGGCAGTGATGGACCGCATGCCACTTATACTGGCTCGGCGGAGCTTCTCGACTCCGTGCCCAGTCATGTCATCTTAGTGGCTGAAGAGTGACCATGGCAGAAGGACTTACACCATGGAAACTGGCAATCACTGTAAATCAGAGAGGTTTTGGGGGGAGCTGTAGGAGAGCCAGACTAGCATCATACCGCTGGGAGCGGAGAGGAGAACACTCTTCCACTGATAAAAGACTCTTCATTTTGTAACTAGAGTCAGGCACATAGCCACCAGGTGGAAATCACTGTGTTCCTGTCCCAAAGTTGACATAGGAAAGAGGTCCAATACCTGGTTCTTTCCCAGTAAACCCAAGACTCGCTAGGGTGGGGCAGCTGTGGGAGCTTCTTTTGAAACCACCACCAGGTCAGGGAGTCCCAGAGGGTGACTCATGCTGTGTGTATCGACTGGAGGGTCTGAGGACTGGCAGGACACCTCAGAAATAGGAAAAGTTGAGTGAGTTGTTGGTGGGAGAACCCTTCTAGCCTTGCCCCTGGCTCGTTATGTAACTTTGGACGAATGAGGGACCTTCTCTAAGTCTCAGCTTCTGTTTCTATGGAAGGAGGGACTTGAACTAGATCATACCAGCACGTCTTTTGGCTCTGACCTCTTCTGAGCCTCAGAATTTGTGCTTAGACATTTCAGCTGTTCCAAGGACCCAGTCGGGGGAGTGCAGAAAGCTAGTGAGTGCTCTCAAGTGGAAAACTTAATACTAGTCAACCTCTTACTACGCTGTGATTCCCTCTGCCTCTAAGGATGCATAAACTGTAAATGAGACAACAAAGGTGCATTGTTTGAGCAGAGGAGCAAGGATGCCCTGGAGGATTCCAACAGAGGAAGTATTATCACCATTCACAGTCGTTTCTGTTAGTGCCCAGAATGTCTGGACTCATCAGAATGATATTATATCATTGTGAAAGATCTCAGAAGGAAGACGTAGTAAGAAGATAATACCTTACTTTATGAAGTCCACGTGCCTGCAAAAGCATGAACAGAATGTCTGTGAAACACTGAGACGTGCTGGTGGAGCTCAGTATTCATAGGAATTTTTCAGTACATTTTCTCCATTAGGTGGAATGTTTCAAAAAAATTAAAAGCATATACCTTGCTTAGCTTACTAGTTTCATATGATTTAGCTTGCAAGTATCAAGTTGGCTTTTTTTTTTTGGCCGTGCTGTGCAGCTTACGGGATCTTCCCTGACCAGGGATCAAACCCATGCCCCCTGCAGTGGAAGCACGGAGTCCTAACCACTGGACCGCCAGGGAATTCCCAAGTTGGCCTTTTTTTAGAAAAAAAAAAAGTTAAAGAAATTGTTAAATACTTTAAACATTTGGCTACGTGGACCCACAATAGGTGGGATTTTCTTTGTTTTTAAGGTCAAGGTACTGGGCTAAAGTTCCGTGCCTAAAACCACATGCTCCTCGGTGGCCTGGAGGAGCCCCTGCAGGGCTGAGTGCAGAGCTGGGAGCTGGGGGGACAGGCAGAGAGGGAGTTGCAGGAAGGAGCCAGGCAGTTCGGGGGGGCACTCCTACAGCTGGTGAGTGGTCTGCATTTTCCCCCTCAGAGTGCAGAGACGTGTTGTTGCCTCTGCTGATAGACCAGCTCAGCGGCCAATTAGACGACAACTCCAGCAAGCCTGACCATGAGGCCAGCTCGCAGCTTCTGAGCTACCTCCTGGAAGTTCTGGACAGGAAGGATGTGGTGAGTCAAAGAGTCACTGATGCAGAGCAGAGCGTACACTGGTCCCATGGCCTGGGATAGGAACCACTGCATGGCTCTCCTAGTCCCAGGCAGTTGAGAACCTGGGCGCTGGGGCAGGCTGCACCCATTTTAGAGGTGTTTAGAGAGGCTTCTCCCGGCTAGACTCTGTCATGCAAATCTAGGTCCAGGGAGATCCACCTACTGCTGGGGCTGCTACTGGTTGATCTTCCTGATTGGCCCAGTTTGCCTATCACTGAGATCCTGCTGAGGACTTTTCAGATCCAGAGCCCTGTTAAGACTTGTTAGGTAGAAAGCTCTACCCTGTTATACCTCTGATACCTGACACCACTATTGTAGATCTACCGGAGCTTCTGAGAAGTTCTCATTTTATGTTCTCTCTGAAACTGATCCTTCCTTCTGGAGCCTAGTAGAAATGATGTGTTGTTTTTTTTTTTAATCTCACCTCATCTCCTCCCCCTCAAAAAACCTGGGGCCACACTGCCTGGATTTTCCATGTTCTAGAGATAGACCTGTCAATAGCCTCCACTCAAAAGGCTGGAGAACTTTGCAGAATGTTTTCAGTCGAAGACAAACCATAGTCGCTACCCCCCATGATGGCTACACGGCACCCAGGTTCCTACAGAGAGGCGGGTGTTATGAATCACTTTCATTTAAAGAAATAGGAAGCAAGCAGAGAAATAATAAAAAGCAAGGAAGGAAAGAAGGGAGGGTGGGAGAGAGGGGACGCTAACGATACTTGGTGTTTTAATAAAATTACATAATTAGCAGTGATCTAGTTGTTGGAAGCATTAAGCAGGAGATTCGAATATCTGTCAAGGAGCAATAATGGGTAAAGGCTTTGAAAAGGCAACTTGAATATTGATAAGTTGGAGCTGAAGGAGTATAGCATCAAACCACAAGAAAGGAAAGAAGGAGAAAGAAAGACTGAACATTCATGAGGCACTGTTGGGTGCATCAGCCCCGCTAATTCCTGTACGGGATCTTTTCTTTCTTTTCTCGCAGCTATGAACATTGAAGCGCCACAAAGTTAAATAATTGCTCACTGTCACACATGACAGAGTCAGAATAGTAAATCCCCGTCTTAGTCTGCTCGAGTTGCCGAAACAAAATACTGCAGCCTGGGTGGATTAAACAACAGAAATTTATTTCTCATAGTTCTTGGGGCTTGGAAGTTCAAGGTCACGGTGCCTGCATGGTTGGGTCCTGGTGAGGCCCTCTTCCTGTCCTGCAGATGGCCACCTTCTCGTTGTGTCCTCACACGGCCTTTCCTTGGTAGGGCAAGCTCTCAGGTGTCTCTTCTTATAAGGATACTAACCTGTCAGTCCCAGGCCCTGTCTTCACGACCTGATTATCTATCTCCAAAAGCCCCATCTCCAAATACCATCACATTAGGGGTTAGAGCTTCAACACAGGAATTTTGAATGCGAGTGATAAGTCCATAACAATCTCCTCGACTTGAATTTCTTGTGTTTTTACATCCTAGAGAGGAGGTAGCAAGAACTTCATGTTTTCGCCTTTTTCTTCCCACTTATGCGCCAAATCGTCCTGGGTAGCCTGATCTACGCAGCCTCAGGACCGAGTACCTCGTGCTAGCGGGAGTCTCCAGAAACTGTTGAGTTGCTGGCTACAGGGAGCTCTCAGCGAGCCCAGATGACCTGGGTCATTAGAGAAGCTTTCTTCCCCTGCATCCCCTGCATCTCCACGTTCATCTTTTAAATGTCAGAACCAATTATGTTCAGATTCCTTAATAACATTATGTATCGTTCTGTGACAATATTTCCCCCTTTTGGACAAGAGATTGCTTTGTACTGAAGAGGCAGAATGAGAGTTAAAGAGAACTCTCAGCAGTCCAGGGTTTCTTTAAGAAAAGTGAAGCTGAGTCAGAAGAAGTGGTGTCCATCCCTTTGTTTCCCCCTCAGGGTCCCACGGCGCTGCACGTACAGCTGATAATGGAACGGCTGCTGCGAAGGATCAACCGGACCGTGATTGGGATGAGCCGACAGTCTCCCCACATCGTGAGTGTCGCCCAGGGGACCACACAGCCACCGCAGCTTCTTTTTTTTTTTTTGCGGTATGCGGGCCTCTCACTGTTGGGGCCCCTCCCGTTGCGGAGCACAGGCTCTGGACGCGCAGGCTCAGCGGCCATGGCTCATGGGGCCCAGCCGCTCCGTGGCATGTGGGATCTTCCCGGACTGGAGCATGAACCCGCGTCCCCTGCATCGGCAGGCGGACTCTCAACCACTGCGCCACCAGGGAAGCCCCACGGCAGCTTCTTAGTGTCCCATCCCACCTGCCCATTGTGGGGCTTTGGGGAGCAGTGTCTTGAGACCAAATTCACATAGGCCCCTCCCATCCCAGTTTCCAATCTGTGCTGCGGACTGGGTGGCATAGCTCCCTCGGGAAATGAATGGGGTCTAGAACTTTACAGCCCCACTGGATGAGTGACTCTTCGTTATAGCTGTGAGTAAATCTGATGCTGATTTTCTCTTGAGGGAGAATGATCTACCAGGGAGGTAGGGGAGGCAAATGGGGGAAAATTTTAAAGGATCTCGCCAGTACAAATCATAAGGAGCCTTGCTCATAGGGAAGGTAAAACCAAAGCCTCTTATAATATATTAAAGCAGAGACCCACTGAGATAGGCAGGCACCCTAGGTGGACTAAGAACTTGGGACCCATTCGACCTAATGCTCTTTCAATATTTGCTTAATATTTTATTTCAGGAAAATGTGAGCCTTGGTGAGCAGAAAATTAGGGCTTTGGCTGACTGCATTTAGCATTTCCTCTAGTGTCTCAAGCAGTTTAGTTGTAATTCTCAATGTACGCATGCTCTGTGTGGATCTGCCTTTGTTAGAATGATAACAGTAATAGTATCAGTGTGTCCAGCCAGCGTGATGATAATGGTAGTAGTCACTGTTAGCTTATTTTTCTGTGTGTGCTAGAAACTATCTTAAGCACTTCATTGAAAGGTCACGCCAAGCTCCATTGTGCAAATGAGGAAACGTGCAAAAACCCGAGCAAGGTTACACAACCACCAGGTGATTGAGGTGGGCTTTGGCCCTGGGCAACCAGCCTGGAGGCGGCGCCTTGCATGCTGTCAGCCGTGCCCACCCCCAGCAGCTCACCGAGTTATGTTCCCAACTATGCACTCTAGTCACCGTGAGAGGAATTCTGATGACGTCAGTTTTCCCCTTCGTATCATATTCCCCGTGATATTCAGTGTGCTTAAAAATCGGTGCCCTGTGGTACCATCCAGCCCTTGTGGTTCAAGGAAAAACCATTTAAAGAACTTGGGATTAGCATGCTGTTAGAAATGTCAGTGTTGCCCTGGCCTCTTATTCTCCGCCTGTTATGTCTATGAAACGTCAGATAAAACGTGTGATCGAGACCAGAGGTAACTGTTGAAAGGCTGAGTTGTATCATCATTAAAATGAAGCATCTTTTACTAAAGGTGCATTTTTGCGATGCTAAAATCTCTGATTAGATTTTTAATCAGAGGACATAGAAAAAGAACTATCCCAAATTGCTGTGGTAAATAAAAACCATTTATTCAACAAATATGTATTAAGAAACTCCTGTAAGCCAGGCGCTGTTCTAGATGCTGGGGATATATCAGGAAACAAAACAGACAAAAATCACTACCTCAGAGAAGCTTACATTCTAGCAAGAACAATTACAAAAAAAATAAATGGCAGAGTACTAGAAGGCTATAAGTGCTATGGAGAAAAAAACGAGTGGGATAAGGGGAGTTAGGGTAGAAGAGTTACAATTTATGTAAGCTGATTAAGAATGGCTTTCCTGGGTCTTCCCTGGAAGTCCAGTGGGTTAGGACTCCACACTTTCACTGCCAGGGACCCAGGTTCGATCCCTGGTCAGGGAGCTAGAATCCCACCAGCCGTGTGGTGCAGCCAGAATAAAAAACAGGCTTTCCTGAAAGGGTAGAATTTGGACAAACGCTTGGCAAAGGCCTGGAGAAACAAATAGCGTTAGGTGCTGATGGTAATGCAAACTATATGCTGATTTGGCAATATATATCAAAGCCTTAATACAATAAATTTGCATCACTTTATAATTAGAAAAATAAACTTTTCTAAACAGAAGAGACCTAAGACAGACATTCATTCAGAGAGAGGTGTACATGGATAGTATTTCACTGTTTTTGTGTTTAGGAAGTTATTCTCTCCATCCCAGGAACAGCTGTATTTTTATCTCCTCTGTGCCAAGTTCACTTAAATTTGTGTTGTTTTCATAACTATATGAATACAAGAAGAGACTACCATAGATACTTGCCCTCTGGCTGGAAAATTAAGTCTGTGGCTCAAATATGGTTGGACTAGGGGAAAGCAAGTTGAATATGTAATTCCTAGCCTCAAAAATGGAGATGATGGTAATCATCTAATTATCCGATCCCTTTCTTCAAACCAGGTCCACAGTTACACAGCATAACATGCTAGGAATCCCTGGCCAAAGGGTTCTAGAGCTGGTGGAATGACATTGAAGTGGTCCAGCAGGGAGCTCTCCTAGCCTCTCTTCTGCTCTTCCATTCAGTTTTACGACCTCTCTTCGACCTCTCTTTTTCCTCTTTGCATTCCTCCAAGCTCAAATTTATTTAAATGATGTAAATACTTTGGATGTTTCTCCCTGGACATCTCTGTTACACCTGGGTCTCAACAAGCAACTCAGGGTCTGCAAGTTGTTACAGCTTAACTAGTCATCTAGCTGAGATCTTACAATCAGTATCCCCTGACCTACAGGATTTCAGAGGTCATGGCTATTCATAGGATGAGTGAGGCCCTCCACACTGCTTCACTCAAACCTGGAAGGACCTTCTTTTTAGCAGAAACTGCAAAGCCCATGCCTTTGGACCTTTAGAATGCAGTATGTTTCCAGCGTGCTGGGGTCCCTGCATAGTTAATTGGGTGGGAAAAACCAAAGTACTTCCATCCAGATCTTGGCTTTGTCGGTTGATGGTCTAAGGAGCTGGGATTTGTGTTTTTGGTCTCCTTCCAGGGGAGTTTCATTGCTTGCATGATTGCCATCCTGCGGCAGATGGACAAGAGCCACTACAACCACTACATCAGCACTTTCAAGACCAGACAAGACATTATTGTAAGTTGTCTTCATTGGATCCTGGTAACTTAAGACTTCTCATATTTTGGCAGAACTGAGCATCCTGAGTCTGGGGTTCCCTTCGCACACACCTCTGAAGGCTGTGTCGCTTTCCACAGGGGTTACAAGAGGGAGAGTTTTTCTCTGCCCACAGGATTTGAAGAAGAGTCCAGTACATATACCAGGAGGTCCTCACGCAGCCACCTACGTCTCTTGGATTTAGAGAGAGCCCATATTTAGAAACATTTGGGTGACCTCTTTTGCTCTCAGAAGAGGACAGTGTCTCATTTTCAGGGACAGTAGTCACCCATGCCCTGGCAAGGATTTTAGGAGGCAAAGATGTTCATGGTCTTTTAAGATGTGGTTGATGTCATCCTTTTCAGTATTCCCTGGAGAGGGAAACAAAAAGAGGTAATACCTGCCCCCAGGTAACAGTTGTAAGTTATCGTCAGTTGAAAATATTCCATTCTCTTCTGTTTTAAACAAGAAAATTGTTCTCATAGTTACCATTAAGCATACAGCCGAAGGTGGCCCAGGAGGCTAAGTTAGATCTCTGGCTGCTTCCCCAGGATCCTTCCCTTCAGGGAATTGTTAGTGGCTGTTAAACATCCCTGAAGGTGAGAATTCCCTGGCCGTCCAGTGGTTAGGACTTGGTGCTTTCACTGCCGTAGCCTGGGTTTAATCCCTTGGCGGGGACCTAAGATACAACGAGCTGCATGGCCAAAAAAAAAAAAAAAAAAAAAATCCCTGAAGGTATTGTCTTATCTTGTGAAGTAGTGGGCTGGACAGGGAGATTAACAGGCAGGGTCTCATTGCACTCATCTTTGCTCCAGGTAACTTCGCATCATTCGTGCATATTCCAATTTTCTTTATGCTCCAGATTTTCCACTTTCTGCCTTTATTATACTGATAGCATGTAGCCAGTACACCCAAAGATATCCAGCTCTTTCTTTGCCGGTCACTCTCCTTTCTGTGAGGTCTACATGAAAGAAAAACACACAAGGAATTGTACTGTTTATTACTATTAGTTGTAATCGATCCAGTGATGAACCCTCAGAGCACTGTCCTGGACCACAATAAAGGACTTAATGGGGCTTAGTCTGGAGTCCTATGTGGACCTCCACGTAGGCCATGCTCTGGCTGGCAGCGTGGTACAGGAATCTGTAGCGATCCGTAGCTGTGCTTGCAGAGATCTGGGCGAGAGAATTAGGAAGAGGGGAGAGGTGGGGAGAGGTGGAAGCCGAGGGTAGCAGTGTTTCTCCTCCGTAGTGGGTTTAAGAACACAGGCTTTAGAACACCTGGATCTGGGTTTGAATTCTGACTATTCTGCTTCCCCCTATGAAATTTTGGGCAAGCTGTCTAACCTCGCTAAACCTCAATTCCTCCTCGGTAGGATGGTACCTACCTGGGGGCAGGAGGTAGTTAATGTGAGTATTGATGAGTGGACATGTGGAAAATGCCTCACTTTGTGCCTGGCGTGTGTTACTAGCTATGAGAACCACCTACTTATAATAATGGTAATGATATTACATTATCATTACATATATAATAGTATTATTATTATGTAAGATAAAATTAATATAAAAATAGTTTAGTGACTTTTTTTTCAGATTCCCTTCTGAAAGCAGGAAGAATAAAGAAAGTTATACTAAATTCAAACTCTTGACAATTTGGCTCCTTTAAGTAAGCAAAAAGAAGAAAAAAAAAAAAAACCAGATTTAACTCCTATTCTCCAGGACCGTGGTGAGCTCTTCCCCTGCATCATCTTTTTTTTTTTTTTTTTTCTTTTTGCGGTACGCGGGCCTCTCACTGCTGTGGCCTCTCCCGTTGCGGAGCGCAGGCTCAGTGGCCATGGCTCACGGGCCTAGCCGCTCCACGGCATGTGGGATCTTCCCGGACCGGAGCACGAACCTGCGTCCCCTGCATCGGCAGGCGGACTCTCAACCACTGCGCCACCAGGCAAGCCCTGCATCATCTAATTAAAAGAGGATTATTGTCCCCAAGGGAACAGTACTCATCAGTGGCAGAACTGCAGGGTACGGCGAAGCCCTTTGACCTCCAGTGGACTGTTCTTTCTCTCGCTCCTGCTGCTTCTGAAGAAATCACTTGAAAGACTTTGGGAAGTGGTAGATAAAGTGAGGCCTGGGGTTATCTGTGAACTGCCTTCATTATGTCATCACTGTTTACAGTTCACTGAGAGCACTAGAGTTGAATATGGAGTTGGCATCAGAATAGATAACTGGCATCTACATCCTTGTTTCACAAACCATCACCTCCTGTTGGCTTGAGGAAAAAAGTTAATAGGATAGTTAATAAGTAATGGATGCACTTAAAATTCATGATGAAAAACTGGAAAACTTGTGAACTATGTCTATGATTTCAGAGTGGAGGGTAGAGAAGTTTGACTCTCCATTGAACCAGAAGGAAGTAACACAGACTTGAGAGCTGGAATTGCTCCCATTCCTATGCTGTTTGGCGTCCGAAGTGTACTGGTTAGCCAACAGGACCGGGGACTCAGAGGAATATTGTTAGAAACAGAACCCAGGCCCCCTGCCTCCCAAGCCCCGTTTTCTTTCTGTATATGATGTCATTCATGAGCTAGAACTGCACGGTTTAGTGCCAGAGAAATTGGACTGGATTTTCATTTCAGGAATCTGAGCAGAAAATGTCTAAATTTAACTAACTAATAAATTAAAAAGCTTCCCAAACTTTTTATCTTTGATTTTTTAGCCCGACTGTTCTGAGTTCCTTTTTCCTCTTAGCCCTCTTTCGAGTAGAATAGCTGTTTTTTTTTCAGTACTGGCCTTTTGTTATTAGGTTTTACAGACATGATGGTCCACTGCTATAATCTCTTTTTAAGGACCATTTAGGACCCTCCCCCCAGGCTACGCATGGTAATGTTCCTGGAAGAGGAAGAATCATGACTCTGCTTCTTATTTATAGCATTTTTGTTCTGTTCTAATAATAATAAGGGAGAATTGGACTCAGAGTTATTAGAAGTATCAGTTTTCTCAGACTCAGAGAAAAAACTGGTGGTTGCTAGAGGGAAGGAGGGTAGAGAGATGGATGAAAGAGGTGAAGGGGATTAAGAGATCCTAACTTCCAGCTGTAAAGTAAATAAGTCCCAGGATGTAATGTACACATAGGGAATCCAGTCAGCAATGTTGTAACAACTTTGTATGAGGACAGATGGTAACTGGCTTTATTGTGGTGATCATTTCCTAATGCATAAAACCATCGAATCACTATGTTGTACATCTGAAACTAACATAATATTATGTTAATATTAATTAACTAATATAATATGTTAGTATGTTAATTGTAACTCAATTTTTAAAAGATACCAAAAAGTTAAAAAAAAAAAACAGGTATCAGTTTTCTGACAGTTGTTGGTGAATTCATTTGAAGTACAGTAGATCCATTCAGACAACATTGGCGGCCAAGGACTGAAGATATTATGGCTCTGAACTTGGGATCCAGAATCCCAAGGTCTCTTCCTAGCTCTCCAGCTTCTTGGTTTCTATGGCCTTAAGCCAGTCGTTTCATTTTTCAACAGTCTCAGTTTTATCATTTATAAAATACAGACCATTTTTTAATCCTTCTCTTCCTTATCAGATTACATGATGTAAACATCAAATCATAGGATACCTGTAAGAATGCTCTGTTGAATACACACTGCTGTGTTTAAAATAGATGACCAACAAGAAACTACTGTACAGCACGGGGAACTCTGCTCAATATTCTGTAATAACCTAAATGGGAAAAGAATTTGAAAGAGAATAGATGCATGTATATGTATAACTGGATCACTTTGCTGTACACCTGAAACTAACACAACATTGTAAATCAACTATACTCCAATATAAAAGAAAGTCAAAAAAAAAACTCTGTTATCCCTATAAACCTTACTCAAAAGATAGACTGTTATGGGACCTGGGCCATCGTATTCCTTCCTTTACGTCAGTGTGCTGGAGGAAAGGCTTATGAAGTATAAGTTTTCCCCCAGTTTTCCCCCAACCATTCGTCCTTTGTTTTCTGCAGGACTTCCTCATGGAAACTTTTATCATGTTTAAGGATCTAATTGGAAAGAACGTCTACGCCAAAGACTGGATGGTCATGAATATGACACAGAACAGGTGAGACCGACCATCGCAGGGCTGGAGGCATTTGAAAACTTGGGTCTGGAAACTAGGTTTTGACCCTTGTGAAGCATGTTAAATCTCTTTGCTTCAAGTCCACCATCTGTAAAGTAAGGTTCCTCCTGCTTTCGTGGTCCTGGTTTACATGCTTCTGTTCTTGATTCCAGGCAGGCTACTGTGGTCACTCCGACTTGGGCTCTCTACTCTCTTCTTTCTGCTATAACCTCCTCATTGCTTTCATGTTGATTGTCGGCATCAGCTCTGCAAGGTATCTTTCAGTGTCTCCATATGGACTTCATCATCCTGATATTCAAGGCCTCTGCATCCCGGCCCACCCTGCTTTTCTAGCCTTGTCTTCCACTGTTTGCCTCTATATACAACTTGCCCTCCAATCAAACTGGCCTCTTCCCTCCTAACCCTGACCCTGACCCTGACCCTGACCCTGTTCTGTGCCTCCGCTCACGCTGCTGCTTCCATCTGCAGTGTCTGCCCCATTGTCTCTGGCCATCAACATGCCTCCCATTCCTTCAGGTCCTTCTCAAATGCCATCTCCAAAGGAAGCCGTTCTGATCTGGATGTCATCTTCTCTTCTTTTGATTTCCCCATACCTCTTTGACACCCCCTCCTAGAATTTTCCATATTCTTTGTTGGGTCATGGTTCGATTTACAGGTTGCAAATGATCTCCACCAAGTTGTAGATTTCTTAAGACCAGGAACCATTCTTTCAAGGCAGAACCTAAGCCAGTGCTTTGCAGTTGCTGATCCTCAACAAAGACTTGTTGAATGAAAGTGAAATGGACTGAATACAGATACTAAAAGAGATTCAGGATTTTTTTTTTTTTTTTTTTGCGGTATGCGGGCCTCTCACTGTTGCGGCCTCTCCCGTTGCGGAGCACAGGCTCCGGACGTGCAGGCTCAGCGGCCATGGCTCACAGGCCCAGCCGCTCCGCGGCATGTGGGATCTTCCCGGACCGGGGCACGAACCCGTGTCCCCTGCATCGGCAGGCGGACTCTAAACCACTGTGCCACCAGGGAAGCCCCGAGATTCAGGATTTTTAAAGAGCTAAATAAAGTAAATCATTATGATAAGCATTTTTGTTAACTCTCGGTGGTCCTGATACCTGATTAGAAAAACCCTTCCCAACTATGTACAGATTAGAGAAACAATTGCATCTGAAGTCCTAGACTTTAAAACGTAAGCATCACGATGGAGCAAAAGGAGCCTTGGTCTGAGGCTCAGGAGCCCTGGCTTGTCCTCTGAGCTGTACCCTGAACTGGCTAAATTGTGATGCAGCTGTGAACTGTGCTAGTAGTCAGTTCAAGAAACTGATCTTCAGTGACCTTCTCTGTAGAATGTGCTGTAGTTGGTCTCTAAGGACCTTGATAGATCTAAAGGTCTTAGATTGCCAAGTCCAGGTTTGATTTGCTTTGGCTTTTAACATAGATGGAAAATGTTTCAAAGAGCATGAAGTTGCCTTCTTTATCCAGTGTGTTTTTCCTCCCCTAGGGTTTTCCTCCGTGCCATAAATCAGTTTGCTGAGGTTCTCACGAGGTTCTTCATGGATCAGGCAAGCTTTGAACTTCAGGTAAGCATGCGACTCACCTAGGAGTTCCTTGAATTCTCAGCCAAAGCAAGAGAACCGTTTCCTTTTGGAAAACATCGCCTCAGATTTTTTATCATAACACAAATACACACAAACACACCTGCTTGCAGGTAGGCACGCAGGTATTCCTCTACCTACAAACGGTTTAGTGTCCAAAGAGCAGTTTGTATAAGCACCTGTTTGAAAGTCCAAAGTGATAGCAAAACTGGTGATCACTTGCTCCATCTTTATTCATGCATTCATCCAACAAATATTAGAGAGTTGTATGTACAGGGCACTATTCTAGGCCCTGGTGAAGGCAGACAAGGTCCTGCTTCCGTTGCAGGGTACATTTTGTTGGTGATGTGCTTTTGCTGTGATATGGCCTGCGTTTGAATCTATGGAACTTTGGAAGTAGAGAGTCACAAGCAGAGGAGATTATATATACATATTGCATATACATATACATGTTTATGTGTGTATATACATATGTTTTTATATGTGTGTGTATATATATCAAAATGGTTATATACGTGTGTGTATTTATACACACACACACACACACACACACACACACACATAAGTACCTATGCCAAAATGGAATCAAGCTGTACAGTTCTTTGGTAACCTGTTAATCTACTTTATTTACTTTTTCTGTGATCTTTTCGATGATAATAAATATTCTCACAGTATTTTTAATGGCTGAAATACAGTGCATTGTATGGCTGGACCATGGTTTACTTAACCGAATTCTTCTTATGAGCATCTAGATTGTTTCCATTTTCTGTTATTATGTTCAATAGCAGTGTGAGGGCCTTCCTTGTTTTAAATATTTTTTTAAATACCCATAAATATGTTACCAGGATAAAGTCCTAAAGTATTTACTAGTCAGGAATTTGGCACATTGTCAGGGCTTTTGATAAGTATTGCCCAACTACTTACTATAAATAGGTACACTTCTTGGCAACAATTTTCCTTTATCCCAGGAGTAAAGACAAATATAATAGTTTGGGTTATTTTTAAAAGCTTGATATTAATAAAGCATTGAATAATTGAAACACGGGAGAGAAAAGGAAGTCCTGTGGATTTTATTTTGGATTTTTTTCCCGTTAATTTCTGGCGAGTGCATTTGTACCATGTGGCACTGTCTTATTATGACCCATATTAATGTGATTTTCTGTTTCTTTTCACCCACATCATTAATTTTGAACAGCTCTGGAACAATTACTTCCATTTGGCAGTCGCTTTTCTCACCCATGAGTCCCTTCAGCTTGAAACCTTCTCACAAGCCAAGCGCAACAAAATTGTAAAAAAGTAAGTGTCCTCTTAAACTTGCTTATGATTGGGAAGGTGATTCTTCCATTTCTATTTGGAGCAGGAGTTTTGGTATCCCAGAAATTACTGTTCAGTGGCTACCTGTGTTGTTAGTGAGATAGGTCTTAAAATAATCATTTAATAGACCTCAGATTTCCCCAGATTCACATCTCTTCTCAGGGGCCCATTCATTTTCAAATCAACCATCACATTCTATTATAGAATCTCTACATAAAGAGACACTGAAGCCAGTCAGTCCTCCCATCACCAGGAACAGCTGCCATCTGCTGGCAGCTTGTCCAAATGGCAGGCATAGTGCCTCTCTGTCTCATGCTTCACAGAGCAGACTCCTTTGGCACCATTGGTCTACCTCCCAGTTTCAGTCACTTCAGCAGAGGAGCCAAGAGTAACACATCACCTAAAAACACCCTCCAGATTCCTGGCTCAGAATTCAAAATGGACCTTTGTGCAAGAGTGATGAGAGATTTAGGGAAGACTTTCATTGCTTTCAGCTCAAGTCTGTTTCGAAGTTCATTGAGTGCCTGGGAACTCAAAGGCTGTGTAATTAAATAGAACTTGAGAAATTTATCATTTAAAAGCTGTGAATTTTAGTTCTGTTCCCCTGCTGGCATGTCTGGGACTCTAGGCAAATTATTTAGCATCCCTCTAGCTCCTCCCTAAAATACTAAGATTGATGGCTAAGTGATAGAGATTTAGTGATTGCACTTTCAAAGATAAAAGTAAAACCTGTTTTGTAGGTTTCCTTGTGGGGTGGGTATCAAGAGATATTTGATTTTTAAGATGGACACCTTAATCTTATTCTTTAGAATACTGTAGATGACATAACTTCATTCAAGGATGTATTTGATTTTGGTTAAATGACCGTAAGTGAAATGAGTTGACACCAGGTCTGATAAGTAAAGTGGCTAGTTAGGATTAATGACTCTGGTTTTGGTCAAAGGAAAGTGTGACTGGAAGTACAGTCCGTGTAAAAATATATATGCCTATGGGCAAAGATAAACCTTAGGAAATAAAAACGTTTATATTAAGCTTATAGGAATGTGAATGAATTTCTTTTCAAGACTTCTCTGATTTTTAGTAAAAGTATCAACAGTAATATTAATAAGCAATAAGAATAGTTATCATTTATTATCTATTATGTGCTGGACATGGACCACATATGCTTATATAATAATAATAAAATTAGCTTAGGTACCTTTGTTAAATAGGAATAGTAAGAAAAATTTTTCAATATGATTTTTATACTGGCTTCTGAAGACACTTCCAAAGCAAGAATTTGAAAAAAGGATGTTTGGTGCAATAGTATCGTAAGTAGAAAACATAGAACCGTGCTGGCAGGGTAGGTCCTAAGTCCATATTCTAACTCCTTGGGAACATTTACAGCATCTACTTTTGACCCACCCTATTTCTATTTTCTAAGCCTCCAGCCTCTGATATGGTATATGGTGTGGGGCAACCCTAGGCATATGTATTCTTTAAGAGATTTTCAGGTGACTCTGCTTCACCTCCGCCCAAGAACCACTGTCTAGATCAATGCTTCTCTACTCTTTTTGCCTCCATTGTCAACTCCTGTAAGGAACCTTTTTAGAAAATGTTTTTTTAATCACACCCCCCATGAAATATTAATACCACAGATACACCATATATCAGTTTATGTACTAAATGTATATCTGTACTTTATACATAAAAACAGGAAGCTTTTTTTTGCCCCCACGGACCAATTTTCACCCCTTCAGGGATACTGTCACCCCCACTGAGAATGTATGTCTAGAGATTCCCAATGTGAGTGCTTTGAAGAGCGTCCTGGTGTGGATAAGGGTTACTCAAATATAAGTATATAAAGGCCAGCCACATTACTGTGTAAGTCATCCCTCATTCATCTTCCTTTTCTTCAGTGTTTGTTGTGTTTTATTTTATTGTTTTGCTTAAGAGCAACCAGAGTGTTTCTCACTCTTCCCTCTTCAATAAAGTTTGTTAATCTCATTTTGTCAGTGAGTTTTTGACACTTACTTTGGTCTTTCTCCTGCTGTGAAAGTCCCCCCACCTCTATGTCGCTCAGTTCTTGGAGGCTTTTTTAGGTATCGACCACATCTCCTTGTGGGATCTTAGTTCCCTGACCAAGGATCGAACCCTCACCCCCTGCAGTGGAAGCACAAGCCTTAACCCCTGGACCACCAGGGAAGTCCCTCGACCACATCTCTTAATGTGATTTTGCCTCGAGACCTAGCTTAATTGTGACCTAGAGGAGCACAGGCTCTTATACTTCCCTCATCATTGTATTATGTGTTCTCGTTTCCACTGCACATCTTTCTCCTGGTTTATGATCTCCTTCCTAGATACGGGGACATGAGAAAGGAAATCGGCTTTAGGATCCGGGACATGTGGTATAACCTGGGTGAGTGTATAACCCAAACAGGCCCACACACCACTCCTGGGCGACACGCATCCCACGATGAATTCTTTTCCATTTTAATTCCAAGAATCCTGAGATTGATTTCTCTGTGTGTCTGGAAGTGCAAGTTGACTTGTCGGTCTCTTACGACATCACATGTTATCAGAAAACAATATTTAGTCACTCACTTCTGAATTGATTTACCCACATAAACTTTTTCTTTTCTTATGGGCCCTGTGGAGGAAGATTGTAGCACTTTACTTCCAGTGAAATTATTTTTTTTCATGTCCTCACTTACTTTCATTTCAGGTCCCCACAAAATCAAATTCATCCCATCCATGGTGGGTCCCATTCTGGAGGTCACACTGACCCCCGAAGTAGAGCTCCGGAAAGCCACCATCCCCATTTTCTTTGATATGATGCAGTGTGAATTCAATTTCAGTGGAAATGGCAATTTCCATATGGTAAGGAGTGGTGGACCTGTCATCTTACTAATGCACGTAGAGTCAACTCTCATTGATTTTCTTTCTATATAGAGAAGCAGTAGCCTGAATAAAACAAATCAAAGGTGATCTAAAAACTTCTTTTTTTGCAGTTTATTTTGTAAAGCAATTAGTCATAGGATCAGCTATTCCAACCAAGGCTCTAGGAGCAGCCTTTTCTGCTGCGTGTGTTTCCTAAAGAAGCACTCTTATCTCTGGATAATTAAAATTTGACTTCATGCAGTTTAGTCCTATCTCTTGCAAATATTGCAGTGGATTGAGGGAATGGCGCAGGGGTCTTTAGCTTTGAGACCTTAGTCTGCCTGATATATTTTTCCTGTGCTTCAATTTCCTTATCTATACAGTATATTAGTATTGAATGGAAGATTTTGCAGCTATGAAGCTCTGCAAAAGCAATCCCACTGTCAAGACTTCGACAGGAACCAAAAATAAAATGGAAAATTAGAATCATTCAGCTATTTTTGTATGCACAGTTGTGATTAGATAATAATGTTTGGGGTAATTTTTTTCCATAAATATAGAGCAAAGGACAGAGTAGCACAAGGCTGCTTTAGAAAGTTTTGATATTAATGGATGATGTGAAGTGGGGTCTTCCTCTATGTACGTTGGAATTAGTTTACAATTCAGTAAAGGGGTTGGGTCAAATCTAGAAAAGTTGGCTGGATGTCTTTCGTGTCCTCTTCTGAGAACGTGGCATTCTTCTGGAAATTCTGCCTCTGCTTTCAGTTTGAGAATGAGTTGATCACAAAGCTGGACCAAGAGGTGGAAGGGGGAAGAGGAGATGAACAATACAAGGTCCTGCTGGAAAAACTGTGAGTATTTCAGAAACAAAATCTCACGTTGATGGCATCATTTAGTGATAGAGAAAAACAGGCTTCTGCTGCCCTTACAGACCAGTCGAGTCGTCTCAGCATCCCTGGGGTCACCACCGTGAATGGTTCTCGGGGGGTGGGGGGGTTCGTGGAGTTTACACCATCCACTGCTGACATTTGTTTATCTGCTGTGAGTCAAATGTTCATGTTTTTCTGGCCAGCCCGGCCCTCAAGAACAGAGCAGATTGAGGAGAGAGGGAGATGGACAGAGTAGTGACATTTTGCCCGGTGTTTGAAATGCTGAATTTTAACAAAAGTGCTAGCACCTCTAATTATGGCTTCGAAGCAATAAGTTAAAGGAGAAGGGAAAAACATTTCAAGGTCCACTTTACATTTAAGAATACCTTATGCCCTGTGAAGGATGTCTGAGAACACCAGGTACAGCTCCAGCCCTTTTCACTGCCCTCCGCACACCCCAAGCCAACACATTCATTCCCTCCCTGTGCTCACATTATCCCGCTGTTCCCTTTGCCTGTCACCCTCTGTCCCTCTTACTCTCCTTTGCATGTATGGAATGACAGTATAACAAGAGTGGTTAAAAACACTTAGATGTTGGAGAGAGAGATTGTGCTTCAAATCCCGCTTTCTCCACATACTAGGATTTTGACTTTGGACAGATGCTCTAACCTATACAACGCCTCTTTTTTTTTCTTCTGGTCATCTACAATGATAAGATCTGTATTTTGGTGAGGATTAAATGAGATGATGCATTAACACAGTGTCTGTCACAGAGCTCATGCTGGACAAATGTTGGCTGCTCTGGTGTTCATTACTGTTATTATCTGCAGATCTTCCCAGCATCCTGGGTTGTAACTACCCTAGACTGTTCATTTCTTATGTTCTCTGAACTTTTATGATATTGGCCACCTCTGTCACCTGTTGATTGGGTACATGCCTGAGTCTTTCTGGGATTTACCTGCTTTATGGACATGGTGAGCACTAGACTGAGCTGAGGACGGGGACACTCCCAACTCTGTTTTTCATTTTTCAAAGATTTTTTTAAGGAACCAGCACACGGGGTACTCAGAAATGGAACTGATGACTCGTCTATATTTTAAGGAACTAGAAATCCGTCTTATTTTGTTTGTAATGGATGATAAGATCGTTTGTTGATCTTTTCATCCTATATCCATTTGGTCTCCCTGTTTGAGATTCAGACCTTTCAATTTATCACTTCTGCAGTTCTGATCTCATATGGGAATTAAGTGCAGGTGTTACACACACATACAAACATACACATTTACAAGTGATAATAAAACTACACTTTAAAAAAAAGCCTACAGTTGACTTTTCACATACAGATCTAATTTTTCCTTCATTCTTCTTGGATCACGAATGCAGAAAAATATGACTGTGCAAGTTTCTAGTGCTCAAGAATAATTCTAGAGTCTGGACTAATGCTTTGAACCCATTTTTTCTCCTGTTCCCAAAGTTTTCTTCTAATTTTCTAATCTGAGAAGCTCCTATAGAAGCTTTGCTCTATTTCGGTCCAGAGGGAGAGGATTTAGACCAAAAGTTTAACCTCCATCTACCTATCTACAACTGTGCATTTTTTCCTGAAAATAACATTTTTTAAAACATCTTTATTGGACTATAACTGCTTTACAATGGTGTGTTAGTTTCTGCTTTATAACAAAGTGAATCAGCTATACATATACATATATCCCCATATCTCCTCTCTCTTGCGTCTCCCACTTTTATCCAAAGAGCCACATGTCTAGCAGTGTAGTAGGTTCCTAGGTTCCTCTAGGCTGGGCATCAGTCCAAGATTCTCCAGAGTTCCCTCAGGATGCCCTGAAGTGCTAGGCCTTAGGGAGAATAAAGACAGAGAAAAGATGGTCCTTTCAAATAAGTAGAGAGATCAGATAGCACACACAAACCTTTTGGGCAAAGGTTCTCATTTCTGTGGTATTGACAGAAGACAAATACAAATAGAAATTCAAAGAAGGGCATAGTGGGCTGGGATCCTCAGTGATGATAGGGCTTGAGCTACAGACCTAAAGAAAACGTAGAACTTGAGTAACAGCGAGGAGCCTTGTAAGTGCAGGAGCCAGGCTAGCATAGACTGGAGTTACAAGGAAGGTGTATGTGTCCTAGTCTGCCGCCACCTGCTGCCAGGACCATGGACAGCGCTCGTAGGCGGTGCTGGAGTCGCCGTGTGGGACATGGTCATTTGTCTCTATCTCTGCCCCACAGGCTTCTAGAACATTGCCGGAAACATAAATACCTCTCCAGCTCCGGAGAAGTATTCGCGCTCCTGGTCAGCAGCCTCTTAGAGAATCTCTTGGACTACAGAACCATTATCATGCATGACGAGAGCAAGGAAAACCGCATGAGCTGTACCGTTAACGTGCTGGTACGTGCCACGCCCCTCGGATGGCGAGAGGGCAGTGCCCGGCCGCCCCTGCACCCCATAGCGCAGCTCTAAGTAGATCCGGCAGAGACAAAGGTCCCCTGGGACCACCTTTCCAGAGTCTGTGTCCTGCTAAGTCCAATTGGAATGGCCAACTCAACTTTGAACTCACAGATGCCAGCTGCCTCAGGGGTAAATGTGGAAACAGGGATA
Organism: Grampus griseus; assembly: GCF_964374135.1. Lineage (NCBI taxonomy): Eukaryota > Metazoa > Chordata > Mammalia > Artiodactyla > Delphinidae > Grampus > Grampus griseus. The sequence goes on from NC_139000.1 coordinate 101,958,913, forward strand.
GAAAATGCAACATAAGCTCTTGACTCAATTCTCTTACCGAAGGCCATCCTCAGCCTGTTTCTCTGTCTTGCTTTTATGTGGTTGCTTTACTGTTGGGATTATTCGACACAGACGAAAATGCGTTAAAAACAATCTACCATGAGTAGAGAATTAGTCCATGAAATCCTCTAGGTGGTGGAACCCTGTGGTCTTGCCTTTCCTTAGACAGTTGTAACTGGCAACACAGACTTCAGAGGTTTAGGCCGCCATACACTCCTCTTCATATAAATCAAGAACCTACCACCTCTGATTCCCTGAGAAAACAGAATATCAGGTGACTTGGGTATGACCCACCTGTCTATTCACCTAGAAGGTTCCCTCACATGTCCCAGAAGCAGGGTCCTAAAAGAATTCAACTTTTCTGCTTTATAAATTGTCACTTCCTTATTTTGTTGGGGGTACTCGTTAAAGGGAAAGAAGAAAGTCTTTGGAAAAGTGACACTTGAAAAGTGCAAGTAGTGGTTTGTCCATTGTTGTGGCAAGCTCATCGATAATGGCTTTGTGTTGGTATTTTGTGACTTTTTTTGTAGAATTTTTACAAAGAAAAGAAGAGAGAGGACATCTACATAAGGTAAGCTGAAAGAAGTTTCTGCTTTTGCTGTTTATGTCAGGGCTTTATGATTTATTTCTCCAATAACTGAAAACAATAAGCCCCAACACCATGCTTGCGGCTTCGAGAGACACCAGAAAGTATGTGATATGCTCCCTTCTTCCTAAAAGGGTAAACGCTTTAGACAGATACACAAGTAAGTACAATACGAGGAAGTGTAGAGGGAGGATCGTGTCGGGATTCCAGGAAAGGATAGAGGGCTGTGGCCAGGTGACCAGGGAAAACAGCACAGGAAAGACGTGAAATTCACCCTCTGTCAAGGACTGTTAGCCCGACGTGCAGGAAGCCCTGAACGTGAAACCAACTTGGATGTAAGCGATGTGCATTTTTCTGGGGAGACATTCCTTAGCTCTCTTGAGCTTCCCAAAGGGGTCTGTGACGTTAAAAAATTTTTTTAAACATCACTGCCTTAAACGAAGAGTACAGAGTAGCACAGGTAGAGTAGGAAAGACACACAGGCAGGAAGCAGCACAAAGACTTAAGGAACAGGAAGTAACTATTCCTGCCGCCTGGCTGTGGCATGAGCCAAATGTCCCATCTACTCCCTGGCAGCAGAATGCCTCCTTTCTCCCATTCTGACCAGATACTTGTACAAGCTGCGGGATTTGCACCGGGACTGTGAGAACTACACCGAAGCTGCCTACACACTCCTCCTACATGCGGAGCTCCTGCAGGTAAGTGGATCAGGTATGCGGTATGTCAGCCATCCAGCCCTTTGGGACCGCATCCTGTACGATTTTGATGGGAAAGTTCCCTACTCAAGGAGGACCCTTTTATCCAAGAATGTTTTTATACCTTCTAAATAGGCACAGCTAGTTTTTAGACCAAGGTTGGGAAATTTTCCATTATTTATTTATTTACTTACTTTTAAATTTATTTTATTGAAGTATAGTTGACTGATAGTGTTGTGTTAATTTCTGCTGTACAGCAAAGTGATTCAGTTGTACATATATATACATTCTTTTTCATATTTTCCATTATGATTTGCCACAGGATATTAAATATAGCTCCCTGCGCTCTACAGTAGGACCTTGTTGTTTATCCATTCTAATCCCAAAGTCCCAATCCATCCATCCCCCACTCCCTCTTCCCATTGGCAACCACAAGTCTGTTCTCTCTGTGTGAGTCTGTTTCTGTTTTGTAGATATGTTCATTTGTGTCGTATTTTAGATTCTACATGTAAGTGATGTCATATGGTATTTGTCTTTCTCTTCCTGACTTACTTCACTTAGTATGATCACCTCTAGGTCCATCCATGTTGCTGCAAATGGCATTATTTCATTCTTTTTTATGGCTGAGTAATATTCCACTATATATGTACCACATCTTCTTTATTCACTCATCTGTCAATGGACATTTAGGTTGTTTCCATGTCTTGGCTATTGTAAATAGTGCTGCTTTGAACATATGGGTGCATATCATTTATTTAAAAATCGTGAGGAAGCAGAGCACAACTTACAGGTTGCTAATACTGACACTGTAATTGAAAAAACAGGGACTTCCCTGGTGGTGCAGTGGTTAAAAATGCACCAGTGCAGGGGACACGGGTTCGAGCCCTGGTCAAGGAAGATCCCACATGCCGCGGAAAAACTAAGCCTGTGTGCCACAAGTACTGAGCCTGTGCTCTAGAGCCCGTGAGCCACAACTACTGAACTTGCATGCTGCAACTACTGAAGCCCACGAGTGAGCCTAGAGCACGTACTCTGCAACAAGAGAAGCCACCGCACTGAGAAGCCTGCGTACCTCAACGAAGAGTAGCACCCGCTCGCCACAACTAGAGAAAGCCCGTGCAGAAATGAAGACCAAATGCAGCCATTATTAATTAAGTTAAATAATTAAATATTAATTAAAAATAAATAAATTTATTTAAAAAAAGAAAAAACAAAACACACGTCAAGCAATATGTGTAAAACTGTAGAGAAGTGAGCTGTAAGTAAATATGGAACTGTAGAAGTACTATCCTATTTATACTGTCTCACTGAGGAAATTATATTGTGCCATGGATATAAATACAGCTCTGCATCATCAATCCCAAATAATTATTTCCAGCTCTGACGACTCCTCCAGCTTACTGTTCTGTCAACGTCAATCTCTGAATGACTAACAGACAACTCAAACTTGGCGTGACAGTAACAGGAGCTGTTCCCTCCACTGTCCTCCTGGGTCCGTCCCTTCCTCTCCCTTCTCCCCATTTCACTGAAGGGCACTGACATCTGATAAAAGATACTGTTCGTCATCATCTTTTACTCACCCCTCCCACATTCTGCACAAACAAGAATCGTGGACCCTCTGTCCAAAACCCTCCCTCACCCCATCCACTTTTCTTTCTTTTTTTTAATTGAGAAAGTTTGTGCTATAACATTAGATCTCCAGGGCCTATTTATTTATTTATTTTTAAAATGAATTTGTTTCTTTGTTTATTTATTGGGTCTTCGTTGCTATGCGCGGGCTTTCTCTAGTTGTGGTGAGTGGGGGCTTCTCCTGTTGCGGAGCACAGGCTCTAGGTGCGCGGGCTTCAGTAGCTGTGACACGCAAGCTCAGTAGTTGTGGCTTGCGGTCTCTAGAGCGCAGGCTCAGTAGTTGTGGCTCACAGGCTTAGTTGCTCCGCGGCATGTGGGATCTTCCCGGACCAGGGCTCGAACCCGTATGCCCTGAATTGGCAGGCAGATTCTTAACCACTGCACCACCAGGGAAGTCCTCCAGGGCTTATTTATCTACTAGTTTCAAGTTTATACCCTTAAACAATCTTCCTCCTATTCCCCCACCCTGCAGCCCCTGGTAACCACCCTTCTACCCTCTGTTTTTACAAGCCCTTATTTTTCAGATGCCACATATAAGTGAGATCGTACAGTGTTTGTCTTTCTTTTCTAACTTACTTCACTTTGAATAATGCCCTTAAGGTCCATCCGTGGTGTTGCAGATGGCAGGATTTCTTTCTTTCTCATGGCTGAATAATATTTCATTGTATGTATATGCCACATTTTTTTTTTTTTTTTTTTTTGTGGTATGCGGGCCTCTCACTGTTGTGGCCTCTCCCGTTGCGGAGCACAGGCTCAGCGGCCATGGCTCACGGGCCCAGCCGCTCTGCAGCATGTGGGATCTTCCCGGACCGGGGCACAAACCCGTGTCCCCTGCATCGGCAGGCGGACTCTCAACCACTGCACCACCAGGGAAGCCCTATACCACATTTTTATTCATTCATCCATTGATGGACACTTAGGTTGTATCTTGGCTAGTGTGAATGATACTGCAGTGAACACGGGGGTGCAGATGTCTCTTTGATAGCCTCACCCTATCCACTTTTCTTTATCTCCATTGCTACCATCTTGGTCCAAGTTATCATTTTTAGCCTCCTGCTACATCTCCCTGCCTCCATTCTTGTCCGTAGCAATTCATTTTCTTGTGTAGTTTAAATTTTATTTTATACCTAAAGAATCCATGTATATTGTTCTAAGCTTTGGAATTAAGAACTGGAGTCCTCTGCTTCACCACCTCCCCTAAGGCAGCCATTCACAGTTCATACTCAAGATTGGGGCACCAGAAAGCTTATTGTATGTGGGTTAGGGGGGAAGGCTTGTTGACTGTGGGATGATCCGAAAGAAACCACAGTGTCAGTGACTGTAGGTCTTTTCGTTTGTGCTGCTCAGAAAATTCAGCTCTCCTATCCTGGCATAAGGTATGAGGTGTGGTTGCCACGTTTTCCCCATAGAGCTACTCAGTAGGGAATGCTGCTTATTAAGCAGAGTCCACATTTTCATCATTTCCGCATTTTCATCATTGGTATGAGATCCCATCTTGATCACGTACTAAATCACTGTATGGAGGGTCGGGGGGAACCTCTTTCTAGATGTTACATATTCTGCATGGGTCTCTGTCAGTTCATGCACCAGGACCTCACTGTTTCCATTATCAGTATGTTTTATGACCTAGTAGTTTCTCTTCATTCCTCTTCTTTTTCAGAGTTTTCCACCTTCTTCCTTTTTGTTTATTTTTTCATGACTTTGGAATCATGAAATTTAAAAATTAATTTAGGGGAGAATTTCCATGTTTATAAAATAGCATGTTCTTATCCAAAAGCATGGTATGACTTGCCCTTTGTTCAAGTCTGCTTTTGTGCCCTCCTGTGGTGTATTAACATTTTCTGTGTAGAAGTCTTGAGTATTCCTTGTTATGTTGATCCCTAGATACCTTTGCTTTTTAGTTTAATTATGGTGAAATACATATAAAATTAAACTTACCATCCTAGGCATTTGTAAGTGTATAATTTAGTGGTCTTAAGTATATTCACATTGCTGTGCCTTGGTATCTGATCATTTTGGGTTTTTTCTTGTAGGGGTCATTTCTTCTGTTATCTTCGGCACGGTTATTATTTATATGAAATCCATCTCTAATTTATTTCCAAATATGTTAATTTTGACCCCACTACTTAATGCTCTCCTTATTTGTGGTAGGTTTTCAGTTGGCACCCTTTGTGAATGGATTGATTATGAAGAATACAATCATTGCTTTCACATGATAGTTTTACCCTGTTTTGCATTTTTATACTTCCGCTTCCTCTCTTTTATCTGTACTGAGTGGTAACCACTACAACCACAGTCATGATGATTGGCAGCCTCACCTCATTCCTGACCTTCATGGGAATGCCTTGAGTGTCCATTTGGTATGCACTTGTTTTGAACCTGGCATGTGTATGTAATGCGTGTGCAATTTTTGTGTTTGATAAATCATCAAAAGTATATGATTGAGTCAAAGGTATATACAAATATTTCTGTGAATTTTTGCAGCTGAATATTTGTTACATTCATCTCCTTTCAATGAATTGATGTGTTGCATCAATCTCTTGTGTTGCGTGTGTGTGTTTTTCAGTGGTCTGACAAGCCCTGTGTACCCCATTTGCTTCAGAGGGACACTTACTATGTGTATACCCAGCAAGAGCTTAAAGAGAAGCTGTATCAAGAAATCATATCGTATTTTGACAAAGGCAAGGTGAGTGTTGGGTGGTTTGTTTTTGTGTGAAGGCAAAGGAGGAAATGACCCGCAATACTTACACACTGCAGTTCTGATCTTCACCAGCCAGAGTTAGCGCAGAGACCCCTACAAGACAGCCCAAACTTCAGACGCCAGCTGCAAGTTCAGGGGTCCCCAGGCCACCCACATTTCTGACCAATTGACTATAAATTTGGGGAGGGAGTGCCTATGGTTCCCCCCCTCGGGTTTGATACTATGCTAGAACAACCAACAAAACTTGGTAAAATGCTGTTCTTAATGATTACAGTTTTATCATAAAGGATACAAATCAGAACCAGCCAGATGAAGAAATACACAGGGCAAGGTCTAGGAGGGTCCCAGGTGCATGGCTTCTCTGTCCTCTCCCTGTGGATTCAGACACGTCACACTCCTGGCGAACTGATGTGTTCGCCAACGAGGAAGCTCATTTGAGCTCTGTGTGCAGGGTTTTTAATTTTTTGGGGTTTTTTTCGCCGCACCCCACGGCACGCGGGATCTTAGTTCCCCTACCAGGGATCGAACCCACGCCCCTTGCAGTGGAAGCGTGGAGTCTTAACCAGTGGACCGCCAGGGAAGTCCTGTGTGCAGGGTTTTTATTGGGGTGTCGTTGTATTGGCTGGACTGATTGAATCATAAACCCCATGAATAAACTCCATCTCCAGCCCCATCTCCTCCCTGGAGGTCTGGCTGATGCTGTCTAGCTCAAGGCTCCAACCCTCTAATCAAATGGCTGGTGGTTCTGGCAGAGGCGAGCCCCCCCTGCCCACCATGAGTCACCTCGTTCGTATCAACTCCCGTGTGGTCTGAGAGGTCCACCATGAATAACAGCGACACTCCTGTCACTGGGGAAATTCCAAGAGTTCAGAAGCTGCCTCCCAGGAGCTCAGAACAAAGACCAGCCAAGTTCTTTATTATGCAACAGTGACTCATAACTTACGCTTTACTATTCCCATGTGTATCTTTGAATTCTGATATTTTTAATGGGAGAGAAAATGAATAGATTAATTAAGGTAAGAAAAACAATAAACAGAGATCAGTTATCTTGAGGACACATAACCCAAGGGAGAATACAGTGGGCAGCCGAGAGGGCCTCCCTCTCTGTAACCTTAATTGTACCTTTTACATTTTGCTAAGGGCCGGGAGCTAGTATAATCCTTTTCAGTGCATTCTTTAGAGGTTGTTAGCTAACACCTGGGGCACATCCCATCCCCAGGTCGCTGCCTGCCTGACACCTTAGGCTGTACGTAACAAGCAACTTAAATGCCTATGAGGAAGAGAAAGTAAAATAAACATATAAACTGGGCCACCGAGTCCTGGAATCTGTGATTAGCTGCAGAAAGCATGTCCAGCTGGAAGACTTTTAAATTGAAAATTGAAAAGAAGCATAGAAAGGGTAGGGGGAGAAAAAAAGTGTGTGCTATTGAAACAAAACCGATTCCAGATTTGACTTTTTTCAAGGCGCTGCCACTTCCAGCCACCACTCCTGTTTTACCAGTGGAACCTGTTGATTAAATAATCATCATGATAAAATAGCTACCCTCGATTTAGTGCAAGTTACTGTTTTGGGTGATTTTCAAGCTGCTTTTCTAATTTAATTCTCCCTATAACCCTGTAAGGTAGCTATTATCTCTATTTTACTGAGGAAGAATTTGAGGCCCAGAGAGCAAATATATTTGCTGAGACTTTAGCCTCTGCATCCCTTTACCCTCTTAAAAATCACTGAGGACCCCCAAGAGCTTTTGTTCACATGGATTATGTCTATTGATGCCTATTAATTTCTAGTCTTTGAAATTAAAACAAAATTTTTAAATATTTACTTGCTTGTTCTTTTAACAATAACAAACTTATTGCCTGTTAATATAAATCATATCTATTTATGAACAATGACCATATTTTCCAAGAAGTGAGCGATGTGAGTGGCATTGTTGGACATTTTTGCAAATCTCTGTATCATCTGGCTTCATAGAAACAGCAGGATTCGAATATCCACTCCTACGTCCAATGTGTTGTGACATTACACATCCTATAGCCCCTGGGAAACTCCACAGTAGACTCATGAGAGAATGAGCATTGCAAAAAGGCAAGTAAGATTAGTATTGTTAAGAAGATGGTTTTGACCTCATGGACCCCTCGAAAGGGTCCTGGGGACTCCCAGAGACCAGGGACCACACTTTGAGAACCTCTGTGCTAGGCTGTCTTCCCGTCTCTTCCATTGAGTTACCATTTGGTGAATGAGGAGTGAACCGGGCCCCATGGTGCTGTTGACTGGCCTCCTGCACCAGGCCCGGCTGAGGCCCGTGTGGCACATTTCAAAGAGTTTCCATGATCCAGGCCCAGAAATTTCAGAAGGGACAAATTTGGCAAACGATATTAGAAGATTTAATTATTTATTTATTATTATTTTTTTTTACGGTACGCGGGCCTCTCACTGTTGTGTCCTCTCCCGTGGCGGAGCACAGGCTCTGGACGTGCAGGCTCAGCGGCCGTGGCTCACGGGCCCAGCCGCTCCACGGCATGTGGGATCTTCCCGGACCGGGGCACGAACCCGTGTCCCCTGCATCGGCAGGCGGACTCTCAACCACTGCGCCACCAGGGAAGCCCCTAGAAGATTTAATTTTAAAATGTTTTTACAACTGTATGGGAACTGTACACACGTTCCTTCGGCAGCCAGAAACAGTGGAACTTAGCATGTGGTTAACAAGACTGACGTAGGAAATTTCCAGATGTTGCGTTATTAGCAGTATCCAGCTAAGAGACATTTTATGAAATACCAAAATGATCAGAGTTTCATCGGTCTGGGATGCTAGCCTCAGATGCCAGATATGTGCCTTCGGCTGTAATTTACATGTGAGGCATTTCCTGAAGCTCTCTCTGACTATGTAGATAGTTTAGTTAGAAATAGGAAATCAGGGCCCTAACTTGGAGAAATAGTTTCCCAAATTCCACACAACAGTATGATCAGACTTTCTTTCATACCTCCACTCCTCCCAAACAACCTGACTCAGAAGTAACACACACACACATCTCAAAACCAGAACAAGAGCCCACACCAACTTCCTTTCCCCTCCAGCAAGACTTTCATGCTCTCAAAGACTAGGTCTTTGGAACTGGTTCCACTCCACTTTCAATGGTCATTGCTCTTTAAACTCAGCATTGCTTTGTTTGAGGACACATGGTGTTCTTCATGTTCTTACAAACAGAATTAACAGAAAATGCCCCCTGGCGAAGCGGCTAAGGTACAGTAGATTTTTGATGTCAGAAAACAGGGTTAGTTGATCCAAGCCGTGAGGAACGTCGGGAGTGTCCACAGAAACTCAACCCACCTGACTCCCTAGTCATTGCCCAGTGACTCTCCAGTGGCTTTTTCAACTGGATCAATGACTGCTTTGTTCTCCACGGGTAACCCTCCTTTTCTTTTTCTGAAGATGTGGGAGAAGGCAATCAAGCTGAGCAAAGAGTTGGCTGAGAATTATGAGAGCAAAGTATTCGACTACGAGGGCCTGGGTGATCTCCTGGTGAGTCTGGGTCAGAAGTCATCGAGCCTCTGGCAGGGGTGCTATTCGTAGTGTTTGTGAAAATGGTTTTGTAAGTTTAAAAAAGATAATTGATGTTCTTTACAATGGAAAAGTACACCTTGCTTAGAATAAAAATGAAGAGAAATGAGGTCTAAAAGCTGTTACCGCTATTTGTCCAGATTATCTTTGACAGGGGGCTCAGGATCCCTGTCTACAGCCCTCTCCTCTGTGCCTTTTGCTCCTCTGTGGACCCTCCATATCCCAGGCCCGGCACCCCTTTCCCCTCTCACGCACTCTGCCTTCCAGGAAGCCTTTCCACGTTTCAGATGTTTTCTGACATCTGTTCATCAGAATTACTTGTCCTGTGGTCCACATCCTCAGGGCTCTGCTGAATGAATGAACTGCTCATCTTTGAGCTCTGTTTTTTATGTTTATTTTCCAATTTTAAATCTTTTTTTTGTTTGTTTAAACAATTTTTGTTTTTAGTTTGTTTTCTATTGTTTCTTATTGTTTTTTATCTTGATTCTCCAGTTTTGCCTTCCTCCTGCTCCGAATGTCCCCGGACATCTCTGCTCTTACAGTCATCCCGTCCTTGTGTATTACACCTGGCTGTTGGCACTGGTCACCTATTTCAAAACAGTAAAGCGAAACAAAAATAACCTTTTCCATGCCCAGTGGGGGGGCCAACACAATATTACATTGGGTGATTTTCAGTGGAGGAGTCACAAAAGGTCAGGTCACCCATTGTCATGTAATAATTGGAGGAGATAGTTGTCAAGATCACTTTGAAAAGAATTTGCCCCTGTATGGTACCAGCTCCTGCCATCATGCAAAGAGTCACAGATGAATTTCACAAACTAAATTGAGCTGAGGCATGAGCAACGTAACAAGTTACCTCTCTAAGAAAACATTGTGATAGAATCCTTCACTGAGGTAGTGTAGTAATCACCTTGGCGCTAACCATTGTGGGAGGGACAGCTGTCAAACCCCCCCAGGTCTGGCTACCTATTTTGCTTCCTTTAAGGCTGACGCTCTATGCCCTGGTTGGGAAACCGCTCCCCACAGGAAGCATTAAAGATAGGGGTGGTACCAGTATATACAATGGAATATTAGCCATAAAAAGGAATGAAATTGGGTCATTTGTAGAGACGTGGATGGATCTAGAGACTGTCATACAGAGTGAAGTAAGTCAGAAAGAGGAAAACAGATATCATATATTAACGCATACATGGTACAGATGAACCCGTTTGCAAGGCAGAAATAGAGACAGATGTAGAGAACAAACATATGGACACTAAGGGGGGAAAGTGGCGGTGGTGGTGGTGGTGGGATGAATTGGGAGATTGGGATTGACATGTATACACTAATATGTATAAAATGGATGACTAATAAGAACCTGCTGTATAAAAATAAATAAATAAAATAAAAATTCAATTACAAAAAAAACAATAATAAGGGTGGTACCAGATTTGAAAAATAGAACACCACCACCACCTTCTGGGCACCTGTAGCTGAACCGAGGCCTTGAATCGAAACCACCTGCATGAACTGGAAAGTTCTCTCTTTCCTCATATGTCTCTGTTCCAGTGCAGCCACCCACCTGAATCTCAGAAAGTGCTTCTTAACCTTTTAGGGGTCCTGCATGTACTTCAAGAAACTGGTGAAAGCTAAACCGTCCCTCCCTCCAGAGGTGAATGCACACACATCTGTCCTTCTACACATAACTGCAAGGATTCCCAGACCCTCCCGGGCCCATTCGTAGATGCAGGTCCAAAACCACCAATCCAGGGAAAGGATAATTCTTTGGCCCAAAAGATATTTTACAAAGACCTTTCATTTCTCTCTGTTACGTGGGAAACAACAAAGCAAATAGTCTGAGCTTTTTTTTTTTTTTTTTTCCAGCGGTGCCCTTGTAACCTCCCTATGGAATGTCTTGTTTTGTTTTCCAGAAAAAAAGAGCCTCATTTTATGAGAACATCATTAAGGCAATGAGGCCTCAGCCTGAATACTTTGCTGTTGGCTACTACGGACAGGGCTTTCCTTCTTTCCTACGGGTAAGAAGCCTGAGGGTGGTCTCTCCAGCCATTAAACCCTGCAGTCTGCAGGAGGGAAGGTCTTCATTTCTTTTCCAGATGGGTCTAGCGTGTTAGCAGCTGGAGACCTCTGTTCTCACGGTGGGAGGTTAGGGAGGGAAACCACTTCCTGAGCCGCTGGTCTCTTCACCCCCCGGCCACCTCTGGTATTCTGGCAGTTCTTTTGTAAAATGACTTCTCCCAGGTGGAATGAAAAAGGGAAAAACAAAACCATTCCCTCCGCTGGTCTGCTGAGGGTCAGCCGGTGGGGGTGGGGGTGGGGGAGAAGAGTGTGGATTGATGTATCTAATTGTTTATTTTATTTCCAGCTAGAGCTAGTTTGAAAACACATATCCCCAGGACAAGACTGCAGAAGGTTCACAAAAATAAAAACAGTTTTGTTGGAAGAATGAGAAGGACCATGTTTATCTTGTTTCTCAAATTTTTTTAGAATGTAATACTGATTTTACAATCGAAAAAGCAAACCCCCCCCCAAAAAGCCCTCTTATTTTCTCCCACAGAAAAGAAGCCTCTATTACTGCTGAGCTATGTTTAAATATATATTATCTATCTTCCTTCCCCTAATTAAAAAAGAAAGAAAGAAAAAAGTGGAAAGGAAAATACATTCCTTATAGCGCCTAGTAAGGAAGTAGTTTATTCATTCATTCAGTAACTGTTTGCTTAGGGCCTACTGTGTGCCAGGCATTAGAGATACAGTGCTGATTATAATCAGATGCGGTCCTTGCTCTCATGGATTTGACAACCTGATGGGTGAGATGTTAATTAAATAATCGCACAAACAAATATGAAATCGAAACTGACCAAGACAGGAATTCTGTGCTAGATGAGTTGGTTAAGCAAGGAGTATTTACCCAAGTAAAATTAAAACCTGTGTTCGTGTAAAAATTGTACGTGATTGTTTATAGCGCTGTTACTTATAATCACTAAAGACTGGATACAGCGCACATCTCCCTCAGCTGGTGAAGGGATCAGCATAGTGTGGGAAAGCCATGCAGTGGAAAACTACTCAGGAAAAAAAGGAATAAACTCCTGATACACGTAACCACAGGGATGAATCTCAGATGTATTGTGCTGAGTAAAAGAAAGCAGTTAGACCCTAAAGGCTACATACTCTGTGATTTTATTGATACGACATTCTGGCCAAGCCAACACTTACCATAGGGATGGAGAGCAGGTCAGTGGTTATTGGGTCTGGTCAGTGGAGCCGGTGGGGCGAAGGTTGGGCTACAAAGAGACATGGGGAGATTTTAAGTGGTGATGAAACTGTGCTATCTCTTAATTGTGGTCATGGTTATGTTTGTCAAAACTTGCAGAATTTTACACTAAAAGGGGTAGATTTTTACTATGTGTCAATTATACCTGAAGTTTTTAAGAATCGGGAAAGACTTCCCAGGGAACTTCTGCTTCAGCTGAGATTTGAAAGGTGAACTGGGAGTCAGGAAGGTTAAGGGGATAGGAAAAGGCACTCCAGGCAGAGGAAACAGCAGGCAAGGTCATGGCAGGGGCTGGGAGTGGAAGACGAGTGCTGTGGGAAGAGAGGGAGCTGGGGTGAGCAGGGAAGATGAGGCAGGAAGTGAGGGAGGGGCGTGCGGGGCTTTGGGGCCACATAGCGTGTTTTGTTGGCATCCAGAGAGCAGAGGGAGCCATTGTAGATGTTTCAGTGTTGGCAAGGTCGTCTGGCTTCGGCATGGAGAATGGATGGGACGTGTATGTAGATAAGCCCCTAGAGACCATGGCAGATGTTCTGGGAAGAGATGACAGGTTGGCCTAGGGAGGTGGCTTTAGAGAGGAAGGGAAAGATTAGTGTGATGGAGACGCAGTAACAGTATTTGATGATTGATGGGATATGGCAATGAGCAAGTGGGAGGTGGTAAGAATGATTCCTGGCTCTCTGGTCTGCATAATTGGCGGGGCAGTGGATCCATCCACTAAGATGGCAACCCTGGGAAAGGGCAGAATCATGGAGGAGAGGATGAATCCACTCACTGAATAAATATTTATTGAGCTCTTATCCATATCTTATCATGAACGATAGCAAATTTAAGACCAGAACCTACTGCAGACCCATATTTATGGACCTTGCTGTAATATAGGCCAGGGGGCAGAGTCTTAAACCCAAATCCCTGAAATTGTAGAGCTTCTGTTCTGGCTTGGAGAGACAAATAAATAAATACTAAGATAAATATCTGAGTGTGTCAGATGGCCTAGAACAGCGCCTCATACAGGGTAGACACTGAGCAAGTATCGTAGAGAAAAATGCATCAGGGGAAGGTGAATGGAGAGGCAGATGGTGGGGATGGAGTTGCAATTTTAAACAGAGTGAATAGGAAAGACTTCGGTAAGAAAATGACACCTGAGCAAAACCCTGAAAGACGTGAGGGAGTAAGCCAGGCAGCTCTCAAGAGGGGGCCAGACAGTGAGAACAGCAGGTTCAAAAGACATGAGGCTGGAGATGCATGAACAAAAGGGCAGGTAGAGAACGGGCTCAGAGAGCTATGGGTACCAGATTGCAGAGGGCCTTTGGGATTTTTTTTTTTTTTTGCGGTACGCGGGCCTCTCACTGCTGTGGCCTCTCCCGTTGCTGAGCGCAGGCTCAGCGGCCATGGCTCATGGGCCCAGCCGCTCCACGGCATGTGGGATCTTCCCGGACCCGGGCACGATCCCGCGTCCCCTGCATCGGCAGGCGGACTCTCAACCACTGCACCACCAGGGAAGCCCCCTTTGGGGTCTTTATAGGTTGTTTGGTTTTAGACATACTCAATGTGAGGTAGATTTGGAACATCCAAAAAATGTGAGTCAAACATTTGCTCTATGGGTCTGGAACGCAAAGGAAAGTTCTAGGCCGGAGATAAAAGTTGGGTTATTTACGTGTCGTTAACACTGGTTGTAGATAAGGTGGCCAAGGGAGACTGGAGTAATAAGAGTAGAGGGTCTGCAGTAGGTTCTGGTCTTAAATTTGCTATCGTTCATGATAAGATATTGACAGCTACCACACTTGTTACATATGATTATTGTGTCACATGGAATAATGGTTATGAACTGGAGGACAGCAGTGGTTCCGTGAGAACAAGAAGTCTAGACTTTCAGGGTTTCCCTGGTGGCGCAGTGGTTGAGAGTCCGCCTGCCGATGCAGGGGACACGGGTTCTTGGCCCGGTCGGGGAAGATCCCACATGCCGCGGAGCGGCTGGGCCCGTGAGCCACGGCCGCTGAGCCTGCGCATCCTGAGCCTGTGCTCCGCAACGGGAGAGGCCACAACAGTGAGAGGCCCGCGTACCGCAAAGAAGTCTAGACTTTCAAGTTGAAAAATTGGGATCTAAATCATCTGCTGAGTGACTGTGATTTTGGCCCAATCACATGACCACCAAGTCTTGGTTTTCTGACCTTGAAGTTAGGGAAATAAGGCCCACGTTGCAGGGCTGGTTTGAGAATGAAATGAATAGCAGATGGGAGTGCTTTATAAACTGTACAGGCGTTTGTAGGTGTTACGTGTTGTCAGCGTGTACTGAAAAGTAGAGAATCCACATGAATTATGTAACCTAAATGCCCTTGCATGTTACGGACTGTTTCCCCAAACTCAGCATAAGATTATATCCTCTCCCCTGACCCCAAGCAGGCCTCCGTCTCTTCTGTTTTTGTCAGCGGCATCACTGTTCTTCCTGGTCCAAGGCCGTTACCTCAGAATCCTCATTGACTCTCCCATCCCTTTGCTCTTTACCAAACACCAAAGACTCAAACAGCAGTCCCTGTAGCTCCTCCTTCCCCCAAGGATTTTGCCAAGGATCCCTACAGTTGGATAGATTAGGTTGACTACACTTCCTCCTTCATCACTTTGCTCCCTCCTTCTAGAACCTCCAGTGAATTTCCAGGCCTTTGGACCATTGACCCGCCTTTCCAGGCCTTTCAGATTCCGGCTTGTCCAAGGATGTTTCTTCTACCTGCACTCTGTACTTTCTGCCTTAGGCCTTATTATTCTTCTTTTCACTTCCATGCCTGGCTGTCCTCCCCTCCCCTCCCCTCCCCTCCCCTCCCCTGTCCTCTCCTCTCCTCTCCTCTCCTCTCCTGACCCTGTCCATCCATCTGCATCCAATCAAGTCTCATGTCCTCCTGGAAACCTTTTCCTTCAGGTTGAGCTGCTTTGTACTGACCTTCTGCTTGTCTGGTTCCTTCCACAGTTATGGTCCACATCATACACTTAGCGTTTTCTTACACTCCGACCCCTTAACCCGCCACAGTTTTGCCTGAATGATGAAATTGCATAATGCATGCGTCATCCACATAAATCTTTCCCGGCTTGGAAACATTTTATCATCAATTCCAAAAGATCTGGCCATTTTCACTGCCCTCCGTGTTGAGCGTAGAAGGTATATTGCCTTCAGGGGACTTAAATTATCTAAATTATCTTACTTACTTATTTGTTTACTTGTTTTCTATTTCTCTCCACCAGAGCAGAGTTACTGTTCTGTCCCTAGCACCTGGCGTATCTCATTTGCTCGATACATACTGGTTGTGTGAATGGACAAGTGGTTTTTAAAAACATTTGACAGGACAATATGGGCCCAGATTTTAGTTAAAAAAGGATCACGTGTGGGCTTTAAATACTGAGTACTCATCTGAGTGACCATTGGAGGAGCAGGAACCTTCAAAACATGGCGACATTTGAACTTGCAACAGCTGCAAGGTGAATTTCTTCCATGCCTGGGGCCTAGAAAATTTCTTTTCAAAACATCCAATTTTATTAATTTTATTAAAGAGAAAAAGCTGCAGTTTGGAATGGAGAGAATAGTATTGAGGGAAGTTATTTTCTATGAGGCTTCAATGTGGCCATCCATGGTGATCTCCAGGATTGGCTTGGGACGGCTGTAGGTTAATCCTGTTCTCTGTTCCTGTCTCACCTGTTGTGTTGATTCGCTTCGTACTTTCGAGTTCTCTAGGCAGTGCCACTCAAAGCGCTGGTTCCCTACCTGTTACTGGATCATGATGAGAAAGGAGCTTGCACCTTAAAAGTAAATGAATGTACTTCCTTCCTTCATTGAGAATTTCTTGCCATGAAAAGTATCAGCTAAACTAAAACAGCATGCCCGGTAACATCCTGGATTTCCATTAGGGTGCAAACTCCTTATCTCCTTGTGGATCAGTGTAGGCTGTTTGCACACCAATTGTCGTCCTTGGGCCGTACTCTGAGAAACACTGCATGAAGCATTTTCATGCCTGTGACTTAACTCCACAGATAAACTGTGAGCTCTTTGGGATATGATGGTTACTGTGGGGCACATAGCAGGTGCTCCATGAGGACGTGGTGGGGGTGTTGCACTTGGTCTGGGGAGGACAGCGGCTTCCTCGGGACCAGGCTCCCCAGTTGCCCCTTCACTCTTCGTATTTAATTCTTTCCCTTGCTCTCCTGACCTGCAGAACAAGATCTTCATCTACCGGGGGAAGGAGTACGAGAGGCGAGAAGACTTCAGCCTGCGGCTGCTGACCCAGTTTCCCAACGCCGAGAAGATGGCCAGCACCACGCCCCCAGGAGAGGACATCAAGTCCTCCCCCAAGCAGCGTATCCTCATCCTGGGGTCACGGCTCAGGGGCTCTTGAACCTACAGCAGCCCCAGCCCAGCCAGAGAAGCCGAGGGTTCCATCCCATCCCTGCATGCCGATAGGTCCTGGCCTCAGACTCATTTAACCATCCTGACTCAGTGTCCCATTCTGTGTAAAAGCTTTGGGAACCTAATGTCCTTAGCTCAGGGCTATGACGTAACTAAAGGAGAGAGATGAGAAGCAAATGTTGAATATGAAGGGATGTGTGTTATAGCCACAAGCGGAGCCTGAGGCGAATAGACTTCCTGTTCTGAATTCTGGATCCTGGATAAAGAGGTGTAGCTCTTTTTGGGTAACATATAATGTCATCAAAAAACCAATTGCATGCTTTTTAAAAAATGAAGATGTTATAAAAGTAAACAGTATTCTAAAAGAGGTTGCTAAGACAGAGCTGGTGTGGCATGGTAGATAAATAAGAAAAAGGGCTCCGGAGCGTATTGCCTGGGTTCGAGTCCCAGTGCTGTCACTTACTGTGTCACTTTGGGCAACTTACTTAATTTCTCTGTACCTCAGTTTTCTCACCTGTAAAGTGGGGATGATGATCATTCTTCCCCTTGGAGTTC
Organism: Grampus griseus; assembly: GCF_964374135.1. Classification (NCBI taxonomy): domain Eukaryota; kingdom Metazoa; phylum Chordata; class Mammalia; order Artiodactyla; family Delphinidae; genus Grampus; species Grampus griseus. The sequence continues at coordinate 101,976,333 of NC_139000.1, forward strand.
TTGCAAAGATTGAGTATCTGTAAAATACTAGGAACAGTGCCTGGTAAATACATAATAAAAGTTCAATATGTATTAATTATTAATTATATGTATTAATTATTGTAATTAATATGTGTTAATTATAATATAATAATTAATTATATAATATATATTATATAATTATATTATAATTATATATAATTATAAATATTATTATAATAATTAATTATTATATTAATTATTATTGGTCAGTAGCTATAGAAAGATACACAGCAATGATAGATCAGTAGGCAGACCTGCCTTTCAGAGGAGAGTGGAGTGGCCTCTTAACACAGTGGATGCTTGGAAAAGAAAGGTTTTCTGGGAAAAATTGTTTCAGTTGTAGGGATTCAGTAAATGCTTGCGGGGCCTCCTTGGGATGGGATGAAAAGAGGTCTTCATGAATTGGATGTAGAAACAGGAGTCCCAGAGTCACGTCTGCATAGCCAATTTACCTTGGCAAGTTGCTTAGTTTCTCCAGGCCTTGGTTTTCTCATCTATAAAGTGTGAGGGGAGCTCTGTTTCTCCCAAATATCTAATAGCATTTCTGTGAAGATCAAATTAAAAAGATCATTTATGTGAAAACGTTTTGTAAGCTATAATAGCTTAAGGCATAGCCCAGTGGTTCTCAGATTTTATTATACTTAAGAATCACCATGGAGAGATTCTAATTCAGCAGCTGTGAATTCTAATTCTGCATTTTGAGTAAATCTCCAGGTGATTCTGGTGCCAGTGGATGGCACTCTTCACGTTGGGAAATACTGGGAGTGAATGTTAGGTCTAGACCCAGTGCCTTAAATTCTAGTTTCAATGCTATAAATTTGGAAGCATTGTTGGTAAAGGCAAAAAAAAGTCATGCCTAAGATCAGATCATTAAGTGAGAGAGGGAGACCTTCCCCCTGAGCTGGGTTTGACGTCTGACTTCATTTATCAGTTGTGTGATCTGGGCTTTCTCAGACCCTCAGATTCTTCATCTGTAAAGGGGATTAATATCCACCTGGAAATTGTTGTGTTTATTGGAGATAACATATTCAAAGCACCTATTACAGTGCCTGGCTCTGGTACTTGGTAAACAGTATCCAAAGATAACAAGAAATTCCTGTTGCCCGGGATAACATATTCAAAGCACCTATTACAGTGCCTGGCTCTGGTACTTGGTAAACAAATGGTATCCAGAGATAACAAGAAATTCCTATTGCCCGGGCTCTGGAATCTGGCTAATTCAGAGGGATGATTGTCCAAAAGAAATGATTTTAGATAATTGCCAGTCACCTGTTTTCCTGAAATTTCATTAATGTCTGTTTCCCTAAGACAAGGTTGTTTGCCACGTGTCTGACCAAAAAATGTCCCAAGATTATGACTTAATAAGGCATTTTGGCAATATCTGAGGGAAGCCCGTTTTCAATGCGGTCCTGGCATTTGGTTCAAAGGAATGATTGGTGTGGGTACCATTTCCATCGGTAAAGCAGGAGGAACAGGTGGTCCTTTTTGCCGTGACAGCTTAGTGGCCCAGCCCTTTTCCTTCCTTAACGAGCTCCTCAGACATGCAGTGTTTCACCGTAAAGCCAGTGATGAGCCTGCCGCCCAGCTACAAAGATAAACCAGTTCCAGAGCAGATCTTAAAGTAAGTGGGTTTTTTGGTTTGTTTTTTAAACCATGTGTCTCACACACTTCTTTATATAGAAGTCTATCAAAATTCATTAGAGTTTGGAAGACCTCCTGTTGTCTTCGTCCATTGGGTCTGCCGTAACAGAAGATCACAGACTGGGTGGCTCATAAACAACAGAAATTTATTTCTCACATTTTTGGAGGCTGAGAAGTCCAAGATCAAGGCACTGGCGGATTCAGTGTCTGGTGAGGGCCTTCTTCCTGGTTCGTAGGTGATCATCTTCTCACTGTGTCCTCACATGGTGGGAGGGGTGAGGGAGTTCTGTGGGGCCTCTTTTTTAATAAGGGCACTAACCACGTTCATGAGGGCTCCACCATCATGAGCTAATCACCACCCAAAAAGCCCACTTCCTAACACCATCACATTGGGCATTAGGAATTCAGTATAGGCATTTGGGGGACAAATATTCAGACCATAACAACTGTCCCTTCCATTTCCAGTATAAGATGAGAGCTTGGTAACTCAAGGGATTTGGAGATTTCTTTTTTTTTAAGCAGAGGGAAGGAAATTGAGAATTTTACTCTTAGGTTTCAGATCCCCTAGTTCTTTTTTCCACTCAGAAGGATTCACTGGCCAGTAGCGACTGACCTCACCTGGCCTTCAGTCAGTGAGTTCCCCTATGATTGAACTCCTTCTCCTGAGAAGCTAAAATGCTACTAGGATTGATAGAACTGTTAGAAAACTATGCAAATGAGATCACAAACACGGACATAAATCCATATGCCTTTCAAAATTGTGAGCTGTGAGATAGATTCATCAATAATAAAACTAAGATGTGCAATAAAATCAAATTCCGGGGACTTCCCTGCCAGTCCAGTGGTTAAGACTTCATGTTCCCACTGCAGGGGGGCACGGGTTCAATCCCTGGTTGGGGAACTAAGATCCTGCATGCCACGTGGCATGGCCAAAAAAGTTTTAAAAAAATCAAATTCTGCATCATCTCCAGCCTTCATCGTGGAGACTATGTCAGTTTTGAGGTAGTTTAGTGGATAAGACTCAGTCCATGTAAGATGTGTCTCAGGTTTTGTTGGAGCAGTGCTTATTGTAAGAAAGAAATGAAAGCATATGGCTGTGTCTTTCCCAGCTACTACAGAGCCAATGAAGTACAGCAGTTCAGATATTCTCGGCCGTTCCGGAAAGGAGAAAAGGATCCCGACAATGAGTTTGCTGTGAGTCCACCACGTTCATCCTCTGAAACAAGATGAAATGGACATCAAAAATGGAGGCCTTCCATTCAACCAGCATCTACAGCAGAAATGATGGCAGCCCTGGAGATAGAGTTTCCGTGTGCTTATTACCTAGTCAGCAGACTGTTGTCTCAGTGGAAAACTCTAGACTAGTGATCCAGGAACTGGGCTCCACGCCTGGGCCTGCCACCCATGACCTTGATTTGAGCATGTCACACCTCTCTGCACCTCAAATTTCCCATCAAAAAGGGTGACGGAGCCCCAGTAGATAATTCCTTTCTGCTTTAAACACTTAGAATCCCTAAAGTTTGGGAGAAAGTATGGCCCATTCACTAAGGAGGCATTGAAAATAAAATCTCTAGATAACCAACAAGGACCTACTGTAGAGCACAGGGAACTCTGCTCAATATTCTGTAATAACCTAAATGGGAAAAGAATTTGGAAAAGAATAGATACATGTATATGTATAACTGAATCACTTTGCTGTACACCTGAAACTAAATCAAGTATGCTCTGATATGAAATAATTTTAATTTTTATTTATTTAAAAAAATTTAAAAAAGAGAGTATCATAAACCTGGGAGTTTTGCTGTTTTGCCTGAGAACTGACCACCATTTCCTACTTTCCTTCCTTCCACCAGACCATGTGGATTGAAAGGACCACGTATACGACTGCCTATACCTTCCCTGGGATTCTCAAGTGGTTTGAAGTCAAACAGATTTCAACAGTAAGTCATCTGAAAGTGGAACTCAGAAAACTCTTTCTGTCTCCAAACAGAATGAGAGCCTTTGTTAAGTTCCCCCTCCAGTTCTCACTAGCTCCTCTGGCCCACTTTATTTTCCAAAAGAGAAATAAAAGACATGCTTGTAGAATAGAACTCCTTTGTCAAACTGATGTTACAACACCAACCCTAAAGATTACTCCCAGTGAATGGCTCTTTTATGACCCAATGGGTGTTGTCTCCTCAAGGATCCTGCCTGTGCCCAAAAACATTTTTGGAATTCCTCCTTTGAGTTTCCTATCAATCACATTCTTCCCTCCAAGAACACTTCCTCTTATTTTCAGCTAGTCACATCACCATTCATCCTAGACTCTTCCATCTTCATCACTCCCCAAAGCTGTTTGTTTTACCTCTTTAATAGTTATTAAATCTGTTTTAGTTTTCTTCCCCCAGCCCTCCTGCTGAGGTACCCTGTTTCTAATCCCTCATTCATCTCTGGTTGATGCCATTGAAAAAGCCTTCTGATTGGCCTCCCTGCATTGGCTTCTTAGGTCCATTTTCCTCTCTGCCTCAGAGTGTGAATTCCATAGTGAAAACCTGGCTGTATCATTCTCATGCTTAAAACCTTGCTGTGGCTCCCCAATGCCTAGACTAGAAAGCCCATGCTCCTAGCACATGCGTACAGGGTCTGTGTGACTAAGCCCTTCCACTTCATCTTCTATGGAATCTACTGGAAATAAATTGCTCATTCCATGCTATGTCAACCCTCTCTGACATTTTCTCTGCCCAGCATGCCCTCTGACCACTTCTCAACCTAACTCCCATTGAGATGTAGTTTAGGTACCAGCTTCTCCAGGAAGCCATCTCTGAAACTCCCAAGCTGGGTTAGATGCCCTTTCTCTCTGCGCTGTCACAACCTTGACTTATTTCTAAAGAGTTACCTACCATGCTTACATATCTTGAAACCTCCCCACCCTGACCCTGTGAAAACCGTATGCTCCTTCCAGCCATGAATTATATCTTAATCGCTTTTGTAACAATGGTGCATAGCAGAGTACTTGCCTGAAATAAGTAATCAAGAAATACGTCTTGAACAAATCTGAAGTTTGATGTGTTCCATACCACTAGTGATAAATTATTATTCTTAAGTATGAACATGGTTTTGGACAGAGTCTTTTGGAATCCATTCTGGAGTAGGAGATCATGCTGGTTGATCAGGGTAAAATGAAGAAGGACACAATTTTTCTTGAATCTGGTTTGGAAGACATTTCCACAGGAGGAGCGCTCTGAATCTGCATTGCATCTCATTTCATTCGCATCCAAAGTCCAGCTTGAATATTCTAATGCATCCTATTATTTCTGACTTCCATAAACCGTAGAACGCATACTAAGCAGACTTAATATATGGTCTGAACGTGTGACTTCCGAGATCACTTACCTTTTCTTACGGAAGGAGCATCAAACCTCTTCCCAGTGAACGTTTTTGGTGTGCAGAGGTGTCTTCGGTCAGATATATTGCTCCTCTGTTGTCATTGATCTTCTCAAAAATCTGTAAGAAAGATTTGCCCAAGAAAAAAACATCATTACAGCTCCAATTTTATCTTCTCAAAATTTCCATAGACACTTTGCTCCAAGAAATAATCATTACCATAGCTCCAGTTTTTAAATCATCCTTGGACTTTCTGAGATTTTAAATTGCTTATTTAGCAGCTTACCAACACCATTTCAAGTAAATGTGCTATCCTTATTAATAAACATGACCCCGGGACTTGCCTGGCGGTCCAGTGGTTAGGACTCTGCGCTTCCACTGCAGGGGGCACAGGTTCTATCCCTGGTCGGGGAACTAAGATCCCGCGTGCCGCTCGGTGCAGCCAAAAAGAAAAAAAAAAGTGACTTTGACAAGGAAAACATCGCTCCTCCATAGCTTGGTGGGAATTGTATGCCTTGGGCGGGGAAGACCTAGGCTTTTTCCAGTCTTGGCTGTGGAACTCAGCATCTCTCCTCTGTCACAGGAAGAAATCAGTCCTCTGGAGAATGCCATTGAAACCATGGAACTCACCAATGAGAAGATCAGCAACTGTGTCCAGCAGCACGCCTGGGACCGGTCCCTCTCCGTGCATCCCCTCTCCATGCTGCTCAGTGGCATCGTGGACCCGGCTGTCATGGGGGGCTACTCCAACTATGAGAAGGTGGGCTGCGTCCCGGGAACCCCACGGGGCCACCAGGTGTGGCGTGTCTCTCCTGCTTTCTCCAGTGGCAGCTGGTGAATTCGTTTCCTACAACTTCTCTGAGAGATTTTCATTCTCCCCACTTTGTGAATGGGCAAATGAAATTAATGACAGGCTTCTCCCTGACCTCATACCTGCTAGACACCATCAGCCACCCAGCCAGGGTTAGGCCACTGTCTGGTAGAGTCACCGAAAGATCCATCTGATAGACCTCTGGTTGGTTCACCAGCTGTGAATTCCCTTCCCACTCCCTCTCTCCCCTGGAAGGTAGAAGGCACACAAGTGGACCCCAGACCTGAGGATGCCCTGGAAGGGAAGCAGCATCTGTGGGAAACAGAGCCACGCTCTATTGGGAACCCTGACATGGTGTGCCATTGGTTGTATGGACAAACGCTGGCCCTGGCTCTGCAATTAAATTAATTCAGCTAAGTGTCGTATCTGTTACTCTGGAAAAACATGAATGGAATGCTCATCCCATGGGACTCATTGCATAGGGTCTGGAGGTAGCATCACTTAAAGTGGAGGTAATGCATTCAGTAGAATTTGGTTACATATAATCAATAGAAGCAGGATTTTTAATTGCTAGGTATGTTTTCAGTGGCTAAATAATTTGGGGGTCCTCCCCTTGAGTATAAATAAACAGGTTACACCCCTGTTGAGAAACATGGAGAGTGAGTGGGAAGAAAAGGAGATGGATGGGAAAGATGAGAAAGGTTAACTGGGCTGATTCTCTTATTCCCATTTGTACACAATGTCCTGGGAAGAGCAGGGGCTTCAGAATCAGTCACTCTTATGACCCAGTTCTGGCTTCCCATTGGCCACTGTGTGCTCTTGGGGGGGATACTTAATCTCTCTGAGCTCCAGTTTTCATATTTGAAAAAAGTAAGGAAAATACATAACTGACAGGAGTGACGTGGGGCTTAAGGGAGACCTCCTGTATATGAGGAACATCATATGACCCCTGCCATGTAGTGGTGGCTTGATCAGGGTCGGTTTTCTTCCTGTCTACTTGGAACAGAATGTGTGATTTGAGTGTTCTTTTTTATTTTTTTTTGGCATGAGGGATCTTAGTTCCCCAACCAGGGGTGGAACCCGCGCCCCCTGCCTTGGAATCACGGAGTCTCAACCAGTGCTCAAACCAGGGATGTCCCAGTTTGAGTGTTGTTGATGAGTGGGGCTTACCAGTGCTACAGTGATCGTCTTTCTTCTGTCGTCTCTTCAACCTCTCAACCTTTTTTTTAGTCTTCTTAGTCTCAGCAGCTGGGAAAGCACCAGAGGAACTCTGGTTTGCCGATGTTAGGTTTCAGTAATAATTTCTAGTGTTATAATGGAATTTAATACTAGGGCCAGAATACAATACTTTTTTAATGCTGTAATGATTTCAGTGTGTATTTTTCCCTATAAGCTATCTGGTACTAATTTTGATGTGTCTTTCCAAGTATTCATTTTTTTTTCAGAATGCTCCTGAACTCTGATTTATATACGCCAGTATCTGTGACTATTATATATATATATATATATATATATATATATATATATATTTAATTATTATTATTATTTTTTTTTGTGGTACGCGGGCCTCTCACTGCTGTGGCCTCTCCCGTTGCGGAGCACAGGCTCCGGACGCGCAGGCTCAGCGGCCATGGCTCACGGGCCCAACCGCTCCGCGGCACGTGGGATCTTCCCGGACCCAGGCACGAACCCGCGTCCCCTGCATCAGCAGGCGGCCTCTCAACCACTGCGCCACCAGGGAAGCCCCTATTATATAATTTTATCTTCTAATTAAAATTTTAAAAAAAGGGAAGAAAAGGAAGGATATATAAACAAATTTATTTCAGCAACTTTTAAAGACTGTTAGTTTTTACTTTTAATTAATATGTATGACTTTGTACATTTCTAAACATAAGAAAAAGGTAAACTCATTGATCACCTTGAACTATTGCAATCGGGTCGGGAATCCATCATTACCTACTTGATACAGGTGACCTATTTTAAGGCCGCTCTTTAATCAGCGCCTGAGTGATCGGAACACAGGAGGTGTGTGCAGTAATTCATCAGCCCTTTCTGTTCTGAGGCAGGACTCTGCTAGAAAAACTAATTTCAGGGGACTCTGCTCTGATGTTCCCTGACTCATCTGATGCTTTGGGAATTTCAGTGCATTTTATCAGAGGTCAAAAAATTTTTTTAACTTTCAAATTTAAACCGCGTGTATTTTGAAAGGTAAAGGTGGCTGAAGATTTAAGCAAATCCTATGTTTTCATTTATATTGACAGCCCCTGTAAATATGAATCTGCCAGCATGGGCTGCTCTGGAAATGTGCTGTCCTGTTTCCTTTGTGTGATGCGTGGATTCCATATATTTATATTCTCTGTTGCACTCGTTTTCTAGGGCTGCCATAACAAAGTACCACAGACAGAGTGACTTAAAACAATGGGAATTGATTGTCTCACAGTTCTGGGGTCCAGTAGTCTGAAATCAAGATGTCAGCAGCGTTGATTCCCTCTGAGGCCGCTGAGGAAGAGTCTACTCCCTGCTTCTCTCCTGGCTTCTGTGGGTTGCTGGCAACCTTTGGTATCCCTTGCCTTGTAGATGACTGTCTTCTCCTTGGCTTTTCTCATGATGTTCTCTCTGTGTACATGTGTCTGTCTCCTCATATCCCCTTTTTGCAAGGACACCGGTCAGATTGGATTAGGGGTCCATCCTACTCTCATGTGACCTCATCTTAACTAATTACCTCTGCAACAAGTCTGTGTCCATCTAAGGTCACATTCTGAGGTCCCAGGGCTTAGGACTTCAACCTATGAATTTGGGGGTTGGGGGGACACAGTTTAACCCATAACATCTTCCCACAAAGTAAAGCGTTTGCACATATTCTGTTTTCCACACAAAATGGGCTGATCCCTTTTATAACTGTATCCTGTAGTTTCAGGAGCTCTTGGGTTTCATGTGATGGGGTGGTGGTTTTCCTACTAGTGAAGCAAAAGAGTGAAGGGGAGCTTTGAAGGCTAGTCTTCAAAAGCACTCTCAGAAATGATGGTTATGGTACAGGGAGAAAATAGATAACTCCCGTTTTGAACTCTGTTGGAGCTCAAATGTTCACTACAGACTTTAGTTTTTCTTTCCTAATGAATTCTGTCTTTAAAATGGTCTCCTATGGAACACCTGTATTTATAGTTTGAGTTTTATGTCCCTATTATAGGACCTTTCCACGAATGTTTATTGATGTTATGGGTGACATGGTCTTGACCTAGCATAATAAATGCAACCTGCATTTAATATTTTCAAAAGACTTTCACATCTATAGCATTTCTCATGATGTCCTCAAAATAGCCTTTTGGATAGGTGATTAGTAAGAAAGTGCCAATATGAATCTTTAGGAATTGTCGTACAGCCTATAAAATGCTGGGCAGGAAAACTCTCAGCACATCTTCAGCCTATTAATTTTTTGCTCTTTCCTTTATAAGATCTAGGCACTTACTCTAATGAATAACCTTTTGATATTGCCATTTGGCCTTTTCTTAGCTCTTTGGGGAAGTTATTTAATGAATGACATTCTGCTCTGCTGCTGCGGATTTGATTTGATGTGTGTGTGTAGCAGTTGAGAATGTCCTCTTGCTAGGAATTGCATGATTCCAGGAAGACTATAGAATAACTCTTTCCTTTTTGAATTGTCCACTCCGGTGGTTTAAGGGCTTCCCAGGAAAGGAACGAATGTTTACTTAATCATTCCTGGTTCATCAGCCAGAACAGAAGACGTGTTTCACCCTTCTAGGCTTCCCTCCCCTTCCTCTTAGGGTCAAATACACAGATAGGAATGTGTTCTAATCGATACTTGCCAATGCTTTGCTTTCAGGCTTTTTTTACAGAAAAGTACTTACAGGAGCATCCTGAAGACCAGGAGAAGATCGAGCTGCTAAAGCGACTAATAGCGTTGCAGGTATGTCCAGGGCAGGTGTGGCTGGACAGCTCTCCACGCTCTGTGGGCAGCCACCACACACAACACCAAGATAGTCGCTAGGGCATCCATCTCCAAGCACACGTTTAGGGTTACTTTTTTTTTTTTTTTTTTTAACCCTTGGAATCACAACCTATCTATTTATTTGGCGAAGCAACATAGGAAGAACATTTCATTAGACTGCACAGTGTTGAGAGGGGTCTTCTTAGAGGGGAGATTAAAGTCCCCAAATCGGTTTGCTGGCTTGTGTTTCCAGATGAGAGATGTTGGCCTCAGTTTCCCTCTCTCTCTCTCACTACTTCTGTGAACAGTGGGAGGAAACGCAGCCATACAGCTCAGTCCAAGGTGGAACGTATCAGTTACTCCTGCATAGAAAGGCCCCCAGGCTCACGTGGATTTGCCTCGCCTGTCAGCCCTTCCCCTGGTTACTTGTATCCCCAGTGTGCAGATCCCTCTGCATCTTTGACCCAAGAGCATCCAGTTCCCAAGCTTTCCACTGAGAAGCAGTATTGTCGTTCGAAACGTGCTGTGTCTACTGGTTTACCTGTCCATCCCCACCTTCCATCTTTCCCCAGCATCCAAATCTGAACTATCCCTCTTCCTAAACAATATCCTATTCCTTTCATGCCCTCCTTCCCAGATGCCTCTGCTGACAGAGGGGATCCGCATCCATGGGGAGAAACTGACGGAGCAGCTGAAGCCACTGCACGACCGGTTGTCTTCTTGCTTCCGGGAACTCAAGGAGAAAGTGGAAAAGCTCTATGGGGTTATAACACTGGTAGGCTTTGTCTCAACAGCCTATGAGCTTTTTCTAGTCTCTTCTACCGTTTATGATATTGATCCGTTTTTCAGATGCCAAATGAGTCAAAGTAGCCTAGGAATGGCATGCAAACCCTGGGGCAGTTCGGAGAAGGCACGGTCTGCTCTTGATAACCTTCACCTGTTGTTGTGCTGGATAGCAGCTCTTAAACTTGAATGACCGTCAGAACCACCTGGAAGGCTCGTGAAAATAGATTGCTGGGCCACATCAGTAGGGTTTCTGATTCACTTGGTCTGGGATGGGGCCCAAGAATTTGCATTTCTAACATGCCGCCAGGTAGTGCTGCGGGGCTAAGCACCACACTGTGAAAACCACACTACTAGACATTGGGGTTTCCTAATCCCAGACACTGGTTATTCCTGTCCTGTCTAGCCCAACTCCTACAGTTCTTCCTAATCTTTATTTTTTATTTTGGTGACATGTTCCTACTCATCACACCTTCGAAGGGGACAGAGAATTGTGAATTACATTTGACAATGCATGTAGCTGATGTCATGATTTTTTTGGACAGTTGTGACATTTCTCACAGTTTTCTTTTTTTCCTCCCAAGAAGTTGGGTGGAGTGATACATGGGTCAGCCTTTTCTCTCCCACAGTTGATGGTATGCTTGGTTTCAGCTTCATTTAGCCGCTCTTTCTTTTTTTTTTTTTTTTGCGGTACGCGGGCCTCTCACTGTTGTGGCCTCTCCTGTTGCGGAGCACAGGCTCCGGACGCGCAGGCTCAGCGGCCATGGCTCACGGGCCCAGCCGCTCCGCGGCATGTGGGATCTTCCCGGACCGGGGCACGAACCCGTGTCCCCTGCATTGGCAGGCGGACTGTAAACCACTGCACCACCAGGGAAGCCCTGGCCGCTCTTTTTAACATGAGTTCATCCTTCTCTCTTCAAATGTTGTATTCTTGAACCCCAGATTTTCAAAAATCCTCTTTCCTCCAAATCAAGGCTCTGCATTTCGTTTCATGTATTCCTGCCCCCTATTCCCGTACCTCCATCTCTGCTACATTGTTCTCCCTAGTATCTTTTTGATCATCTCTCCCAGTCACCCAAGTGTTCAGTCATGCCTTCCCACGAATTTACCTCCTAACCTGTTGCCAGTTAAGAGTTTTCTTTTAGGAACATTTGTCTTTTACACAAGTTCCTAGATGGCAAACACTTGGCTTTCACTCAGTAAGTTTAGTTTTTATTAGACCCAGGCCAATATTAACATTTGAATTTGATATGGTGACCTACTGGAGACATTTCTTATGAGAGTATATCTGTATTCCTTTATTTCCTAAGATTCACCAGGATAAGCATCAGGTGTCCAGTTTCAATCTAAAACTTTTCTATTAGGCCAGTATTCCGTTTTCTAAATGTCCGCTAGAAGCTAAGGGGGAGAAGCAGACAGAGGGGTTTGCTATTTTATTGATGAGTAATGAACATCTTGGTTTCCCTCTCTCAAGAGGCTGGCAGAAAGTTAGGGTGAATTTTTCTCTAATTTTAGAAACAAGGTAGGCTTAACCGAAGTTGTGTTTATAACTAAGAATGTAAGAGAGGTGGGGGAGGGATGGACAGGGAGGGTGGAGAAGGGATGGATTGGGGGATACGGATGGATTGGGAGTTTGGGATTAGCAGATGTAAACTAGTGTATATAGGATGGATAAACAAGGTCCTACTGTAGAGCACAGGGGACTATATTCAATATCCTGTGATAAACCATTATGGAAAAGAATATGAAAAGGAAAAAATATATATATATTTAACTGAATCACTTTGCTGTACAGCAGAAACTAAACCAGCATTGTAAATTAACTACACTTAAACAAATTTTTAAAAAATGGAGAGTTGCTTAATATACAGAAAATGAACTCACAACCTACACGCTTAAATGTCAGGATGTTGTGATATGCAGTTACAAAATATCTCATATGTCATATTATAATAAACAAAATGATATGTCAATAAAATCTTTCAAACTACAAAGAAAGAATACAAGTATTTGCAATATTTAACAACCGACGCAACACAGGCACCAACCCATCAGAATGGGGTGCCAATCCCCATACAGGTGGGCACTCACCACAACCCACCAGGGGCTGCGCCAGTTCCTAAGGGCTGAATTCCAGGCCAGCTAACCATGAGGGGTCATGTCTCCTTTAGCCGCCCAACTTGACGGAGAGGAAGCAAAGCCGCACAGGGTCTATGGTGCTCCCCTACATCATGTCGTCCACACTGCGGAGATTGTCCATCACCTCGGTGACATCCTCTGTGATCTCCAGCTCTTCTAACTCATCTGATAATGCTCCTTCCAGACCAGGATCTGATGGGTAAGGCTTCCATCTTTAAATGCCGGGAGGGCTGAGGTAACTCCTTCCTAATGTTTGCCTTTGGTCCCCAAAGTGAGACTTGGTCAGTGTGGGTGCATCATCTTCGTAAGGGAAATCATTCACAGTACCTGGGTTATTAGTTTTGGGGTCTTTCTCATCATCTTCATTATGAAGAATATCATTATTTATGTGATAGTAGCAACAGTTATGAAAAATGGAAAAAATAAATCATGCATAATGCTATCACACCCTATGACCCAGCCAATCGTATCCTATTTTGTTTGTTTCAGAATAATTTGTAGTTATTGCTTGACTTTTTTGTTTCAATTTTTAAAAATAATTTTTAAGTTTATTTTATGAGTAGGCAATGTAATCACATATGAAATTTCAAAGGTACAAAAGGACATATCATGAGAGGCCTCCTGTCAGTCCCCGACTCCCAGCTCATCAGTACCACTCTCCAGAGGCCAGCGATGTTAGCGTTCAGGTTCATGTCCGTGGTGCCTCTCCAGCAGCTCTTTATCTGTACAGAAGCAGTTCCTAAATATATATCCTTCGTCACACGTTTTTTTATTTATAAACGGCAGCATATAATACTCTTTGGCTTGCTTTTTAAAAAATTAGTTTATTTATTTATTTTTGGCTGCGTTGGTGAGCGGGAGCTACTCTTCATTGCAGCGCACGGGCTTCTCGTTGCAGTGGCTTCTCTTGTTGCAGAGCACGGGCTCTGGGCGTGTGGGCTTCAATAGTTGTGGCACGTGGGCTCAGTAATTGTGGCTCACGTGTTCTAGAGCGCAGGCTCAGTAGTTGTGGTGCACAGGCTTAGTTGCTCCACGGCATGTGGGATCTTTCCTGACCAGGGCTCGAACCCGTGTCCCCTGCATTGGCAGGCGGATTTTTAACCACTGCGCCACCAGGGAAGTCCTGCCTTGCTTTTTTCACTGACTACATCTTGCAAATCATTCCATTTCAAAACTGCGAGAGCCTCGTCTTTCTTTTGAGTTGCAGACATCTCATGATTTCCCTACCCGTGATACACTCCATCATTGTCTATTGATGGACATTTGGTTGATTTCAGCCTTTTACTATCACAGTAGTGATAGCAATGAGTAACCTTAAAAATATATTATTTCGTTAATATTCAAGTATATCAATATGAGAAAAAGTCCAAAAGTGAAATTGCTCTGTCAAACATATATAGCTGCAGTTTTCAAAATTATTCCTAAACTGACTTTCATAGAGATTATACCCATTTACAGTCCCATCAGCAACACACAAGGGTGCCTGTTCACCCACATCTTGCCACCAAATTGTGTATTATCAGGCCTTTTAATTTTTACCAATCTGATAGGTGGAAAATATTTTCTTGGCCTAGGGCTTTTGTTTGGTTGCATATTGGTTTTCTTTCATCCCTCTTGTTTGAGGTTGAGCATCTTTTCATTTGTTTAGTAGCTTGTATGTATTTTATTTTCTGTGAACTGTGGTCAGATTTTTTTTTTTTTTCTTTTGCGGTACGCGGGCCTCTCGCTGTTGTGGCCTCTCCCGTTGCGGAGCACAGGCTCCGGACGCGCAGGCTCAGCGGCCATGGCTCATGGGCCCAGCCGCTCCGCAGCATGTGGGATCTTCCCGGACCGGGGCACGAACCCGTGTCCCCTGCATCGGCAGGCGGACTCTCAACCACTGCGCCACCAGGGAAGCCCTGGTCAGATATTTTGTGTACATTTTTCTGTTGGGTATTGACCCTTTGTGATATGAGTTGAAATAGTTCCAATTTTTCCTTTGTTTTCTGACTTTGCTTCTAATTTTTTATCTAGTTATGCTGATTTTTTATGCAGTCAAATAAGTTAATATTTGATTTTATGGCTTCTGGATTTTATATCATAAAGGCCTTCCTCACTTTAAGACTACAAAAAGCCTAATTTTAGGTTTTCACTATATAATAAAATCTGTGATTCTTTGCAATTTATTTTAGTATAAAGTGTAAGGTATAGAGCCAATTTTTTTTCCCTACTTGGCTACCCAGTTCTCCCTATAACGTTTAGTGAGCAAACCATCTTTTCTCTACTGATTTGAAATGTCAGCCTTATAAAAAAATCAAATTCCAATGTTCTTTAGTCTGTAGACTTTTCCCCCATTTCTTAGATCTACCTGTGTGGTTCATGGCACTTGTTCTAATGCAGTTTTAATTACTATAGATTTTAAAGGTTTTAAAATTTCTAGTAATTTTTTTTCAGAATTTGTCTGGCTAGTTTTACATAGCTCATTTTCATATTAACTTGTCTGGAATCCTATTGTTTTTATTGGGATATGTTAAATTTATGGATTGAATTTAGAGCTTTTTGATGTTGAGCCTTCTTGCCAGAAACATGGAGTGCCTTTCCATATGTTCAAATTTAAAATATTTTAAAGGAGTGAATTCATAATTGTGTTCAAGTGGAAAAGCATGACATGTACCATTTTGTGACCTATTGCTTAATTTTATATACATGATGAGTATTTAGCATCACTGTGTGTTTTAATGTTGAATATAAGTTAAGTCCGTTGACTTAACACTTATTTATAATTTTGTAATTCCATATTATAATAAACATATCACAAAAGTAACCTGTCCAAATGGCCTTCTACCTGGAAATCAAATACTTTATTTATTTATGTATTTATGTATTTATTTATTGGCTGCATTGGGTCTTCACTGCTGCATGCAGGCTTTCTCTAGTTGCAGCGAGCGGGGGCTACACTTTGTTGAGGTGTGAGGGCTTCTCATTGCAGTGGCTTCTCTTGTTACGGAGCATGGGCTCTAGGCACGCGAGCTTCAGTAGTTGTGGCATGCCGGCTCAGTAGTTGTGGCTCATGGGCTCTAGAGCACAGGCTCAGCAGTTGTGGTGCATGGGCTTAGCTGCTCTGTGGCATGTGGGATCTTCCCAGACCAGAGCTTGAACCCATGTCCTGTGCATTGGCGGGCAGATTCTTAACCACTGTGCCACCACGGAAGCCCTCAAATATTTATTATTTTCTAAATGATTTATCTATCCTTTACCATTGACATAGATATCTTTACACAGCTGCAATTATAGCACAGATGTAGTTTGGTAATTTGCTTTTCCTCTTTGTCTTTTTGTTATAAGCATTTTCCATATTGCTGTCTAATTTTATTATTAGTTTTTAATTATCACTTCTGATGGCTCTCTACCGTTACATCATATGAATGTGCCATAATTAATTCTTCTCCCTACTACAGGATGTTTAAGCTTTGTCACTGTTTCTAAACAGATAATCATAGAAGTTCATTATAAATTTAATATAAAGACATTTAGGGAGTTCCCTGGTGGCCTAGTGGTTAGGATTCGGCGCTTTCACTGCTGTGGCCCAGGTTCAATCCCTGGTCGAGGAACTGAGATCCTGCAAGCCCCTCAGTACGGCCAAAATTAAAAAGAAAGAAAGAAAATTAGGTTGTATCAATATAAAATACATTTATACTATTAAGAATTGTAACAAACGTGTGTCCATATAGCTTTACGATTATTTAGGATATGGTCTCAGATCACTTCTCAGCCTTTAGGTTAAGACGGAGTGTAGGCTTTATTTTCCCAAAGCATATATTACTTATTCAGGGAGTAATATTTTTTACAATTCTTGATATCACAAATGCCAGTGTGCAATGCCATAAACAATGTATGAGTGACTATATAATTTTTCATAATATAGTCACCCGTATTAGGTATTTGGACTATTTTTAATCTTTTGAATTTGAAAATATTAAATAATACCTGATTCATTTGTTTATTTTTTCCCATCTATGTTTTTTTTCATGCCGTAAAGAGATACTACCAACTTTGTGGCAAGCATAGAAGTTCTGTTCTGTTCTCTTTTCTTAAACTCTGTCTCATTCAAAAAAAAAAGTTTTCAGGCAGCTGTTGAAAATCAGAGACACTGTAATTGCTGATCCATTAGGGCAGTAAATAGAGAGCAGGTGACTGGGGTTCTGTTTATATCATGACCTGGGGCAAAGTGGGTTATTGCTCTTGCCCACATTTGCCCAGTAAGGTGACAACATTGATACCATTTTCTAACATTTATTCAGGATGTTTCTTTAAAGCATCTCGAACTGATTCACACCCAGTGACTTCAATTCTCCTGTTAGCTGTGTTATGTCACAGTATTCATTAGAACTTTCATGGTGATTATTGGGTGTGCAGTCCGCAAACGCTCACTTCTTTCTTGGTTGGGTGTATCCATCCTGTTTGGCACATGGGAGGCTGTGGGCCAGAAAGAGAATAACTTTATGAAACACAGCGCATCGTGTTAAGGGAAGCTGGAAGGGCTTGCATAGCAGGTCAACTCAGTACATGCTCAGAGCTCCAGCAAAGTAGGGGCCTCAAACCAAAATCTTTTTTTTTTAAAAAAATTACTCTTCGGTATTTCCGGAAAATCATTGAAATAGTCAGTGTAAGAAAAAAATAACACAGGCACTGTGGGACTACACTATCATTATTTTACTGTTGAGTTTGGTTCATAATTAGGCCCTACTGAAACTCACATTAGGGCCTAGATCTTTGCCTGTAGATCTAATCCACAGACGCTTCCCTTCATTCTCAATCTCACAGGCAAAGTACTAGTAGACCCAGTAGAATACTGGATTGTTGTTTGGGTTTTTTTCCCTCCCTGACCAACGACTGTTTGAAGAGATTCTTTTTGTTTGATTTGGCTTGGTTGGTTTTAAGAATAAAAGCGTCTGTTTTGGAATTTCATTCTATGATTTTTTTTAATTAGTACAGATTTAAGACAAATAATAGTGAGTGGCTTCTCCTTAAACATACTAATAATTGGAAAATACCAAAAAATTGCAAATTCGGGAATGTAATCTTTAAAAAATAATAATAATAACAGAATATTCAGAAAAGGAGAGAATAATTTGAAATAAGAAAGAAGAAGAATTGTAGTCTAGAAGCATCTTCCATTGTGACTCCAGTGGTTCTTTAACCAGACTTTCCTGCTACTTTCTCATCCTGTATCTTCACGGAAGAGGGCAAAATATTTTGTAGAAAGTGAGACCTAAAGTATTAAAAAGCTTAAAATGACTTAAGAAGTATATCAGCCAAATACAATGAGTGAATCTTGTTTAGATCCCGATTCAAACAAATCACTTGCCAAAAAAATTATGAGACGGGAAATTTGAACACTGATTGGATGTTTGATGAAATTAGAGAATTATGTACTTCCTTAGGAAGATGATGGGAGTGTAGTTTTGTTATGAAGATGAATCCTTGCCTTGTAGAGATATGCACCGAAATATTTATAGACGAGATGTGATATCTAGGAATCACTTCCAAATAACCCAGTGCGGGGTGAGGATTATGACGGGGTGTATATGAGAAATAAGATTGGCCATGAGTTGATCACTGTTGATGCTGAGTAATGTACACATAAGATTTATTATATTCTCTCGGGGACTTCCCTGGCAGTCCAGTGGTAAGGACTCTGTGCTTCCACTGCAAGGGGCACAGGTTCGATCCCTGGTCGGGGAACTAAAATCCCGCATGGCACACAGCGCGGCCAAAAAAAAAAAAAGTTTATTATATTCTCTCCACTTTTTAATGTTCGAAATTTTCCATAATAAAATGTAAAAAGAGTCTGCCCTCTCCAGTGATCTCATTTTAATATTTACATATTTAATAATTAGTGATACTAAGTTTTTTAAAAATTATTTGGATTTCTTTCTTCGTGAAATACGTGTTTATCTGCTTCGACAGTTTGTAAAAATTGAGCTACTCATATTTTTTTCTTTTTGATTTGTAAAAGTTTCTTATACGTTAATGATATTTGCCATCTAAAATATGTACAGCAAATAGTTTTAGTTTACGAATGATGCTTTCTGCTGAACAGAAGCTTTTAATTTTTAAATACTAAAAGCTGATAGCGGGCTTCCCTGGTGGCGCAGTGGTTGAGAGTCCGCCTGCCGATGCAGGGGATACGGGTTCGTGCCCCGGTCCGGGAAGATCCCACATGCCACGGAGCAGCTGGGCCCGTGAGCCATGGCCGCTGAGCCTGCGCGTCCGGAGCCTGTGGTCCACAACGGGAGAGGCCGCAACAGTGAGAGGCCCGCGTAACGCAAAAAAAAAAAAAAAAAAAGCTGATAGCTGTTTTTCTGTTGTCTTATTTCATATCAAAGCTTTTTCTTAAAAAAAAAAAAAAAAGTAGACTTTATTTTTTAGAGCAGTTTTAGGTTCACAGCAAGAATGACCAGAAAGTACAGAGAGTTCCCATGTACCTCTGCTCTGGACACGCCCAGCCTCCCCTACCATAAGCATCCAGCACCAAAGTGATACATTTGTTACACTTGATGAACCTACATTGACACATCACAATCACCCAAAGTCCATAGTTTACTTAGGGTTCACTCGTGGTGTTGTACATTGTGAGTTTTGATAAATATATTCACGATTGTAGTATCATATAGAATAATTCCACTGCCCTAAAAATCCTCTGTGCTCTGCCGACCTATCCCTCCAAACTTTTCATTTTTATGGAGTAAAATCTACCAATTTTTAATTAAACCAGAACTTATTAAATACCCATTTAGAAGCTATAAGCAATCTCTACATCACAAAGGTAGGCTTTTAACCCCTCCCCCCTTGTTTTTACATTTTGCCACGTCATTCCTCTCTGTCTCTCCCCCCAACCCCCAGTCTACCATCTGAGAGTGGGCTGCATACACCATGGCTATGGAGCAAGCAGATTGTCTTACTGTAACCACATACTACATTCAGTACAGCCTGTACATTCAGGAAATGTGACATTGACCCAATACTTAAAGCTACAACCCATATTCCAGTTTTGTCAGTTGTCCCAGTAATGTCTTATAGCAGTTTGTGGTACAGGATCCAATCAGGATCACATATTGTATTTAGCCATGTCTCTCTATTCTTTAATTTGAAATCATTTCCTTAGCCTTTCCTTGTCTTTCATAATGACATTTTTGAAGATTATGGGCCAGTTATAGAATTTTTTTTCGTTTGGGTTTGTCTGATGTTTCCTCGTGCTTAAGATTCAGGTGATACATTTCTGTGTGATATGTCCTTTTCAGGTGTCATATCTGGAAGCACATTACCCATTTGTCCCTTATTAGTGATTTAATTGATCCTGTGGTTAAGATTTGGTCCATTTTCTTTTCTGTTTTTAAAATAGTACTTACTATTTTTCCCTTTGTAATTAATGAGCAATTTATGGGGAGATATTTTGAGACTCTCCTGTTTCTCATCAAACTCTTCTCCTCTATGTATTAACATCTAATTATGGTTCTTGAATGAATCCATTTTCACTATGGTGCTTAAAAATCTATGACTGTAATTAAAAAAACATTTGAGGAGTACTCCTATATGCTAGGCACTGTTGTAAGCGTTCTGTAATCACCCTGTGAGGTAGGTACTATTATTATCCCCATTTCACGTATAAGAAAACTGAGGTATGAAAAGGTTATCTGCCCGAGGTCACCCAGCAAGTCAGTGTAGGTAGGATTTGAACCCAGGCTGTAGGGCTCCAGAGAATGTGCTATTATCCACTACATAAAGCTGCCTATTCATCTTTTACTGTGTGAACTCTGTCTTTACCTCTAAGTTTAATAAGACCTTGTCTTCCTGAGATAAGATAAATATTCACTAGTATTTTCTTTCCACACTTGGGCGGCCTCATTTCTGTACACGTAGACCTTGAGATATTCAATTGGCAGTTGGAAATTCAGATTACAACCTGAGAACAATGCCACAGGTCAAGGTTCGGCTGGAGAGTCATATCCCCTGGTCTTTTTGGAGTCAGTTTTTTGTTTGTTGGTTTGTTTTAATTTTTACTGGGGTATACTTGACTTACAACGTTGTGTCAGTTTCAGGTCTACAGCAAAGTGACTCAGTTGTACATATATCGGCTTTGACTGTCAGGTGATCAGTGTTTTCTGACTCTGTCCTTGTTCGTGGCTGATAGGTCAATCCTTTTTTAAAAAAATTTATTGAAGTATAGTTGATTTACAATGTTGTGTTAATATCTGCGGTATAGCAAAGTGACTCAGTTATACATATATATATTCTTTTTCATATTCTTTTCCATTATGGTTTATCCCAGGATATTGAATATAGTTCCCTGTGCTCTACAGTAGGACCTTGTTGTTTATCTAGCCTATATTTACTAGTTTGCCTCTACTAATCCCAAACTCCCAATCCTTCCCTCCCCCACCCCTGCTAGGTCCATCCTGGAGCCCCTTTTGGAGCGCAGGGCCTCGTCAGGGGCCAGAGTGGAAGATCTGTCCCTCAAAGAGGACAGTGAGAACTGGATGAGCAAGTTCAAGAGAAAAGACTGGAGTCTGAGCAAATCCCAGGTCATCGCAGAGAAAGCATCAGAACCTGATCTGATGGTAAAAACAAACAAACAAACAAACACCATAGATCTGCCAGTTTGCCATTGCTTTCCCTGGAGCCAGGCTTTTCACCATTTACTTCACAGCTGCGAGTCACCAGACCGAAGCCTAGCATGGTTTCTCAGGACGCAGCAGCCTGGGGTAGGGTCAGATCTCAGATGGTGCTAAGAAAAACACGTACAGAGATCAGAGCCTCTAAGTCAATAATGGCGCAAGATTTAACGCACAGTATAAACCCGTGGATTAATGGCTGGAGTTGTGGTTCTCGCCACTGTGGTCCATGACTCCATCCAAACATTGTCGCTTCCCTTCTTTTAGCTTAAAAAAATAAAAAGTACTTGATTCTCCCATAAGCCACATCAAGTTGTTAAGTGTGGCAGGACCTGCTCTCCCTGAGAATCAGGGTGGCTCATCTCCGACCTAAATGGCACAGTCCAACTGTGATTAAAATCAAGTCTGTGGCCGGCCAGAAAATAGTCTATGGTCCGGTGATCCCGTTAGTGTGTCTGCCCTGGTCCCCCCAGCGTGCCGGTGCGGTAAGTTTAGAAAGGGCTCCTGGAATTTTTGCCCTTTAACGGTTTCGGCTCTGCTGATAAGGTTGTTCTGAGCATGGATGAGCCCAGCGTGCCTCACCATGAGAATGTTTTGCTGTGTTTCTCCCCACCCC
Organism: Grampus griseus; assembly: GCF_964374135.1. Classification (NCBI taxonomy): domain Eukaryota; kingdom Metazoa; phylum Chordata; class Mammalia; order Artiodactyla; family Delphinidae; genus Grampus; species Grampus griseus. The sequence continues at coordinate 101,998,307 of NC_139000.1, forward strand.
CGCTGCTAGAGCCCAGCCAGAAAAGCACAAAGGCCAAAGAGTCTCCAGCTGTCGGACAATCGGCTGACACCGTTTCATGGCTCTTCCCCGCCTCAGTCAACACCCCTGAGCCCACCCCCGCTCACTCCTAAAGCGACCAGGACCCTGAGTAAGTCTTCCTGTAGACACCACTTCTATTCATTTTACTAGAGGATGGTGTATGTTGATGCATCTGGGCCATTTTTAACCGAGATAGCCACAAGGTGTATGAGATGATCGTCAGGTAGGTTCAATTCAGTGGTAGTGGGTGTAATTCAATTGGATTAGGGTTTGGCAAGGAATCCTTAGGTTGCTAAGACTCATTAAAGTTTTCTACCCAGGGGGCCACAGGGTTTCACTGCCCCTTTTCCAACTGTGATGGTATAAATGAGGTAGATCCGGACTAGAACTAGACAGGAAGGGAGTAACTTTGGAAACTGTTGGGCAGATAGCTGTGTACTTTATATGGAGAAGGGTCCAAAATAAGGACAAGAAATAGACCCATTCAATAGACTACTTACAGTCAGGCTTGGGGACTCAGCAATACACAAAGCCTGAGAAGAATTACAAGGACCGCTTAGTACAAAGGGATGATGGAGGGGTAGATCTTCGCATCAAATGGGAGATAGTAGTCAGCCGAGTGTCAGAGATAATCAGACAGGTTTTCCTGGAGGAAGTGGATATTGCACCCTTTAAATGATAAAACTATGACAGTTCAATGTAACCAATATTTATTGACTACCTAGTATGTGATAGATGCTTTTTCTAAGGACTTGGGATACATCAGAGAACAAAGTGATACCCTAAGTTCTAGAAAAGGGTCTCATCTCCAGCTTAAGAGTAAAAACCTTCAACAACAAAAGTGAGATTTTTGCTTAAGAACTTCTGGTGAAGCTTTCAGATAAATGAAAGGTGCTATATCTATCCCAAGGCGTAAGAGGTCTTCTTCATTCTGTCCGCAGAAACTGTAGAATGTGACCGTAGCGATTGGCTTGACCAGGTGGGTTTAGGTGTTACCGTGGCCAGCAGAAGTGTCATGAGATCCCTTGGTGAATTTTTCTCTCTGCCTTCCTCTACTTTATGTCATTTCCAGGCTCTCCATCTTTGCAGACAGACGGGCTGATGATGGCTACAGTCCCACCTCCCCCTCCACCCAAAAGCAAGCCCTACGAGAGCAGCCAGAGGAACTCCACAGAGGTAGGGGGTTGATGGCGGACGTTGGGGCCACAGAGAGCCTACCGCTCATGGGAATGCGGCATTGGATTTCCCAAGATTTTTAGTAGGCAGGTTTTCCCATCAATTTGTCCCTTTAATCGATTCTTGGTTCATTCCTGAAACCATAAAGAGAGGGGAATTTTCAATGGGAAGGAACAATACGCAAGGAGACCTAAGAAGTGAGTTCTCGTTCACACCTGAGGAGTTTACTTCTTCTGAGTGAGTGACAGTCATTCTGGAAGGGGCCTCCGATGGGTTTCCTTCATTCATTCAACACAAATTTATTGAGTCCCTACTATATATACGCCAGGTATTGGGGATATAGCAGTGTTAGTGTATATCTGATTAATGCAAGGGAAAGGGGGAGATTAAATCAGTCTAATTTCCCTTTTCACCTGGCAAAGGCTGTGTAGATAAACTCAGATCAGTGAGAAGCTAACGCAGAATGTTGGAAATGTGGAGTAGAAGGCAGAATTAGGAAGAAAGGTAAGACTCATTTCTCCTTTCGTATGTCTGCTCCACCAGATTGCAGCCCCACTGCCTGTCCTAAGAGAAGCCAAAGCCCCGCCCCCTCCACCTCCAAAAGCTCGGAAGTCGGGCATCCTTTCTTCTGAACCTGGATCCCAGTAAGGATCTTGTCCTCTCTCTGGAACTCTGATGCCTGGGAGCTGGCCTCGCGGAGGCAGTGTCCTCATGGGTCCCCTGCTGGCTGCCTCTCCTCATCTGGGGTTGAGGTTCACCTGCTCAAAACTGGTTTCATTCTTTAGAAAGCTTTTCTTTGATCGATGCCCGAGGCCACGCCATATCTCCTCCAGTCCATGAGGAATCCCGGAATCGGCCGTGCCCCGTGTTTCTCCCTCACCATTATTACATTTCAGCCTCTAGCACAGTGCCACTGGGGTCTACGAAAGCCTGGATAACTTCATCAGTGGGAGTGGGAAAACTCCAGTAACCTATTCCTTGGAGGAATTTTTTGCTTTGCTTCTGAAAAGCTGTGCTTAAGACGTAGTTTTCTCACGTGGACATACCTTGTTCCATACAACATATTGGAAGAGACCAACATCAAGTACTTTGGTAGCTGGAATCATCTATCTTTCTGAGGTCTCCTGTGTCTCCTCTGTGGAAAAGAACATCTTTTTAATGGAAATCGGCTGCTTTCAAGTATGAATGGCTATCATTATAGAAAGAACATGGACTCGGTCGTGAGCCCTGAGCACCTATGTCCCCCCACCCATCTGTGACATGGAAAAGCTTCCCTCCTTCCCCCGGCCCCGCGCCAGGAGTTCCCTCACACTCCCGACTAATGGTCCTAACTGCATGGCAGTCACTCCTTCCTACCATGGACTCCTGAGGCTCTGTCTTTTGCACACAGTTTCTTGTCCTGTTACCTCCTCTGAGCTCAAATCACTGGATATAAGGGACTTAGAAGTCCGGATTGAACTGCTTCTCTTCCACATCCCATTGGAATGGCTCGGCAACCCCTGTCTGCAACCTGATTTTACCTTGGAGAATACAGTGCAATATCTCGCTTTGATTATTTATTCCTCTTGATTGTGGAATTAATTTGATGACATGTTCATGGTACTCGTGTCAATCCTCTTTTCAGAAGAGAAAGCGTGGGGTGCTTCAGAAGATCAAATATTACCACCAGATACACAAACAGCCACACAAAGTTATAGACCTTTTGAGCTGGAAGGGCCTTAAAGCTCATAGAGACACCCTCCCCCCCTCATTTTGTAGATAAGGAAATTGAGGCTAAACACAGAAAATCCTACTACAGGTTCTTTCTAAGAACCCAGCTTGTGCACTGAGGTTATACCCAGATAACGTCTCTAGAAGACAGCCCTGACAAATTCTTCAGTCCCTACCCCTAGTTGGGACAACAGTGGAAATGTCCCAGATGTTTCTATACTGTTTGGGTGTTTATGGCAAAATAGAAAGCTTTTTCACTGCGGATGCCCTGGGTCAACCTGTGGGTATGCTCACCGGGGGCTCTTCCACAGCCTGGCCAGGTCCCCTTTCCTTCAAGGTAGACAAGAAAGAGAGAGAGATTTCACGTCTGAGAATTTGGGTTTGCTTGCCTGCGTCTTCGTGTGTCGGTTTCACCCCTTTTAGGAGAGCCATGTGAATTCATCACAGGGTCAGGGAAGTAAAAACCTCTGAGATGTGTCCAGGGTTACTCAAGACATGAGTGTGCGTATTTAAAAGTGCCGCGTTCTTTCCTTCGCTCCACGCAGGAGCACCTTCAGTGTGACGAAATGGGAAGAAACCCAGGCTCTGGAAGTAACCTGTTGGGGTTTGAATCAACCCAGCTATGTGCTCTCTCAGCTTTGCAAACTCCCCCAAATTCTTTGAAATTGTCTTGAGTTTTCATGTCTTCACCTTTCAAAGTGGGGACCATCCCTACCATGCAAGCTGCCTTGGGGTTCAAGTGAGACCAAATACGTGAAGTAAGTCCTCACGAAATGTGCCTTTCTTGTCTCTGCCGGGCCTGGGTAAGATCTGGAACTCTCCACGAGCATGATTGATGTTCCTTTTTTTTTTCAAAGATAATTTGGAAGGTGGGTGCAAGTTAGTTCTGCACACAACAGTCCCTTTCCAAAAGGTGGCCTCTTATATAATTATGTATGACTAGAGACAAAGTGTTAATAAGACCTGGAGCGGGGGACTTCCCTGTCAGTCCAGTGGTTAAGACTCCATGCTTCCAGTGCAGGGGGTGTGGGTTCGATCCCTGGTCGGGGAACTAAGATCCCACATGCGGTGCAGCTCGGCCAAAAAAAAAAAAAAAAAAGACCTGGAGGAGATTTTAAGTGGTAAGAAAAGAGCAGGAAGGGACAATGTCTGCAGGGCTGACATGGTGCCTGGAGCAGCTTCTGAGAAGTTGCTGGGCAGACTGGCTGGAGGGGATTCGTGGGTTTCACCCTGCTTTCCAGGCTGCCGTTAAAACAGAAGGACGTAAACTAGGTCACAGAAGAAACAAACCTGAAGCCTGTCCCTTCCGAGCTGTAGGGATGAGTTGTGAGCCTGGTCTTTGGTCAGAGGCTGGGGACATCGGATACACCGGTGCCCAAATATCTTCCCTTTTTTAACGTAACATTTTCCCATAGGATTCCCTTTCCACATCCATGGAAATCCTAGATCTCTCCTGCCTGAGTACAAAGGATTCCAGGTAATGTTGTGAATAGTAGGTCACAGGGGACACTGGACAGTTCATCTCCTTGGGAAACTATTAGGTCAGAGAGTTATATTTGACAAAAGATCCTAAGGAATGTCTGTCCTGAAGTCAAAGAGGAAAACTGCAAAGAAATGCCTTAGGATTACCTTAAATGTAGGAGAGATGAGGGGCAGGGCATAAAAAAAGAAACAACTGGTCTTTATATTCCTTGATAAGACCTGTGAAGTATTGAAGTAACCCCCAAATTGTCACAACTTTTGTGGATGTTGGTTTATGGGATTTTTTTTTTTAATCCTTTTTTTTCCTCTCTGTCCTGGTGACTTGTCTTGCTTTGAGATTTTTTTTTTTTCAAGAATTGTTTTCGTTCAACATACATTAAGCTCTTACTGAATGCCAGGCACCTTCCTAGACCCCCAGGCTGTGGCGATCCAGTGTGTTCTAAGGGAACAGCCCCGGGATATAAGGACTGCGGTGTGCTGTTGGATTGGCAAGAGAGTGGGGTTAGAGGAAAGGGAAACCCTAAATCGGGCTGCTGGGCCATGGGTTCCCTCCCCCTCCTCCACCTTCATGCCTCGATTCCAGAATTACAGTCATTTTCCCCCGTCAGACCCCTTAGAAACAACTGCCACCCTCAGATCCCTAAGACAAAAACCAGCGATAAAGCAGGATCTGAGGTAACAATCTCTCATGGCTAACTCTTCCCAAGCTTCAAGGGTCCCGCCCCTCTGCTTGCCCCCAGATCATGGGGTGATTTCTTGTTTTTTTTTTTTTTTTTTTTTGTGGTACGCGGGCCTCTCACTGTTGTGGCCTCTCCCGCTGCAGAGCACAGGCTCCGGACGCGCAGGCTTAGCAGCCATGGCTCACGGGCCCAGCTGCTCTGCGGCATGTGGGATCTTCCCGGACCGGGGCACGAACCCGTGTCCCCTGCATCAGCAGGTGAACTCTCAACCACTGCGCCACCAGGGAAGCCCGATTTCTTGTTTTAAAATTAAGACATAACTGGGACTTCCCTGGTGGACCAGTGGTTAAGACTCCGCACTTCCACTGCAGGGGGCACAGGTTCGATCCCTGATCAGGGAACTAAGATCCCGCAAGCCACGTGGCACGGCCAAAAAAATTAAGACATAACTTACATACAGTTATGGGCACAAATCTTAGTGTATAGGTGGATGCACTTTTACAGTAGTGTCTACCCATGTCACCGCCTCTCAGATCCACAGGCTACTCCCAGCCCCACAGAAGTTTCCTCGTGTCATGCTGTCATTTTATAAAAGGTATTTAGAAGGCCCTTCAATATGTACTTCCCTTCCTCTCACTTCTCAGCTATAATGAAAAGGGGAGGAAAACCCCACCATCAACACAAAACAAGACCGTGAAGGGTGTACCTTTCGGCAGGTCAATTTGTAGTCAGTCCCTGGACCTCAGTTTCCTCATGAAATCATATATATCTAAGGTTACATGATTTTTAGAGTCCTTTTAGCCCTAGCTTTTATTCCAAGTGAATGAAAAAGAGAATCAGAAGAAACCTAAGTTTCTCTTCAAAGGCTTTTAGGTCCATACTCCATGACTAAGTGGGATTGTGAAATGAAATTGGAAAAGGTAAGTTGCTCTTTGGGTGGGTTGAGAATGGAACCATCAGTTCTAATCTACAAAAGGAAAAGGTTTTCCTTTCAAGTTGATGACTTCAGGCTGACTCCTGCAGTCTGGCCAAGGCTCGTCTCCTTTATGTGCTGCCCAGATTCATCCAGTAGTGAAATTGTGTGAGTTGTTCACCCAAACTTTGTCAAAAGCTCAGTTGCCTTGATGTTGTAAACTAGTCGGATTTCAAACATGAACGGTTAAGAAGACGTGCGTTGAAGTAGAAGAATTTTGTTCCCATTTGCTGTTATTTATTTTTTAAATTAAAAATGAAACTATTTTAAAGTTTATTGTGTATTTAGTTGATTATTACCCTTATATTAATTGAACTCATTCCTGGACTTTTCCTCATTGACACATCACACCCACCATCTCTTCTGGTCTCATTTCACTACTGGTCCTATTTGTTTAAACTTGTTCTGTGGGATCATAGAGTCATCTTTGCCTGGAAGCAATAAAAACCGCAAACGATTTGGTTTTTACTTTACCTCCACCCACACCCCGTTCATCCCTTGGCATCTGAGCTGACAGTTTACAACAATTTATTTAACACGATTAGTATTAAATAAGTATAAAATAAGTCCTATTTCTTCACTCATTCACCACGGATAATTAGGCAGAGTTAAAGGGAAATAAAGAGGTTAAAAGGTATATCAAATAACTTACATTGAAAGGATGGGAGCGGATTCTCAAACCAAGTTCAACAAAGTAGGTTGAACCCGGGAAGAGGCCACATCCCAGACCAATTAGATCAGAATTTCCGAGGGAAGGGAGTGGGACCCAGGCATTAGTATTTCTTTTCAATCTCTCCATGTTATCCCAATGTCAGGCCAAGGTTGAGAACCATTGCCTTAGAGGAAATAACAGCTTTAGCAAATCAGTGTTCAAGGTGCTTTTCTTAAACTCCCTGCTGGTGGTGAGTCAGATTGGAAAGAGGGAGCAGCCTCACTCCGGTTAGAATAACACCACTGTCTTAAGTCCTGGGTTGATGCATAGATTTTTTTTTTTATTTTAAAGAACGTGTCCTAGTACTTTAAAACATGTGCAATTTATTGCCTTTCAGAGCAATGATGCTGCACTGCCTGTGTACATAAGAATCACCAGAATGCTTATTAAAAATGCAAATGGCTTGGACCCCAGAGAGAGACTCTGAGTCAATAAACCTGGGGAATCTTTTTGAATCTTGTGTCCCTATTGAGAAATACTACCTTAGAGCATCTTCCGCTGTCAAGATGTGTACGTGCTGTTATCTTGTGCAGTGATTCTTAGCTTTTTTTCCAGTCACCTTGAGGATACTACAACTTCTAAAACTTTTGCTAAAAATGGTCTATCTTCAAGCCGTTCTTTCTGTTACTTGATCATTTAAAGCCATCTACATTTGAGAACTCGTCTCATTAAAATGTATCATTTGGTATGTTTCCCCATCCTTTATTTTGAAAGGCTGCCAGACTTTTTTTGAAGCTATGTTTCCCCTTTTTTTATTTGGAAATGTTTCGGACTACTTAGAAGTTATTCAGATTCAGGAAAGTGTTTATAATTTTAATAAAGTGGTCATTTTCTTTCCTTCCCCTTAGTCACTTGAGCCATTTGAGAATCAAATACTCAACATGTTCATCCCAAGCCTCTAACCTCAGCATCGGGGAGCTGAATGAGTATCATCTTTACATCCCAGTCAGAGAGGCCCACAGCTACCTCCGAAGAAATTGTCCCAAAGACACGCTCTGGTGAAGGAAAGCTGATGTTCCCAACAGGATGTATTAGATAAATGGGTGTGTGGCCTTCCTCTTGTAATGTGTTAACTAACGCAAAGATTGTTTTTATAAAAACAGAAATAGTTCCTGAGTGGCGACTTTAAGCCCCTTATTCTGCCTTGTAAGTATTGATTAATGAAATAATGCAGGTTTGCCTTTTGTTCCATAAAGAAACATAAGGTAGATTGTAAACCACATCACTGCTTAATTTTATTAAAATGAAATTGAGGTAGTTCTTTGATTCAGTTTTAGAGATTCCTCAGTAGGAGATACTTGGGAAATCTGTTGTATGGTAGTAAGTATATGCTTTAAAAAGTAAGGGTTTTCTCTCCTGTGGAATGTTTCTGACCTCTGTTCCAATTCCTTAGCACAAGTCCTGCCCTTTTTTGAAGAGGTGGAAGGAGGCTCCATCTTTCTGATTAAAAGAGGAAAAAAGGCTTAGACCTTTGCCGTGCAAATAGAGGCACAATTTGTTGCTGTGACATCAGGCAAGTTATCTGAGATTTGCGTTTTTCCAATGGCCTCATAGCCACTGGGGAATTATGAGAATAAATGAGAAAGCTAGTGTCATAGTGTCTGGGACCTCATGGAGAAATGGTCACTGGGAAAACTAAGTTGACACATGAGCCCCAGTAACCAAATAACTGGGCTTCCAAGTCCAAGCTCATTGGCTGTCATCATAGTGCAATACAGGAGCACTTGACCTTGGAACCCAGCAGAACCAGGTGGGTCTCGTAAACTCTCGGAGCTCTGGTTTCCTCATTTTAAAGGGAAGACAATATCTACTTTCCAAGGCCGATACAAGCGTTAATGAAAATATTTATGCATCTATCTAGCCCATGCTGGAGAATGAGTGGTGGCCATGCTGTTCGACCAGAGGAAACAGGAACGCCTGAATCCTGTCTTCAGCTGACTACAATCCATGTGTTTCTTAAGAGAAATACCAAAAAGCTCAGACAGGTGAATGCTATTATTTTTAGGCCTTGGTCCAAACCTCAGTGTGCACCGCTCGCTCTGATGACCTTGGAGGAACCACGTGGAGCCGGAAGGAGCATTGGATGAGGCCTCCTTTCCCCAAGGCCTGTCTCAGGTTCCGGTTGACTTTCAAAGAGATTAGAGACAATCTGGGGGGGAAGCTTTGGCCATGGCCCTATCTTGCTTCTGTAGGGTATGGTCAAAGAGAAAGCTACCACCCCATAGAAAACCGGATTGACTCAGTATTGGCCAGGGACCAGTTGTCCTGTGGGTTCAGGGTGCAGGTTGGTGGTGGTGGAAGTGAGCCATGAGATTCCTTTAGTCAACAAGAACGGCCCCTTTGTGTTATCTCTCCTGTCCTCTGCCCCCTGTCGACACACTTGGGGGACCCCCTTTGGGGGCTTACATTGTCCCACCCCGACCAGAGTTCTGAGTTAGAGAAAGACTTCATATTTATGCCACTTTATTCCCAACACAGTACTTCGTCATGTGCAACCTGGCATAAGAATTTCTGAAATTCACACAATTTACAGATATTGAATGGGTCACAGATTTCAAAGTCAGAATTACACTTGTGTTGTCAATTTTTCTGCTCCAGTGGATTTACATCTTCTGCCCAGTTTCCTCTTCGATCAGACTTTCCTGAAAAATATGTGAGTAGCAAATATATCAATGTTGCTTTTCTGAGCTGAGTTTCATTATGTTTGAACATTTTAATTTCTGAAATATCGATATAGAAAGAATAGATCCATTTGTTTTTGCACACTAGAAAATGCTAGAGAGCTAGATCATGTCTTTATAAGTCGTTTAATAAGCATAATATCTACATTAATAGTTTAAAGGTAGGATGTGAGGACAGAGGTGAAAAAAGGTCTGATCCTTTTGTCTGTGTGTTTTTTTTTTAATGGCTGAGTCGGGTCTTAGTTGCGGCATATGGGATCTCTGTTGCAGCGCGTGGGCTTCTAGTTGTGGTGTGCGGGTTTTCTCTCTCTAGTTGTGACGCGCAGGCTCCAGAGCACGTGGGCTCTGTAGTTTGCAGCACACGGGCTCTAGTTGAGGCTAGCGAGCTCAATAGTTGTGACACGCGGGCTTAGTTGCCCTGAGGCATGTGGGATCTTAGTTCCCCAACCAGGGATTGAACCCACGTCCCCTGCATTGGAAGTCAGATTCTTTACCACTGGACCACCAGGGAAGTCCCCATCTATCTGTTATGAATCCAGTCTTTGCCTCAATTCTGTCTTTCTAATGTCATGTTTGGATAATTTCATTGCTTGCTATTAGTTTTATCGTGAGGTAAACAGGATTAGAAAAAGAAAGGAAATAAATATGTCTGTCCACTTTTTCTCTGTCCTATGGGTGTAGAAATTGAAGTCAATGGAGAAAATAAAAACTGTTGTTCATCTTCGTATATGACGTATTCAGGCTTTTTCTGCTCCTGGGCATAGCTGAAAATTAACTGTAATGCCTTCTAACTGCTGTAAATAAGTGGACCATGGAGCTCAGAGAACATCAGAATTGAATTCAGGTTTCAATTTCTATATTCAGTTCTCTTTATACATTTTTTTAAATCAAAAACCTACATTGGGTTAGTAGAGTTCCATCTTGGGTGGGAATTTGGAAAATTAGTATTGTCCAGTCAGAAAACTGGAAGTCAAATCTGTGGCTCTGAATTATAAATTTACTAGTTGGGGAGTTTTTATTCCAAAGAGAAAGAAAATTAATTAGAGCACCGTTTTTGATTTCTACATTTCCCAGGGAGAACCGTGTTATACCAAGAACTGCTGAAGAATCCAGTGGAGAGGTGTGGATTAGTCTAGAGAAGAATGGTCTAGAGAGTTTGATGAACATACTTGAAGAACTGACATGTAGCAGTGGGAAGAAACTTGTTTTGTCAGTCATCCCGTAGGCTAGAGCTGAGATTAATAGATAAAGGTCCCAAAGAGATTTCAATTTAAGAAAAAAAGAGAAAGTGTTCCAATCATTATTACTGTCTAACCACTGAAAAGGGGTGTTATGGAATGGCAAGGGCCCAATACAGGAGGAATTCAGGCGGTCAGGAAGGTAAGCCCTGCAGTAGCTAGAGATGGTTGTCCTAAGTGGATGACCAAAGTGGTGGTGCCCAGGGCCCATCCATCTCGTTATTAACCCTGTAACTCACCAGAGCTCCTTTCAGGTCCCTGAGTGGAGAACGGCGCTGGTGTACGGTGCACTCAAAGCGCTGAGGTCCTGCTGGTTGATCAACCTCTTTGGCTATCTGCAAAAACAAGAATGTGATGCTTGGAGATGGAGATACAGACGTGAAATGGTATTTTCCATTTCCACCAAAAGCTGTATGTGGGAAGTGAAGTCAAGGGGGTTGTGGGACTGAGAACGCTGAGACTTGGGATGGTGTCTTTAAACGATCATAGAAATGCTGTCAGACACTTCTACAGATCGGTGTGCAGTTCTGGAGGACATGGGCCATAATAAGGAGAGAGGCTATTTGTCTCCCTACAGTTGATGAGAATGAAGCCCTTCAAGCCTCGTGACAGGATGGTATACAAAAAAATGCAAGAGCTTATAGTTATGACGAAGGTTGGTCTTATTTTCAAGTTTTTACTAAATGTGTCCTAGTTAGAAGAGAGTTGCTTCACATATAGTCTGTGGAGAGGGAATGTCAGATTCTGGGCTTCTTTGTTTCGTACTAAATTATCTTTATTATTTCTCCAAAATGAGATATTTCTTTTCAGTGAAAACTAAATGGTTTTAAGTTTCTCTAGCTATGTTTCCCATTCTCAGCTCTATATTGAGTGTCCAGCCCTGAATCATTCATCCTTTAGGGCCTGGTTCGTTTCCCATTAACTTAAAAAACAATAACAACTGTCTTTCATTTATCCACTAACATCTTTTTGGATTAAGCAGCCAAGATATATGGCTTCGCTCATGTGATCCTCGCATGGCCCCAAGAAGTCACATTTTATAGATTAAAAATCCCAAGTACCTGTGTCAGTTCTGGTACTAGAACTGAAAACTAATTTCTGTGGAATCAAATCCAGCATATTTTCCAGAATGTATTTTGTCTTCTTGAGCTTGCTAACTCCTCTCCTCTAGGGACCTCCAGCTTCTTTGCTTGAGTGCCCATATCATTAAAAAGAAATTGGAGGGACTTCCCTGGTGGTGCAGTGGTTGAGAATCCACCTGCCAATGCAGGGGACACGGGTTCGAGCCCTGGTCCGGGAAGATTCCACATGTCATGGAGCAACTAAGCCCGTGCGCCACAACTACTGAGCCCATGCGCCACAACTACTGAAGCCCACGCACCTAGAGCAAGTGCTCCTCAACAAGAAAAGCCACCACAACGGGAAGCCCACGCACCGCAACGACCACTCGCTGCCACTAGAGGAAGCCCGCACGCAGCAACGAAGACCCAATGCAGCCAAAAATAAATAAAATTAAATCTTAAAAAATAAAAAAAATTGTAGAGCATGCACCCTTGATAAGGATACTTATTTATGTTATAGAAATGTACTGCTGACCTAATATCACAGATATTTTTAAAACATGAAATTACAAAAAAAAAAATAGGCAGAATTCTAAGATTTTCTTTCCAAATCCCAAAGAATCATCTTGTACTAGAGACCTTGGCTCTGTCCACTTGTTTCTAATTCCTTTGGCAAATCTATATCCTCAGAGTACGACACACCCCTTTGCGCTTGCTTATTGGTCTGAGGATTATTCCTGCTCTTTGTCCCATTAGTCCCTGTCTGAATTGAAAGCAGGAATGGGACTTGACTTTGGAAGTGCCTTATCACCCCCGGAATACCTAGGTTGGAGCCAAGAACCGGTAGCACTGTTGGACGCATGCAGGACGTTGGCATCGTTCAGTTGCATCACGTAAGCCATGTCTCATTTTGAAGCTGAGAGAAACTTACCTCTTGCAAAGAATCAAGCACGTTTTCAGCATTTCTCTTTCCTCCGGGGCGCAACCCATAGGACCAGTGCTGGCTGGAGCAGCCCACCACACAGAGAGTCAGCAGAATAAGTCCAGCTAGAAGTTTTGGACTCGGCTCCATTCTAAGGAACATCAATGCGACCATAAAAATAGACCCAGACTGGGTTGAGCCAAGACTCCTTTGGTGAAAAGCCTAACACTGGTGTCACTAACCCGGCAGAAGACGGAAGTGGGAGTCATCTGTGGTTTTCACATGCAGGTACTTGCTTGCCTTGAGTTTCCTAGCCACTGGGGACAAAATCACTCCTTTAAACTCACATGTTGAGTGCTTTTTAGAACTAAACCTTTTTTTTTTAGAACTAAACTATTTTAATGTGTATTATTTATTTGGTTATCCAAACCTCAGGATTCCTCCTTTATCAAATTCACTTTTTGTCTTCATATTCCCCAGTCCCGCCCCGTGGTTGGTTTTCAGTCCTGAGATAAAGAGAATCGGGCCATCTGCTCTGAAAAGGGGCTCCTACTAGGAGTCTCTGGCTAATATAAGTTGCTTGACATTAAATGGCTACCCTATGGTGCTAATTACATTTTGCCGAGCATCTGTCCTCTAGTCTTCCACACATTGCCGCTGGCTGGACCATCTGTGAGTGTGAGAGAGGAGTCCACGCTTTTCAAAGCACGGGGTTCCACACCAGCTGCCTCCGTGGCCAAGGCAGCCTTGAATTATTGAATTACATGTGGAATTCTCACAAAGGAATTTTCACTGGTGGGGAAGGGGCCAAAGACAAAATCAAATATTGGTTGATAAGCTGCTTCGAGTCCCCAAAGTCTGGATCTCTGTGGCTGGAGGTGACAAGGATCAGGAAGGCCAAGGTTTCTTTAGACACCAGGTGGCCTTAGCTCTTTTTTTTTTTTTTTTTTTCGGTACACGGGCCTCTCACTGCCGTGGCCTCTCCCGTTGCGGAGCACAGGCTCCGGACGCGCAGGCTCAGCTGCCATGGCTCACGGGCCCAGCTGCTCCGCGGCATGTGGGATCCTCCCGGACTGGGGCACGAACCCGTGTCCCCTGCATGGGCAGGCGGACTCTCAACCACTGCGCCACCAGGGAAACCCCAACCCTAGCTCTTATAAAGTGCCCTATAAGCAGACAATAGCATGCAGTCTACAAACAGTGCTAGAAATACAAAGCATTTTACCTGTCTCAGAGCAGAGTCCCCCCAAATCCCAAGCTTCCTTTGGAGTGTGTTGAATCTGACTTTTCATTTTTCTAGCTTCCTTTTTATATGAAACTTTTCCAGGACGCTGAAATCTTCCCTGCTGGTTAATTGCACAGCACGTGGACTTTTATTTTATTTTTAATAGTAAATATTTTTTAAGCCTCACATAAAGCCCTTAATGCTGTATGTAATTGGAACACCCACTGGTGTATCTGTTAAATTTACTTAAATCTTGGCCATTAAAACCTCAGCTAAGACTACTATAGCTGAGGCCACAATTCAAAGCAATTAAAATCTAGCTAGGTAGGATCCCCTTGAGGAAACTGACAGACATATCAAGACTTCAAGGAAAATAGCTGTCTTAGAATGTCATGTTAAATGCACACATAAAAACTTTCACGGAGGAGGCCATGCAATAATTGTAGAGGTTGAGTCAGGATGCCTGGAATCTGGTCTCAGCTCTTAGATTCCTCGTGTGTTAAAAGGAGCTGATTTATAGGCAATAAGTGATTATTGGTACTATTCCAAGCCCATATAGGATCTCTAAAGTAGATGGCGTGAGTTTGAAAATTCCCCAGTCTGCTACCCTCCAGGTTTCCTCCTTGACTTATTTTTTATTTATTTAATTTATTTAGTTTTTAAAATTGAAGTACAGTTGAGTTACAATGTTCTGTTAGTTTCAGGTGTACAGCAAAGTGATTCTCTCTCTCTCTCTCTCTCTCACACACACACACACACACACACACACACACACACACACATATGTGTAACTTATTTTTCAGGTCTTTTCCCTTATAGGCTATTACAAGATATTGAGTATAGTTCCCTGTGCTATACAGTAGGACCTTGTTTATCTATTTTATATATAGTAGTGTGTATCTGCTAATCTCAGACTCCTAATTTATCCCTCCCCTCCCTTTTCCCTTTTGTAACTGTAAATTTGTTTTCCATGTCTGTGATTCTATTTCTGTTTTGTAAATAAGCTCATTTGTATCTTTTTTTTTTTTTTTTTTAGATTCCACATATAAGCAGTATCATATGATGTTTGTCTTTCCCTGTCTGGCTTACTTCACTTAGTATGATCATCTCTAGGTCCATCCATGTTGCTGCAAATGGCATTATTTCATTCTTTTTTACGGCCGAGTAATACTCCATCGTGTATATATACCACATCTTCTTTCTTGAAAGCCTTATACAGCATCAGAAAGGTAAGGAGAAACATTGTAGTTAGAATCCGCTAAATGCAAAACCATCTAGAGTAGATTTAGGCCCATGTCAACTCATTTCAGTAGATACTTATTGAGTTAAAAGATGCAAATCCCTGTGCTAAAGGTCATGGGAGTACAAAGATGAGGAATAATCTGGCATGTGAATGAGACTAACCTGCTTCATTATTACAGTCCTGCAAAGTGGACATCATGATCCAAATTTTACAGAGATATGTTTCACCCCAGTAGTGAGCCCTCGGACGTTTTATTTACACAGTACAAGCATTTAAAAAAGAGAGAGATCCACTACTCTTTATTACATTTATTTGAATCCATGATTGTCTTTCCTAATTTACCCCTGGGCTGTAACTCATGATGGTCAAGGATCCCATCTTATTTAAACATCTGTTAATAAATCCCAGCATTTAGGGACTTCCCTTGTGGTCCAGTGGTTAAGACTCCATGCTGGGTTCGATCCCTGGTGAGGGAACTAGATCCCGCATGTGGCAAGGAAGATCCCGTGGGCCGCAGCTAAGACCCGGCGCAGCCAAATAAATAAATAAATAATTTAAAAATCCCCAGCATTTAATCAGCATTCAATAAGTATAGATTGGAATGAATGTGTGAATGAATGAATAAAAGGTAAGGACCTTTTAGCCAGATTAGACCTAATGTTTCCTCTACTTCTGCATCAAAGATATGTGTTGGTTTTTTTTTTCCAAAGGAAGTGGACTTTTAATTTTTAATACTTGTTTCTTAAATTACAGAAAATTTAAGTCTTTGCCGTCAGATCCCACTCCATAGAAAGTCTAGGGTGGCTTTAAACCAGTTTGATTTAAACCATTAAATTCTCTTCCCCTACTATTTTCAAGGTCTTAGTAAACATCTCCCAGCACAACTGCACAGACGCTGTCCAAAGATATGTTTTATCCGACACAGAATTAAACCTTCATGTACAGTTGGATGGAAGGCCTGTTACATTTGCTGAGCGGAAAAATGTTTAAAAGTAACTGAATATGTGTTCATTTTAGAGCCGGGATTGGCATTTCTCCTCGAGTAGGATGCTAAACCAGTCAGTTGTTGCCCAGTGTCCTGTGAAATAATTACATCTGCAAGGATCTTGGCATAAAGAGCAATATCGTTCCACCCAAATACACTCCTGCTTTGCCCAGCCACCTCTGTGGAGGTTGTCAGATCCTCTGAAGAGGATAAACTTTAAAGTATAATTGCCAATAGAGGGGGCATTAAAAAGTAGAACGTAAGTGATTGACTTTATCTCATTTAAATTATTTTATCTCATTTAGACACTGAATAATATAAGCGCCATTCTGACACGGAGGAGTGCAATCTTATCTCACTGTAAAGGTAATGAGAGGCTAGTTTTCAACAAGAGTCCATTATGTTTGAACGATATTTGTTTAAATTGTCCAATTGATTTCATGTTTGCTGAAAGAGATATGCTTCTAACAGTGTTGCTTAAGCAGATGTGGTCTTTGGTTAGGAGTAATGAGAGCGGAGTTGAGACGTCTGACCCTTATTGTCATGTTAATCACTTATCTCTGGTTAAGCATCCCTGCATTTCTGGTGGCTTATTTCTATTAGTTGGTATTAAATCTTTGAAGAATGCTTTGAAATTTTTACATGAACACAGCCACATGGTCTGTGAATTCATCCAGTATGCTTCATGCCCTTGAAGCCTGCCTTAGCATTGTTCTAGATCTCAAGGGCACCAAATAGGATATCAAATAAATATGCAATTAATGGAATGTGGAGGTTTGGTGACAAATTTTGATCCTTTTCACAGTTCCAAGGATAGATCGATTTACCAGGAAGCTGAATTTAGTTAATTGGGTTTAAATATTTGGATTTTATAGTTATACTTTTCCCCTAAATTTAGAAATTTCCCAAATTTTCAAGTATGGCTTTAGAGGGAAAATGGCCCCATTTTTAGCATTAAAAAAACAAACCCTCAGAATTATTAAAATGTAACAATAATGGTTTAGTAATCTTGCTGAATGACAGATGGAAACCTTCTTTGTCCTAATGTAAAATCTCAGCAGGAAGGACTCATGAACTCCTGCTGACATATCTAAAGTTGTGAAAGGGTTTTGGAGAATTTAATCCTTGCATAAGCTACTTTATCCCAAAAGTAATGTAACTGCTTTTAGAGTTGTACATTTTAAAGATGATAATACTTCCTTGGAGATTTAAAAAAATTCTAGGGCTTTTCATATATTAAAGATGATTTAAGGTTGACTTGCGGTAGATTTACTTCCAATTCATGAAATGAACAGTTGGAGAAAACACCCCAAGTCTTGATTTATGATGGTAAACTTCATAAGAAAATGAATTTACAATATTTCCTACTAAAATGGCTTTGAAATTATAGTTAAAAGGCTAGACTATATTACAGCATATGTATTGCTCTAAACAGTTACATGAGTTCTGAATTTTCTCAGTGTAGATAATTAGCTAATTTAGGTTTAAACCCTTTTCTAGCCCTTCCCCACCCCTCCTCCTCCAATTGTGTTTTTAACCTATGTGTACAGTCATGTTTCATTGCTCGGGTCAATGGAAGTTTTACTATTTTGAAACTTCCCTTCCTTCTTAAACTTCTTTCTTCTGGTTGTCAGGCTAGAACATTTTAGGGGCAATGTATCAATACGTAACCATCCTAATAAAAGCTAGCTGGTAATAATGTTCATCAGCTAAAGAGTAACACAAAAATTGAATTATTGGAAGACAGTATTTTCTTTCGTTAAGCATTAATGAAATGTCTTTGTGCTGTTAGAATGGTGGATTTTAAGAGGAGGGTCATAAAATAACCATGCTTAAAGAAATAACTTTAACGGCACTTCCTTCCTTTTCCACCCAGACCCTTGGGGCTGGTCTTCAACACATATTGAAGAAATGTAAGTAAATTTGGAAAGTTCTGATTTTCAAAAGCAAGACAAGAAACTCCTTTTCAACATTTTACGTCGTTTATTAATGCAGTATACATTAGATCCAAAACCTGCATTTTCTAAGCATACTGTGTTTGGATCTTTCAGATTCTTCTGCAGTCTTAGGTTATGTCTACAGATGTACCCTTAAGTGGATGAACAACACATTCTATAATTATTGAAAATATAGTACAGAGTGAAATGATTTAAATATAATTTAGGCACATATTGATTACGAAAATAGATATCTCTCAATACAATACTTCTCTGTCTTGGTAAAAATAATAAAGCAAAGAAAATAATTCATTTCTGAAGTTGCTTTCCTTCACCTGTAAAGGTCTGACCTCCTCCCACTATGCATATATACCCTTTACTGTTAAGGAAAGCTTTGCATATGTTTATATAGAAGAATAAGCTACGTAAATATTGAAGACATGTCATTCTCCCAAAGGAGACAAAGTGGTTTTTAATGATTCCTTGCCTCAAACCGATGAGTCTGCAGAATTCAGAACCCATATGGACACAGCTTAACATCCCTCCCTGCTCTTGGGGTAGACATAGGACACCGGTTACTGGTAAGGAAGTACAGGCCCTGCCCCTGCTGCTGCAGAGATAATGACTCAAAAAAGCCAGGCTAAAATTTATTAAAACAAAAGAAACCAGAAATATAAGAACCACAGGTGCTGACTTATTGGTATTACATCTTGGACCAGTCAAATGCCTTTATTTTCATTTAAGTTTGTTGATAGCTATAGTCAAACTGTCAGTTTAAAAGTCCTCATTCCCCGTTGTAGGGTTTTGAGCTGCAATTATATTATGTTGACTTCTAAAAGATGAATTTACCATATTCATTCGTATTTTATAGCTGATCGCAGTGGATTGGGATTTAATACCTATTTATTTCCGAGCTGGCCCTGTTTAAACTATTTAGCATTTGAATTAAATGAACGTTAATTATGCACCTTGGTTTTTTTGGTTCAGAACTATTTTCCTATGCTTGTTTTGACTCTACAGGAGGAAACCAGGCTAGCAGTGTAAACAGATAAAATTGCCTGGTCTGGCGTTGAGTGGAACTTGCTAAGAATGAAATCCTAAGGAATGCTCATTCAAAAGTTGTAGCTGTAAGTAAATCCTTCCTCCATTTGGAAAGTTCCACTGTTACTTAAGCTGACAATGATGGACAACAATATCTCTTGCCTTCCACTCTGTCTCAATCAGTAACAGAGGATTTCTTTAATTTAGCTAATGTTTTGTTCTTAAAGAAAAAAAAATGAACCTGAAAGCCTTGGGGAGTCTGATCTCACCATATTCACACGGTGTGACAGGTATTTAAAGTAGGGGAGGCATCACTAAAGCTACTGATATTTATAAACCTGAACAACCTTTTCAAAATTGTCATAAAGTTTAACAATTTAAATATCCATACTGCATCTAAAGATTCAATAAATATAATTGCATATGTTGTGCTTTTCATAAATTAAAATCTTCAAATGCATTTCAAACCAAGATGGTATTTCCACATCATGCCTATTGAAAAGCAAATATAATAGATACTATTCCTGGTCACAAAGCCAGGCAAATCCCCCTAACTCCACTCAAAAGGCAGCAATCTAATCTAGCTTCCCTACATCTACTAAATGAGTGCTTCTCTGTTAAAATCAGAATGTGGGAAAAAAGTCACTTTTTCCCCTTATGCACCTCTGAGAACAAGCATAATCCTCTCCTTGTTTTTTTTTTTAATTCCCTTCCAGTGTTATTTCTTCCAGACAGCTGAGTGGGTGGAGAAAGAAAAGTGATACGGAGAGCATTTCTCGTCTTCGGCATCTTCCTCCATCCCCAGGATTCTCATCTGACGCTTTGTGACATATGGAGTGGTGTCAGCATCTCTTCAAAGATGGCGCCCTTCACGTTGGAACCCCTCAGGTTGGCTTCTTGAAGGTCACACCCAGACAGGTCGCAGTTCTGTAGGACAAAAACAATATTCTTGGAAGTAACAGACAGATTTAAGGCCTTATCTGTTCCCTCTCAAAGTGATTCCTGGGGCATATTAGGAAAATGTTCCTGTACAATAAAACTCAGTTATTTCTGGAGAACTTCCAGAAATTTTAGAAGAAAGTCATATTTTCTTCTCTCTGTATTTACTCTCTCTAGTTGATGCTCAGGCTGACCACTGTCAATAGGTATAAACAAAAGTTAATGACGAAGCATGTCCCTTCTGTGTTTTAGGCATTTAAAATCCAGAATGGACTCCAATGGAGTAAAAAGTATCTAAACAATCCATGAACAATAATAATGCAAGGCATGGGAGTGAGGGGGTGGGGGAGACCGTGTAAAAAAAAATCTGAGAGAAAGGGATTTCACTTCATTAAATCGCATAATAGATTCTCCTTCAACCCTAACACTCTTAGAGCAAGGAATTACCTCTTTTTAACTCCCAAATTATTTGTACAGTTCAATGAGTTTTAATAAATGTATACAGCAGTGTAACCACCACCATAAGTGGGAACTGCTTTCAAATTTCCCTTGAGATCAGGGAGTGACAGATGAGACAGGGATTTTGGATAAGTCCTACATCCCTGGGGATGGTGGGGACAATGGTTAGAGAGAAGGGTGACTGCACATAACCTGTCAGCAGCTGCCCCAACAGTCAACCTGATTAGTCTTTGCAATCAGCTGGATAAAGAGAAGCTTTCTGCTGTTTAACCGCATTGACTACATGCTAACTCAAACCAAGGAAAAACAATCATCATCATAGGTGACAGTAACACATAATAAAAAACTAAATAATGGTGCTTATAATAGGTTTATACCTTCAGTCTTAGGCTGGTTCTTTTTGCCTTTAAGGTTAATGGGGCCTGCTACTACGCTGCTAAGACCTACCAAGAGAACAAGGCGAAAACATTTTAAAAAATCAACAGCAAGCTAAACGTTGACGCGCTAGTCTCTACAATCCAGTCTATGCCAGGTTTTCTTGTATCGGGCTGTACTGTTCAGTACGATAGTCCCAGCCACATGTGGCAGCTTATGTTTAAATGAATAAAAATTAAATTCAATTTAAAAAATCCATCTCTCAGTGGCACTGGCCACATTTTAAAAGCTCAGGAGCCATAGGTGGCTGGTGGTTACTGGACTGACAGCAGGGTCACAGAACATGCCCACTGTCGCAGAAAGAGCTACCAGAGAGCGATGATACAGACCTATTAACAGCTCTGGAGTCTGCACGCTAAATCTGCCAATCAAGATGATACATACAAGACACTACTGACGAAAAAGGTGACTGGACAGAATGAAAATCTCAGGTTGAGATTCAAAAAATATCATGCCGATTTAGAACAGGCTTCCCTGAACCTGATTTCAAACACAGATGTCATTTCAATTTCTCAAGTAGTTCAAGAAATAATCTGGCCCAATTAAATTCTGTTTGGAATTAAAATTTAAGGAAACCACAATCAACTGGATTAAAAAAGCATCTATCAAATGTATCTACTTGAGGGAGACCCAAGGAAAAGAGGAGAAATGAAATCAGCTCAGACTGAATGCCAGATTGAGTCTTCAAATCTGAACCTGGCATCTGTAACTTAGGTAACCGGATCCTACTCTGGAATTCAAATTTGTTTAAACAAGCAATTGAAAGGAAAGCATCCCTTCAGCTGGGCTGGCATGTTACCTGGCAGTTTTGACCAGCCAACTACTTTGTTTATGATCTCAATACATTTTGCAGGAGCTACTCAGTAATTCTAGATTAATAAAAACTCTTTCAACTTGCTGACTCACCTCCAAATCAGTTCCTGCCAGAGTCGCTCCTCTGAGGTTACAGTTCTTCAACTTTGCATTTTTTAAGGTAGCAACTCTCAGGTTAATTCCTGTCATTTGACTTCCTTCCATATCCACACCTTTCAGATTAGCACCTAAAGGGAATACATTTTAGGCACAGTTGAACTTGAAAATATTTATAGTCATCTATCTTCAAAAGATGCAAGGTGACTTATAATAGAGGTGAATGATGACCTCTGGATCCTTTGTAAATGACTGAATTATAAATCTGTCTCTCAACCAACATACATATATAAAGAGTTCTTTGTTAACAATATGTTTGCTTACACTATGAATTAAGCATTCATGTTTTAGTCTGTATTTTTGATGGAGGAATTAAATTCGGTCTTATGATAATTAGCACTTTTAAATATGCCCTGGAAAGTTCATGGCAGTGAAGATAAGTACTGTGTCTTCTAAATATACAAATAAATGAATTGACCAGTTCATGGACACAACAAAGCAATAAGGAATTCATAAACAAAATATTATATCCAAAAATGACAAAAAACTGCCTGGCTATATGCAAACTGAATTTCTTAATTTTGGTCCGTGTAAGGCTATGCTGTTCTGTTTGACAGTTTAAGATGTTGATACTTAATTCTCCAACTGAAGCCTCCTTAAACATTGGAGGCCACATTTCCCGAGTTCAGCATGTTGGTCACCAGGACTGAGACCAAGCAATGGCTTAATCCCTTTGCAAATTCTCTAAGTATAAGACAGAAGAAATCTACATCCCTATGGTTGTCATGTTTTAGCAGTAACAATTGTTTTGCAGGGCTTTTTACTTACTTAACAGTGTGTTTTTACCTTAGAGAAGGTAATTATAGATAGAATCTCACCTTCTAAATTGGCTTTAAGACCAGAAGGATCTTCAAAATTGCACAGTTTCAGGGATGCTCCTTCTGCATTAGAACAGAGCATCTTGACTCCCTGGAGATTTGCACACTGGCAAAGGAAAAGAGAAATGTCCACGTATTAAGGTTCAGAATTTTGTTTGGAATAGAAAAAATTAGCTCAAACAGTAAAAGAAACAAAAAGGAGGGAAAAAAAAAATCTCAGTTTGATACACTTACAATCAATTAGTTTCTGTTTACAATAAAGACTTTTCCAATTGAACCCAATAAAAACTGAGAAATGCTTTTAAAAAATAATTGTTTTAAAAAAAACAAAAGGCAAATAAACAACAGCATTCCTGCTTTACATGAAACTTAAGAGTTTAGATAAAGAAGCTGAGGAGTCTGGACCATGACATCCCTATTTCTGTTTTTATAAACAGCCCAGGCCATGACAATGTGACAGTTGAAATGTCTGGGTGAAGAAACTTGTTAGGGGTATGGATTTTCTCCTTCCTTATTATTGTAGGAATCAATCAATGAAATTCTTGATGCTCAATAATGCTACCACTACCTTCTTTTCAAAGGCCAGACTGCTAAGGCCAGTAATGAAAGGCATCATCTAGCTACAAACACCACCAAGTTGTTTGTAGGGTCTTTCTGTACCAACCAGCAATGTTGTTGCTATACCACATTGTCAATCCTGAGTACCCAAGCCACAGTACAAGATGTAAAGAGGAAAAAGCCAGAAAATATATGTTAGAATTGTAAATTATGCTAGTTTGTCTCAGAGGATTCAATGCCATCAGATCTGAACTCTAACAACTACTATCAGGCAGGAAGCTATCTGTAAAGTTGTTTTAAAAACTGTAAGGCACTACATAAATGATAACTGTAGTTATTATAAATTAGATCAGTGAAGAACTCTAAAATCCAAAGGCTGATCAAGTTATGTGATAGCTATACCTAACAAGAAAAATCCTTGTTTCGTAAGTGTAATTTCATTCACCCTACAGTCAATTCTAGTGAAAGGGAGATAAGCTATAGGCCATTTCAAATCACAGATAACTGACGAACACATGTGCATTTCCATCTGTGCCTGCGCTTTAATACCAGGTAGTACAGAAGCTCAGACTGACAGGTAGGACGATGAAGACCTGGAAGGACCAACATAACTCAAAGACGACTGGATTTTATGTGCTTGAAAATATAACAGGACAGGAAGCTGACAACTTGAAAATAAATGTCTCTGGTTCCCTATGTTATACTCCCAGGTAAAACAGATTGTAAGTATTATGAAAAGTTTCCAAGGTAATTATATAAGTACTGCTCTATACTCAAGGCTATGCTGTGGAATCTCAAAAAGAAACAAATATATAAGAAATTCAAGTTAAGTTTTCTGTCTTCAACCATAGAAAGCATTTCACCCACTATTTATCTAATGGTAAAGCAGGTCACCAACACTGAGACCTCAGAATTCAGCTCCTAAGTAAACCAGCATTGCAACTGTAAGAACTGGGCTATTTACTATATCAAGGGGCAATGGGTTTTGATGAAAGCAGTTAGGTTATTACTGTTTATTTAAAGTATGATAATGATATTAAGACTGTTTTTAAAAATGACCCTTATCTTTAAAAGATAAATAAAATAAATACAAGTGAAATGATGAGTTGCTGTCAAATAATCTTTGGAGAGGTACAGACAATACACGATTGTTTAAACACTGATATTGCTGAAGCTGAGGAATGGAGATATAAGGGGGATTCATTATACTAGCTCATTTTTGTTTATGTTTGACATTTTCCAAAGGAAAAAGTCATTTAAAAAAGACATAAGGAAAAGAAAATACACGGCTTAGAGTCTAGTTCTAACACTGTTGGCAAACTAGGCTTTGGGGCTTGGGCAAGTCTCCAGGTTTCAGTTTCTTAGTCTGTAACATGGGGTCACACTCGACCATCAAGGTCCCTTCCAGCTCTTACCATACTATAAGTCTTGCACTGGGAATGTGCAATGGATTCATAACAGCTGGATTATTATACCAGCTTTTACAAAGCAGACTAAAGTCAATAATGGCAGTTGGAGCACATGGAGGAAACACTCTAAAGGATGCTGACAGAACAGAGGGTGCAGGTCAGACATGGACCACGTAACTGTGATAACAGCTGAGGTCATCTTGGTCGACAGCAGAATTGGAGGGTTCCTATGGAAAGGTTTCACAGCCCATGAGGGAGGGATAAATTAGGAGAGAAGTTCAACAAGAGGGGTGGAACCATTAGGTGCATCTTGTGCTTAGAACACGTCATATTTTGTGGACACTGCAATATGTACGGCCATTCATCAGCAGTCATCTTCAAGTGCCAAAGACAATTAGCGATTAGTTTTGACCTTCACGGCCCACACACTCTGGGCAACAACTCCTCAACATGAGCCATTTTTTATCAATAATTAAATTTGCAATTCTATAGCACTTCAGTATGTATCAGATAAAATTACATAGGCCATTGAGAGACCAGTAAAAGGACCTTGAGCTCACCTCCTCTCATGAGCACACCAAAATCACAACTGCTGAACAACCAGTGATAAAAAAGACTGAAACCTACCCCAAAAAAGATACTCTAAATCCAAAGACATAAGGAAGAAACTATGAGATGGCAGGAGTGGTGCACTCACAATATAATCAAATCCCATACCAACCAGGTGGGTGATGCACAAACTGGAGAACAGTTATATCACAGAAGTTCTCCCACAGGAGTGACAGCTCTAAGTCCCACGCCAGGCTCCCCAGCTTAAAGGTCTGGCACCAGGAAGAGGAGCCCCCTGAGCATTTGGCTTTGAAGGCCAGCTTCCTGAGGAGCTCCACAGGACTGGGGGAAACAGAGACTCCACTCTTGAAGAGCACACACAAGATCTTGCATGCACTGGGACCCAGGGCAAAAGCAATGATTCCATAAGAGCCTGGGCCAGACCTAGCTGCTGGTCTTGGAGGGTCTCCTGGGGAGGTGGTGTGGGGGGCGACAGCTGTGGCTCTCTCTGGGGTCATAAAAGCTGGTGGTGGACATAGCAGGGATCTGCGTGAACTCTGGCTGGAGGCAGACATTTTGGGTCCCTGGCACCAAGACCTGGCCCCAACCAACAGCCTGTAGGCTCCAGTGCTGGGATGCCTCAGGCCAACCAACTAACAGCATGGAAACACAGCGCCACCTATCAGCAGACAGGCTGCCTAAAGACTTCCTGAGCCTACAGACACCTCTAGACATGCCCCCAGACACAGCCCTGCCTACCAGAGGGCCAAGAGCCAGCTCCACCCACCAGTGGGCAGGCACCAGCCGTTTCCGCTTGGTAGCCTGCACAAGCTTCTAGACAAAGCCTCACACAGCAGGGGGCAGACACTAGAAGCAAGAAAACTATGATCCTGCAGCACTGAGTATGCAAACATAGGTCAGAAAGTACCCTAGGACCAGGCTGGCCCTTGGGTGATGAGATGTCCCAGTGTACTGCTGGGACACATAGGACAACCCCTACTGAGGGCCACTTCTCCAAGGTCAAGAAACATAAGCCACTGCATACATAAAAATAAAACAGTAACTTAAACAAAATGAGATGGCAAAGGAATAAGTTCTGGAAGAAGGAACAAGATAAAACCCCAGAAGCAGAACAAATAAGTGCAGTGGAGATAGGCCATCTACCTGAGAAAGAGTTAAGAGTAATGATTGTGCAGATGATCCAAGAACTCGGGGAAAAAATGGATGCACAGAGCGAGAAGTTGCAAGAAGGTTTTTAGCAAAGAGTTAGAAAATATAAAGAATAACAAACAGAGTTGAAGAATACAATAGCAAATGAAAAATACACTAGAAGCAATCAGTAGCAGAATAAATGAGGCAGAAGAACAAAGCAGTGAGCTGGAAGACCGAGTGGTGAAAACCACTGCCGGGGAACAGAATAAAGAAAAAATAATGAAAGGAAATGAGAGTTTAAGAGCCCTCTGGAACAAATGTCAAACATACCAACATTCACATTAAAGGGGTCCCAGAAGGAGACGAGGGAGAGAAAGAACCTGAGAAAATATTTGAAGAGATAATAGCTAAAAATGTCCCTGACGTGGGAAAGGAAATAGTCACCAAAGTCCAGGAAGCACAGAGAGTGCCATGCAGGGTTAACCCAAGGAGGAACACACTTAGACACATAATAATCAAATTGATAAAATTGAAGACAGAGAAAATATTAAAAGCAACAAAGGAAAAGCAACAAATAACATACAAGGAAATCCCCTGAAGACTATCAGCTGATTTCTCAGCAGAAACTCTGCAGGCCAGAAAGTAGTAGCACGATATATCGATATATTTAAAGTGATAAAAGGGAAAAACCTCCAGCCAAGAACACTCTACCCAGCAAGGCTCTCGTTCAGATTCGACGGAGAAATCAAAAGCTTTACAGACAAGCAAAAATTAACAGAATTCGGCACCACCAAACCAGTTTTACAACAAATGCTAAAGGAACTTCTCCAAGTGGAAAAGAAAAGGTCACAGCTAGAAACAAGAAAATTATAAAATGGGAAAGTTCACTGGTAAAGGCAACTATAAACATAGGAAATCATCCACACACAAATATGATACCAAAACCAGTAATTGTGAGAGAAGGAGAGTACAAATGCAGGATATTTAAAATGCATTTGAAATTAAGAGATCAGCAACTTAAAACAATAATGTATACATACAGACTGGTATATTAAAACATCATGGTAACTACAAACAAAAAAATCTGTAATATATACACAAAAAAGAAAAAGGAACCCAAACACAACACTAAAGACAGTCATCAAATCACAAGAGAACAAAAGAGGAAACAGAAAGAAGACCTACAAAAACAAATCCAAAACAATTAACAAAATGGCAATAAGAACATACACACGGATAATTACCTTAAATATAAATGGATTAAATGCTCCAACCAAAAGACATAGACTGACTGCATGTAAAAACAGGACCCATGTATATGCTGTCTACAAGAGACCAACTTCAGAGCTACAGACAAATACAGACTGAAAGTGAGGTGATGGAAAAAGGTATTCCATGCAAATAGAAATCAAAAGAAGGCTGGAGTAGCAACACTCATATCAGACAAAATTGACTTTAAAATAGAAGACTGTTACAAGAAACAAAGGACACTACATAATGAACAAGGGATTAATCCAAGAAGATATAACAATTGTAAATATGTATGCACCAAGTACAGAAGCTCTTCAACATATAAGGCAGATGTTAACAGACATAAAAGAAGAAATTGAGAGTAACACAATAATAGTTGGGGACTTTAGTACCCCACTTACATCAATGGACAGAAAATCCAGACAGAAAATCAATATGGAAACACAGGCCTTAAATGAAACATCAGACCAGATGGACTTGAAATTTATAGAGCATTCCATCCGAAAGCAGCAGAATACACATTCTTTTCAAGTGCACATGGAACATTCTCCAGGATTGATCACATGGTGGGCCACAAAGCAAGTCTTGGTAAATTTAAGAAAACTGAAATTGTATCAAGCACCTTTTCCAACCACAACACTATGAGATTAGAAATCAACTACAAGAAAAAAACTGCAAAAAACACAAAAATGTGGAGGCTAAACAATATGCTACTAAACAACCAACGGATCACTATAGAAATCAAAGAGGAAACCAAAAAATACCCAGATGGGACTTCCCTGGTGGTCCAGTGGTTAAGAATCTGCCTTCCAATGCAGGGGACGTGGGTTCAATCCCTGGTCGGGGAACTAAGATCCCACATGCCATGGAGGAGCTAAGCCCGTGAGTCCCAACTACTGAGACTGCGCACTCTGGAGCCTGTGCGCCACATCTAGAGAGAAGCCCACGTGCTGCAACGAAGAGCCAATGCACTGCAACAAAAGATCCCGCATGCTGCAACTGAGACTTAACATAGCCAGTTAAATAAATATATATATTAAAAAACAAATAAACAAACAAAACAAAAAATACCTAGAGACAAATGAAGATGAAAACACAATGATCCAAAACCTACGGGATGCAGCAAAAGCAATTCTAAGAGGGAAGTTTATACTGATAAAAGCTTACCTCAGGAAACAAGAAAAATCTCAAATAAACAATCTAAACTTACACCTAAAGCAACAAGAGGAAGAAGAACAAAATCCAAAGTTAATAGAAAGAAAGAAGTCATAAAGATCAGAGCAGAAATAAATGAAACTGAGACTAAGAAAACAATAGCAAAGATCAGTGAAACTAAAAGCTGGTTCTCTGAGAAGATAAAACTAAAGGGAAGGGCCCAAATCAATAAAATTAGAACTGAAAAAGGAGAAGTAACAACTGACACTGCAGAAATACAAAGGAGCATTAGAGATTACTACAAGCAACTATATGCCAATAAAATGGGCAACCTAGAACAAATTCTTAGAAAGGTACAATCTCACAAAACTGAACCAGGAAGAAATAGAAAATATGAACAGACCAACTACAAGTACTGAAATTGAATCTGTGATTAAAAAAACTCCCAACAAACAAAAGTCCAGGACCACAAGACTCCACAGGTGAATGCTCTCAAACATTTAGAGAATAGTTAACACCTACACTTCTGAAACTATTCCAAAAAATTGCACAGGAAGAAGCACTTCCAAACTCACTCTATAAGGCCACCATCACCCTGATACCATAATCAGACAAAGATACCACAAAAAAAGAAAATTACAGGAGATTATCAGGCAAAAATCCTCAACAAAATAGTAGCAACCCGGAAGCCAACAAAACATTAAAAGGATCATACATGATAATCAAGTGGGATTTATCCCAGGGATGCAAGGATTTTTCAATATCTGCAAACCAATCAGTGTGATACATCCCAGTAAAAAACTGAAGACTAAAAACCATATTATCATCTCAATAGATGCAGAAAAAGCTTTTCATAAAATTCAACATCCAGATTGGTTCAAGATGTTGGAGTAGAAGGACATGCTCTCACTACCTCTTGCGAGAACACTGGAATCACAAGTAACTGCTGAACAATCATCGACAGGAAGACACTGGAACTCACCAAAAAAGATATCCCACATCCAAAGACAAAGGAAAAGCCACAATGAGATGGCAGGAGGGGCACAATCACAATAAAATCAAATCCCATAACTGCTGGGTGGGTGACCCACAAACTGGAGAACTCTTATACAACAGAAGTCCACCCACTGGAGTGAAGGTTCTGAGCCCCACGTCACGCTTCCGAACCTGGAGTCCGGCAGCGGGAGGAGGAATTCCTAGAAAATCAGACTTTGAAGACTAGTGGGATTTGATTGCAGGATGTTGACAGGACTGGGGTAAACAGAGACTCCACTCTTGGAAGGCACACACAAAGTAGTGTGTGCATTGGGACCCAGGGGAAGGAGCAGTGACCCCATAGAGACTGAAACAGAACTACTTGCTAGTGTTGGGGGGTCTCCTGCAGAGGCGGGGGTTGGCTCTGTCTCACTGTGAGGACAAGGACACTGGAAGCAGAAGTTCTGGGAAGTATTCCTTGGCGTGAGCCCTCCCAGAGGCTGCCATTAGCCCCACCAAAGAGCCCTGTTGTTGTTTGGCCTGAGGCTCCAGTGTTGGGTGCCTCAGGCCAAACAACCAACAGGGAGGGAACCCAGCCCCACCATCAGCAGACAAGTGGATTAAAGTTTTACTGAGTTCTGCCCACCAGAGCAACAAACAGCCAGCTCTATCCACCACCAGTCCCTCCCATCAGGAAACTTGCACAAGCTTCTTAGA
The DNA here is from genome assembly GCF_964374135.1 of Grampus griseus. Classification (NCBI taxonomy): domain Eukaryota; kingdom Metazoa; phylum Chordata; class Mammalia; order Artiodactyla; family Delphinidae; genus Grampus; species Grampus griseus. The sequence continues at coordinate 102,028,798 of NC_139000.1, forward strand.
TAGCCTCATCCACCAGAGGGCAGGCAGCAGAAGCAAGAAGAACTAAAATATTTATACACCCAACATAAGAGCACCTCAATACATAAGGCAAATACTAACAGCCATAAAAGCGGAAATCGACAGTAACACATACATAGTAGGGGGCTTTAACACCCCACTTTCACCAATGCACAGATCATCCTAAATGAAAATAAATAAGTAAACACAAGCTTTAAATGATACATTAAACAAGATGGACTTAAATGATATTTATAGGACATTCCATCCAAAAACAACAGAATACACATTTTTCTCAAGTGCTCATGGAACATTCTCCAGGACAGATCATATCCTAGGTCACAAATCAAGCCTTGGTAAATTTAAGAAAATTGAAATTGTATCAACTATCTTTTCCAACCAAAACGCTATGAGACTAGATCTCAATTACAGGAAAAGATCTGTAAAAAATACAAACACATGGAGGCTAAACAATACACTACTTAATAACAAAGTGATCACTGAAGAAATCAAAGAGGAAATAAAAACATACCTAGAAACAAATGACAATGGAGACACAACAACCCAAAACCTATGGGATGCAGCAAAAGCAGTTCTAAGGGGGAAGTTTATAGCAATACAATACTACCTTAAGAAACAGGAAACATCTTGAATAAACAACTTAAACTTGCACCTAAAGCAATTAGAGAAAGAAGAACAAAAAACCCCCAAAGTTAGCAGAAGGAAAGAAATCATAAAGATCAGATCAGAAATAAATGAAAAAGAAATGAAGGAAACAATAGCAAAGATCAATAAAACTAAAAGCTGGGTCTTTGAGAAGATAAACAAAATCGATAAACCATTAGCCAGACTCATCAAGAAAAAAGGGAGAAGACTCAAATCAGCAGAATTAGAAATGAAAAATCAGAAGTAACAACTGACACTGCAGAAATTAAAAAGATCATGAGAGATTACTACAAGCAACACTATGCCAATAAAATGGACAACCTGGAGGAAATGGACAAATTCTCATACATGCACAACCTGCCAAGACTGAATCAGGAAGAAAAGGAAAATATGAACAGACCAATCACAAGCACTGAAATTGAAACTGTGATTAAAAAACTTCCAACAAACAAAAGCCCAGGACCAGATGGCATCACAGGCGAATTCAATCAAACATTTAGAGATAGAGCTAACACCTATCCTTCTCAAACTCTTCCAAAATATAGCAGAGGGAGGAACACTCCCAAACTCATTCTACGAGGCCACCATCACCTTGATACCAAAACTAGACAAGGATGTCACAAAGAAAGAAAACTACAGGCCAATATCACAGATGAACATAGATGCAAAAATCCTCAACAAAATACTAGCAAACAGAATCCAACAACACGTTAAAAGGATCATACACCATGATCAAATGGGGTTTAATCCAGGAATGGAAGCATGCTTCAACATATGCAAATCAATCAATGTGATAAACCATATTAACAAATTGAAGGAGAAAAACCATATGATCATCTCAATAGATGCAGAGAAAGCTTTTGACAAAATTCAACAACCATTTTGATAAAAACCCTGCAGAAAGTACGCATAGAAGGAACTTTCCTCAACATAATAATGGCCATATATGACAAACCCACAGCCAACATCGTCCTCAATGGTGAAAAACTGAAAGCATTTCCACTAAGATCAGGAACAAGACTAGGTGGCCCACTCTCACCACTATTATTCAAAATAATTTTGGAAGTTTTAGCTACAGCAATCAGAGAAGAAAAGGAATCCAAATCGGAAAAGAAGTAAAGCTGTCACTGTTTGCAGATGACGCGATACTATACATAGAGAATCCTAAAGATGCTACCAGAAAACTCCTAGAGCTAATCAATGAATTTGGTAAAGTAGCAGGATACAAAATTAATGCACAGAAATCTCTGGCCTTCCTATACACTAATGATGAAAAATCTGAAAGTGAAATCAAGAAAACACTCCCATTTACCACTGCAACAAAAAGAATAAAATATCTAGGAATAAACCTACTTAGGGAGACAAAAGACCTGTATGCAGAAAATTATAAGACACTGATGAAAGAAATTAAAGATGATACAAATAGATGGAGAGATATACCATGTTCTTGGATTGGAAGAATCAACATTGTGAAAATGACTCTACTACCCAAAGCAATCTACAGATTCAGTGCAATCCCTATCAAACTACCACTGGCATTTTTCACGAAACTAGAACAATAAATTTCACAATTTGTAATGGAAACACAAAAGACCCCAAATAGCCAAAGCAATCTTGAGAAAGAAAAACGGAGGTGGAGGAATCAGGCTCTCTGACTTCAGACTATACTACAAAGCTACAGTTATCAAGACGGTATGGTACTGGCACAAAAACAGAAAGATAGATCAATGGAACAGGATAGAAAGCCCAGAGATAAACCCACGCACATATGGTCACCTTATCTTTGACAAAGGAGGCAGGAATGTACAGTGGAGAAAGGACAGCCTCTTCAATAAGTGGTGCTGGGAAAACTGGACAGGTACATGTAAAAGTATGAGATTAGATCACTCCCTAACACCATACACAAAAATAAGCTCAAAATGGATTAAAGACCTAAATGTAAGGCCAGAAACTATCAAACTCTTAGAGGAAAACATAGGCAGAACACTCTATGACATAAAATACAGCAAGATCCTTTTTGACCCACCTCCTAGAGAAATGAAAATAAAAACAAAAAGGAACAAATGGGACCTAATGAAACTTCAAAGCTTTTGCACAGCAAAGAAAACCATAAACAAGACCAAAAGACAACCCTCAGAATGGGAGAAAATATTTGCAAATGAAGCAACTGACAAAGGATTAATCTCCAAAATTTATAAGCAGCTCATGCAGCTCAATAACAAAAAAACAAACAACCCAATCCAAAAATGGGCAGAAGACCTAAATAGACATTTCTCCAAAGAAGATATACAGACTGCCAACAAACACATGAAAGAATGCTCAACATCATTAATCATTAGAGAAATGCAAATCAAAACTACAATGAGATATCATCTCACACCAGTCAGAAAAGTCATCATCAAAAGATCTAGAAACAGGGCTTCCCTGGTGGCGCAGTGGTTGAGAGTCCGCCTGCCGATGCAGGGGACACGGGTTCATGCCCTGGTCCGGGAGGATCCCACATGCCGCGAAGCGGCTGGGCCCGTGAGCCATGGCCGCTGAGCCTGCACGTCTGGAGCCTGTGCTCTGCGGCGGAAGGGGCCGCAACGGTGAGAGGCCCGCGTACCGCAAAAAAAAAAATCTAGAAACAATAAATGCTGGAGAGGGTGTGGAGCAAAGGGAACCCTCTTGCACTGCTGGTGGTAATGTAAATTGATACAGCCACTGTGGAGAACAGTATGGAGGTTCCTTAAAAAACTACAAATAGAACTACCATATGACCCAGTAATCCCACTACTGCGAATTATACCCTGAAAAAACCATGATTCAAAAAGTCATGTGCCAAAATGTTCATTGCAGCTCTATTTACAATAGCCCAGAGATGGAAACAACCTAACTGTCCATCATCGGCTGAATGGATAAAGAAGATGCGGCACATATATACAATGGAATATTACTCGGCCATAAAAAGAAACGAAATGGAGCTATTTGTAATGAGATGGATAGACCTAGAGTCTGTCATACAGAGTAAAGTAAATCAGAAAGAGAAAGACAAATACCGTATCCTAACACATATATATGGAATTTAAGAAAAAAAATGTCATGAAGAACCTAGGGGTAAGACAGGAATAAAGACACAGACCTACTGGAGAACGAACTTGAGGATATGGGGAGGGGAAGGGTGAGCTGTGACCAAGCGAGCGAGAGGCAAGGACATATTTACACTACCATACGTAAGGTAGATAGCTAGTGGGAAGCAGCCACATAGCACAGGGATATCAGTTCGGTGCTTTGTGACCGCCTGGAGGGGTGGCAAAGGGAGGGTTGGAGGGAGGAATATGCAAGAGGGAAGAGATATGGGAACATATGTATATGTATAACTGATTCACTTTGTTATAAAGCAGAAACTAACACACCATTGTAAAACAATTATACTCCAATAAAGATGTTAAAAAAAAAAAAAAAGAAGAACTACAAGTCTGTGGAACAAAAACCACATTCATAGCAAGACAAGATGAAAAGGCAGAGGGCTATGTACCAGATGAAGGAACAAGATAAAACCCCAGAAAAACCACTAAATGAAGTGGAGATAGCATTCAGAATAATGGTAGTGAAGATGATCCAGGACCTCAGAAAAATAATGGAGGCAAAGATCAAGAAGATGAAAGAAATGTTTAACAAAGACTTAGAAGAATTAAAGAACAAACAAACAGAGATGAACAATACAATAATGGAAATGAAAAATACAGTAGAAAGAATCAATAGCAGAATAACTGAGGCAGAAGAACGGATAAGCAACCTGGAAGACAGAATGGTGGAGTTCACTGTTGCAGAACAGAATAAAGAAAAAGAATGAAAAGAAATGAAGACAGCCTAAGAGACCTCTGGGACAACATTAAGCGCAACAAAATTTGCATTATACGGGTACCAGAAGGAGAAGAGAGAGAGAAAGTACCATAGAAAATACTTGAAGAGATTATAGTTGAAAACTTCCCTAACATGAGAAAGGAAATAGCCACCCAAGTCCAGGAAGCACAGAGAGTCCCATACAGGCTAAACCCAAGGAGAAACACACCAAGACACATAGTAATCAAATTGGGAAAAATTAAAGACAAAGTAAAATCATTGAAAGCAGCAAGGGAAAAATGACAAATAACATACAAGGGAACTCCCGTAAGGTTAACAGCTGATTTCTCAGCAGAAACTCTACATGCCAGAAGGGAGTGGCATGATATACTTAAAGTGATGAAAGGGAAGAACCTACAACCAAGATTACTCTACCCTGCAAGGATCTCATTCAGATTCGATGGAGAAATCAAAAGCTTTACAGACAAGCAAAAGCTAAGAGAATTCAGCACCACCAAACCAGCTCTACAACAAATGCTAAAGGAACTTCTCTAAGTGGGAAACACAGGAGAAAAAAAGGACCTACAAAAACAAACCCCAAACAATTAACAAAATGGTAATAGAAACATACATATAATTACTTTAAACGTGAAAGGATTAAATGCTCCAACCAAAAGACACAGGCTTGCTGAATGGATACAAAAACAAGACCCATCTATATGCTGTCTACAAGAGACCCACTTCAGACCCAGGGAGACATACAGACTGAAATTGAGGGGATGGAAAAAGATATTCCATATAAATGGCAATGAAAAGAAAGCTGGAGTAACAATACTCATATCAGATAAAAATAGACTTTAAAATAAAGAATGTTACAAGAGACAAGGAAGGACACTACATAATGATCAAGGGATCATTCCAAGAAGATATAACAATTATAAATATATATGCACCCAACATAGGAACACGTCAATACATAAGGCAACTGCTAACAGCTATAAAAGAGGAAATCGATACTGACACAATAATAGTGGGGGACTTTTAACACCTCACTTACACCAATGGACAGATCATCCAAACAGAAAATTAATAAGGAAACACAAGCTTTAAATGACACAATAGAGCAGACAGATTTAATTGATGTTCATAGGACATTCCATCCAAAAACAGGAGATTACACTTCCTTCTCAAGTGTGCACAGGACATTCTCCAGGACAGATCACATCTTAGGTCACAAATCAAGCCTCAGTAAATTTAAGAAAATTGAAATCATATCAAGCATCTTTTCTGACCACAACGCTACGAGATTAGAAATCAACTGCAGACAAAAAAACGTAAAAAACACAAACACATGGAGGCTAAACAATACGTTACTAAATAACCAAGCGATCACTGAAGAAATCAAAGAGGAAATAAAAAAATTCGTAGAGACAAATGACAATGAAAAGACGACGATCCAAAACCTATGGGATGCAGCAAAAGCATTTCTAAGAGGGAAGTTTATAGCTATACAAGCCTACCTCAAGAAAGAAGAAAAATCTCAAACAATCTAACGTTACACCTAAAGCAATTAGAGAAAGAAGAACAAGCAAAACCCAAAGTTAGCAGAAGGAAAGAAATCATAAAGATCAGAGCAGAAATAAATGAGGGGGGACCTTGAAGATGGCGTAAGAGTAAGACGCGGAGATCACCTTCCTCCCCACAGATACACCAGAAATACATCTACACGTGGAACAACTCCTACAGAACACCTACTAAAGGCTGGCAAAAGACCTCAGACCTCCCAAAGGCAAGAAACTCCCCACGTACCTGGGTAGGGCAAAAGAAAAAACAGAGACAAAAGAATAGGGACGGCACCTGCACCAGTGGGAGAGAGCTGTGAAGGAGGAAAAGTTTCCACACACTAGGAAGCCCCTTTGCGGGCGGAGACTGCGGGAGGCGGAGGGGGGAGCTTCGGAGCCGCGGAGGAGAGCACAGCAACGGGTGCGGAGGGCAAAGCGGGGAGATTCCCGCACAGAGGATCGGTGTCGACCGGCACTCACCAGCCCGAGAGGCTTGTCTGCTCACCCACCGGGGCGGGCGGGGCTGCGAGCTGAGGCTCTGAGGCTCGGGTTGCGGTTTCGGAGCGCAGGGAGAGGACTGGGGTTGACGGCTTGAACATAGCCTGAAGGAGTTAGTGCACCACGGCTAGCCGGGAGGGAGTCCCGGGAAAAGTCTGCACCTGCCAAAGAGGCAAGAGACTTTTTCTTCCCTCTTTGTTTCCTGGTGCGTGAGGAGAGGGGTTTAAAGAACGCTGCTTAAAGGAGCTCCGGAGACAGGCGCGAGCCGCGGCTAAAAGCGCGGACCCCAGAGACGGGCGCGAGCCGCGGCTAAAAGTGCGGACCCCAGAGACGGGCGGGAGACGCTAAGGCTGCTGCTGCTGCCACCAAGGGGCCTGTGTGCGAGCACAGGTCACTACCACACCCCTCTTCCGCGGAGCCTGTGCAGCCCGCCACTGCCAGGTTCCCGGGATCCAGGGACAACTTTCCCGGGAGAACGCACTGCGGGCCTCAGGCTGGTGCAAAGTTACGCCGGACTTTGCCGCCGCAGGCCCGCCCCGCACTCCGTGCCCCTCCCTCCCCGCTGGCCTGAGTGCGCCAGAGCCCCCGAATCAGCGGCTCCTTTAACCCCGTCCTGTCTGAGCACAAAACAGACGCCCTCCAGCGACCTACACGCAGAGGCGGGGCCAAATCCAAAGCTAAGCCCCGGGAGCTGTGAAAACAAAGAAGAGAAAGGGAGATCTCTCCCAGCAGCCTCAGAAGCAGCGGATTAAAGCTCCACAATCAACTTGATATACCCTGCATCTGTGGAATACCTGAATAGACAACCAATCATCCCAAATTAAGGAGGTGGACTTTAGGAGCAAGATCTATGATTTTTTTCCCTATTCCTCTTTTTGTGAATGTGTATGTGTATGCTTCTGTGTGAGATCTTGTCTGTATAGGCTTGCTTCCACCATTTGTCCTAGGGTTCTATCCATGTTTTTTTTTTTAAACATTTTTTTCTTAATAATCAATTTTAATTTTAATAACATTATTATACTTTACCTTCGTTCTTTCTTTCTTTCTTTCCTTCCTTCCTTCCCTCCTTTAGACAACGAAACATCCCAAATTGAGGAGGTGGTCTCTGACAGGAAGATTTATGATTTTTCCCCCTTTACCTCTTTTAGTGAGGGTGTATGTGTACGCTTCTGTGTAAGATTTTGTCTGTATAGCTTTGCTTCCAACATTTGTCCTAAGGTTCTATCCGTCCCTTTTTTTTTTCTAAATAAGAATTTTTTAATTCAATAACTTTATTATACTTTATTTTATTTTTACTGTATCTTCTTTCTTTCTTTTTTCCTTCTTTCCCTCCTTCCTTCCTCCCTCCCTCCCTCCTTTCTTTCCTTCTTGCCTTCTTTCCTTCTTTCTTTCTTCCTTCCTTCCTTCCTTCCCTCCTTTTCTTCTTTCTTTCCTCATACTTCTACTAATTCCCTCTACTTTTTCTCCCTTTTATTCTGAGCCGTGTGGATGAAAGGCTCTTGGTGCTCCAGCCAGGAGTCAGGGCTCTGCCTCTGAGGTAGGAGAGCCAATTTCAGGACACTGGTCAACAAGAGACCTCCCAGCTCCACATAATATCAAACAGCGAAAATCTCCCAGAGACCTCCATCTTAACACCAGCACCCAGCTTCACTCAATGACCAGCAAGCTACAGTGCTGGACAACCTATGCCAAACAACTAGCAAAACAGGAACACAACACCACCCATTAGCAGAGAGGCTGCCTAAAATCATAATAAGGCCACAGACACCCCAAAACACAGCACCAGACGTGAACCTGCCTACTAGAGAGACAAGATCCAGCCTCATCCACCACAACACAGGCACTAGTCCCCTCCACCAGGAAGCCTACACAACCCACTGAACCAACCTTAGCCACTGGAGACAGACATCAAAAACAGCGGGAACTACGAACCTGCAGTCTGCAAAAAGGAGACCCCAAACACAGTAAGATAAGCAAAATGAGAAGACAGAAAAACACACAGCAGATAAAGGAGCAAGATAAAAATGCACCAGACCTAACAAATGAAGAGGAAATAGCCAGTCTACCTGAAAAAGAATTCAGAATAATGATAGTAAGGATGATCCGAAATCTTGGAAATAGAATGGACAAAATGCAAGAAACAGTTAACAAGGACCTAGAAGAAATAAAGATGAAACAAGCAACGATGAACAACACAATAAATGAAATTAAAAGTACTCTAGATGGGATCAATAGCAGAATAACTGAGGCAGAAGAACGGATAAGTGACCTGGAAGATAAAATAGTGGAAATAACTACTGCAGAGCAGAATAAAGAAAAAAGAATGAAACCAACTGAGGACAGTCTCAGAGACCTCTGGGACAACATTAAACGCACCAACATTCGAATTATAGGGGTTCCAGAAGAAGAAGAGAAAAAGAAAGGAACCGAGAAAATATTTGAAGAGATTATAGTTGAAAACTTCCCTAATATGGGAAAGGAAATAGTTAATCAAGTCCAGGAAGCACAGAGAGTCCCATACAGGATAAATACAAGGAGAAATACGCCAAGACACATATTAATCAAACTGTCAAAAATTAAATACAAAGAAAGCATATTAAAAGCAGCAAGTGAAAAACAACAAATAACACATAAGGGAATCCCCATAAGGTTAACAGCTGATCTCTCAGCAGAAACCCTACATGCCAGAAGGGAGTGGCAGGACATACTGAAAGTGATGAAGGAGAAAAACCTGCAACCAACATTACTCTACCCAGCAAGGATCTCATTCAGATTTGATGGAGAAATTAAAACCTTTACAGATAAGCAAAAGCTGAGAGAGTTCAGCACCACCAAACCAGCTTTACAACAAATGCTAAAGGATCTTCTCTAGGCAAGAAACACAAGAGAAGGAAAAGACCTATAATAATGAACCCAAAACAATTTAGAAAATGGGAATAGGAACATACATATCGATAATTACCTTAAATGTAAATGGACTAAATGCTCCCACCAAAAGACACAGATTAGCTGAATGGATACAAAAACAAGACCCTTATATATACTGTCTACAAGAGACCCACTTCAGACCTAGAGACACATACAGACTGAAAGTAAGGGGATGGAAAAAGATATTCCATGCAAATGGAAACCAAAAGAAAGCTGGAGTAGCAATTCTCATATCAGACAAAATAGACTTTAAAATAAGGACTATTAAAGGAGACAAAGAAGGACACTACATAATGATCAAGGGATCGATCCAAGAAGAAGATACAACAATTGTAAATATTTATGCACCCAACATAGGAGCACCTCAATATATAAGGCAAATACTAACAGCCATAAAAGGGGAAATCGACAGTAACACATTCATAGTAGGGGACTTAAACACCCCACTTTCACCAATGCACAGATCATCCTAAATGAAAATAAATCAGGAAACACAAGCTTTAAATGATACATTAAACAAGATGGACTTAATTGATATTTATAGGACACTCCATCCAAAAACAACAGAATACACATTTTTCTCAAGTGCTCATGGAACATTCTCCAGGACAGATCATATCCTAGGTCACAAATCGAGCCTTGGTAAATTTAAGAAAATTGAAATTGTATCAACTATCTTTTCTGACCACAACACCATGAGACTAGATAGCAATTACAGAAAAGATCTGTAAAAAATACAAACACATGGAGGCTAAACAATACACTACTTAATAATGAAGTGATCACTGAAGAAATCAAAGAGGAAATCAAAAAATACCTAGAAACAAATGACAATGGAGACACAACGACCCAAAACCTATGGGATGCAGCAAAAGCAGTTCTAAGGGGGAAGTTTACAGCAATACAAGCCCACCTTAAGAAGCAGGAAACATCTTGAATAAACAACCTAACCTTGCACCTCAAGCAATTAGAGAAAGAAGAACAAAAAAACCCCAAAGCTAGCAGAAGGAAAGAAATCATAAAAATCAGATCAGAAATAAATGAAAAAGAAATGAAGGAAACAATAGCAAAGATCAATAAAACTAAAACCTGGTTCTTTGAGAAGATAAACAAAATAGATAAACCACTAGCCAGACTCATCAAGAAAAAAGGGAGAAGACTCAAATCAATAGAATTAGAAATGAAAAAGGAGAGGTAACAACTGACACTGCAGAAATAAAAAAGATTATGAGAGATTACTACAAGCAACTCTATGCCAATAAAATGGACAACCTGGAGGAAATGGACAAATTCTCATACATGCACAACCTGCCAAGACTGAATCAGGAAGAAAAGGAAAATATGAACAGACCAACCACAAGCACTGAAATTGAAACTGTGATTAAAAAACTTCCAACAAACAAAAGCCCAGGACCAGATGGCTTCACAGGCGAATTCTATCAAACATTTAGAGAAGAGCTAACACCTATCCTTCTCAAACTCTTCCAAAATATAGCAGAGGGAGGAACACTCCCAAACTCATTCTACGAGGCCACCATCACCTGGATACCAAAACTAAACAAGGATGTCACAAAGAAAGAAAACTACAGGCCAATATCACTGATGAACATAGATGCAAAAATCCTCAACAAAATACTAGCAAACAGAATCCAACAGCACATTAAAAGGATCATACACCATGATCAAGTGGGGTTTATACCAGGAATGCAAGGATTCTTCAATATACGCAAATCTATCAATGTGATAAACCATATTAACAAATTGAAGGAGAAAAACCATATGATCATCTCAATAGATGCAGAGAAAGCTTTTGACAAAATTCAACACCCATTTATGATAAAAACCCTGCAGAAAGTAGGCATAGAGGGAACTTTCCGCAACATAATAAAGGCCATATATGACAAGCCCACAGCAAACATCATGCTCAATGGTGAAAAACTGAAAGCATTTCCACTAAGATCAGGAACAAGACAAGGTTGCCCACTCTTACCACTCTTATTCAACATAGTTTTGGAAGTTTTAGCCACAGCAATCAGAGAAGAAAAGGAAATAAAAGGAATCCAAATCGGAAAAGAAGAAGTAAAGCTGTCACTGTTTGCAGATGACATGATCCTATACATAGAGAATCCTAAAGATGCTACCAGAAAACTACTAGAGCTAATCAATGAATTTGGTAAAGTGGCAGGATACAAAATTAATGCACAGAAATCTCTGGCATTCCTATATACTAATGATGAAAAATATGAAAGTGAAATCAAGAAAACACTCCCATTTACCACTGCAACAAAAAGAATAAAATATCTAGGAATAAACCTACCTAAGGAGACAAAAGACCTGTATGCAGAAAATTATAAGACACTGATGAAAGAAATTAAAGATGATACAAATAGATGGAGAGATATACCATGTTCTTGGATTGGAAGAATCAACATTGTGAAAATGACTCTACTACCCAAAGCAATCTATAGATTCAATGCAATCCCTATCAAACTACCACTGGCATTTTTCACAGAACTAGAACAAAAAATTTTGCAATTTGTATGGAAACACAAAAGACCCCGAATAGCCAAAGCAATCTTGAGAACGAAAAAAGGAACTGGAGGAATCAGGCTCCCTGACTTCAGACTATACTACAAAGCTACAGTTATCAAGACGGTATGGTACTGGCACAAAAACAGAAAGATAGATCAATGGAACAGGATAGAAAGCCCAGAGATAAACCCACGCACATATGGACACCTTATCTTTGATAAAGGTGGCAGGAATGTACAGTGGAGAAAGGACAGCCTCTTCAATAAGTGGTGCTGGGAAAACTGGACAGGTACACGTAAAAGTATGAGATTAGATCACTCCCTAACACCATACACAAAAATAAGCTCAAAATGGATTAAAGACCTAAATGTAAGGCCAGAAACTATCAAACTCTTAGAGGAAAACATAGGCAGAACACTCTATGACATAAATCACAGCAAGATCCTTTCTGACCCACCTCCTAGAGTAATGGAAATAAAAACAAAAATAAACAAATGGGACCTAATGAAACTTCAAAGCTTTTGCACAGCAAAGAAAACCATAAACAAGACCAAAAGACAACCCTCAGAATGGGAGAAAATATTTGCAAATGAAGCAACCGACAAAGGATTAATCTCCAAAATTTATAAGCAGCTCATGCAGCTCAATAATAAAAAACCAAACAACCCAATCCAAAAATGGGCAGAAGACCTAAACAGACATTTCTCCAAAGAAGATATACAGACTGCCAACAAAGACATGAAAGAATGCTCAACATCATTAATCATTAGAGAAATGCAAATCAAAACTACAATGAGATATCATCTCACACCAGTCAGAATGGCCATCATCAAAAAATCTAGAAACAATAAATGCTGGAGAGGGTGTGGAGAAAAGGGAACACTTTTGCACTGCTGGTGGGAATGTGAATTGGTTCAGCCACTATGGAGAACAGTATGGAGGTTCCTTAAAAAACTACAAATAGAACTACCATATGACCCAGCAATCCCACTACTGGGCATATACCCTGAGAAAACCATAATTCAAAAAGAGTCATGTACCAAAATGTTCATTGCAGCTCTATTTACAATATCCCGGAGATGGAAACAACCTAAGTGCCCATCATCGTATGAATGGATAAAGAAGATGTGGCACATATATACAATGGAATATTACTCAGCCATAAAAAGAAACGAAATTGAGCTATTTGTAATGAGGTGGATAGACCTAGAGTCTGTCATACTTAGTGAAGTAAGTCAGAAAGAAAAAGACAAATACCGTATGCTAACACATATATATGGAATTTAAGAAAAAAAAAATGTCATGAAGAACCTAGAGGTAAGGCAGGAATAAAGACGCAGAGCTCCTAGAGAACGACTTGAGGTTATAGGGAGGGGGAAGGGTGAGCTGTGACAGGGCAAGAGAGAGTCATGGACATATACACACTAACAAATGTAGTAAGGTAGATAGCTAGTGGGAAGCAGCCGCATGGCACAGGGATATTGGCTCGGTGCTTTGTGACAGCCTGGAGGGGTGGGATAGGGAGGGTGGGAGGGAGGGAGATGCAAGAGGGAAGACATATGGGAACATATGTTTATGTATGACTGATTCACTTTGTTATAAAGCAGAAACTAACACACCATCGTTAAGCAATTATACCCCAATAAAGATGTTAAAAATAAATAAATAAAGTTTCAAAAAAAAAAGAAATAAATGAAACAGAAACAAGGAAAACAAGAGCAAAGATCAATAAAACTAAAACCTGGTTCTTTGAGAAGATAAACAAAATTGATAAACCATTAGCCAGACTCATCAAGAAAAAGAGGGAGAGGACTCAAATCAATACAATTAGAAATGAAAAAGGAGAAGTTACAACAGACACCACAGATATACAAGGCATCCTAAGAGACAACCACAAGCATATCTATGCCAATAAAATGGACAATCTGGAAGAAATGGACAAATTCTTAGAAAGGTATAACCTCCCAAGACTGAAACAGGAAGAAATAGAAAATATGAACAGACCAATCACAAGTAATGAAATTGAAACTGTGATTAAAAATCGTCCAACAAACAAAAGTCCAGGACCAGAATGCTTCACAGGTGAATTCTGTCAAACATTTAGAGAAGAGCTAACACCCATGCTTGTCAAACTCTTCGAAAAAATTGCAGAGGAAGGAAAACTCCCAAACTCATTCTACAAGGCCACCATCACCCTGATACCAAAACCAGACAAAGATACTAAAAAAAAAGAAAATTACAGACCAATATCACTGATGAATATAGATCCAAAAATCCTCAACAAAATACTAGCAAACAGAATCCAACAACACATCCAACATTAAAAGGATCATACACCATGATCAAGTGGGATTTATCCCAGGGATGCAAGGATTCTTCAATATACGCAAATCAATCAATGTGATACACCATATTACCAAACTGAAGAATAAAATTCATATGATCATGTCAATAGATGCAGTAAAACCTTTTGACAAAATTCAACACCCATTTATGATAACAACTCTCCAGAGAGTGGGCATAGAGGGAAACTACCTCAACATAATAAAGGCCATATATGACAAACCCAGAGCAAACATCATTCTCAATGGTGAAAAACTGAAAGTGTTTCCTCTAAGATCAGGAACAAGACAAGGACGTCCATTCTCACCACTCTTATTCAACATAGTTTTGGAAGTCCTAGCCATGGCAATCAGAGAAGAAAAATAAATAAAAGGAATACAAATTGGAAAAGAAGGACTGTCACTGTTGGCAGATGACATGATACTATACATAAAGAATCCTAAATATGCCACCAGAAAACTACTAGAGCTAATAAATGAATTTGGTAAATTTGCAGGATACAAAACTAATGCACAGAAATCTCTTGCATTCCTATACACTCATGATGAAAAATCTGAAAGATAAATTAAGGAAACACTCCCATTTACCATTGCAACAAAAAGAGTAAAATACGTAGGAATAAACCTACTTAGGGAGACAAAAGACCTGTATGCAGAAAACTATAAGACACTGATGAAAGAAATTAAAGATATACAAAGAAATGGAGAGATATACCATGTTCTTGGATTGGAAGAATCAATACTGTCAAAATGACTATACTACCCAAAGGAACCTACAGATTGAATGCAATCCCTATCAAATTACGAATGGCATTTTTTACAGAACTAAAACAAAAAATCTTAAAATTTGTGTGGAGACACCAATGACCCCGAATAGCCAAAGCAGTCTTAAGGGAAAAAAATGGAGGTGGAGGAATCAGACTACCTGACTTCAGACTATATTACAAAGCTACAGTAATGAAGACAATATGGTACTGGCACAAAAACAGAAACATAGATCAATGGAACAAGATAGAAAGCCCAGAGATAAACCCACACACCTATGGTCAACTAATCTATGACAGAGGAAGCAAGGATATACAATGGCAAAAAGACAGTCTCTTCAATAAGTGGTGCTGTGAAAACTGGACAGCTACATGTAAAAGAATGAAATTAGAACACTCCCTAACACCATACAGAAAAATAAACTCAAAATGGATTAGAGACCTAAATGTAAGACTGGACAGTATAAAACTCTTAGAGGAAAACAGGAATAACACTCTTTGACATAAATCACAGCAAGATCGTTTTCGATCCACATCCTAGAGTAATGGTAATAAAAACAAAAAGAAACAAATGGGACCTAATGGAACTTAAAACCTTTTGCACAGCAAAGGAAACGATAAAGTAGATGAAAAGACAACCCTCACAATGGGAGAAAATATTTGCAAACGGATCAAAGGACAAAGGATTCATCTCCAAAATATATAAGCAGCTCATGCAGCTCAATATTAAAGAAACAAACAACCCAATCCAAAAATGGGCAGAAGACCTAAATAGACATTTCTCCAAAGAAGACGTACAGATGTCCAAGAAGCACATGAAAAGCTCCTCAACATCACTAATTATTAGAGAAATACAAATCAAAACTTCAATGAGGTATCACCTCACACCAGTTAGAATGGGCATCATCAGAAAGTCTACAAACAACAAATTCTGGAGATGGAGTGGAGAAAAGGGAACCCTCTTGCACTGTTGGTGGGAATTTAAATTGATACAGCCACTATGGAGAACAGTATGGAAGTTCCTTAAAAAACTAAAAATAGAATTACCATATGACCCAGCAATTCCACTACTGGGTGTATACCCAGAGAAAACCATAATTCAAAAAGACACATGCACCCCAGTGTTCATTGCAGCACTATTTACAATAGCCAGGTCATGGAAGCAACCTAAATGCCCATCGACAGACGAATGGATAAAGAAGATTTGGTACATATATACAATGGAATATTACTCAGCCATAAAAAGGAATGAAACTGGGTCATTTGTAGAGATGTAGATGGATCTAGAGACTGTCATAGAGAGTGAAGTCAGAAAGAGAAAAACAAATATCATAGATTAACGCATATATGTGGAACCTAGAAAAATGGTACAGATGAACCAGTTTGCAGGATAGAAATTGAGACACAGATGTAGAGAACAAATGTATGGACACCAAGGGGGGAAAGCGGTGGGGTGGTGGTGGTGGTGGTATGATGAATTGGGAGATTGGGATTGACATGTATACACTGATGTGTATAAAATGGATGAGTAATAAGAACCTGCTCTATAAAAAAATACATTAAATTAAATCCAAAAGTAAAAACTTAAATTACATGCTTGCACTGAATTCACCTCACAAATATGCTGAGGAAAAGAAGCCAGACACACAAAAAGTATTTACTAAATGATTCCATTTATTAAATTTCAAAGATACATAGAACTCACCTATGGTGTTGTAAGAAGTCAGGATACTGGTTACCCTTGATTAGAAGGAGGACATGAGGGCTTCTGGGGTAATAGTCTGTTTCTTGATCTAGTGCTGACTTTATAAATGTGCTCACTTTGTGAACATTTATTGACTTATACATTTATAATTTGTGTGTTTTTCTGTATTAATATTATGTTTCAATAAAGTCTGTGTTAAAAAGATTTAAAAAAATCAACATCCATTTATGATAAAAACTCTCCAAAAAGTGGGCAGAGGGAACCCAGTTCAACATAATAAAGCCCATATGTGACAAACCCACAGCTAACATCATACTCAATGGTGAAAAGCTGAAAGCACTTCCTTTAAGATCAGGAACAGGACAACGATATCCATTCTCACCACTTTTATTCAAAATAGTTTTGACATCCTAGCCACAGGAATCAGAGAAGAAAAAAAAAAAAGAAATCCAAATTGAAAAAGAAGAAGTAAAACTATCACTGCTTGTAGATGATATGATACTATACATAGAAAATCCTAAAGAAGCTACCAGAAAACTGCTAGAGCTCTTCAATGAATTTGGTTAAGTTGCAGGATAGAAAATTAATACACAGGAACCTGTTGCATTTCTACACACTAACAATGAAAGATCAGAAAGAAAAATTAAGGAAACAATCCCATTTACCACTGCATCAAAAAGAATAAAATACCTAGAAATAAATTTACCTAAGGAGGTAAAAGACCTGCACTCCCAAAACTATAAGATGCTAATGAAAGAAATCGAAGATGATACAAATGGAAAGATATACTGTGTTCTTGAATTGGAAGAATCAATACTGTCAAGATGACCAGACTACCTAAGGCAATCTACAGATTCAATGCAATCCCTATCAAATTACCAGTAATGCCATTTTTCATAGAACTAGAACAAAAAAAAATTTTAATTTGTATGGAAACACAAAAGACCCCGAATAGCCAAAGCAATCTTGAGAAAGAAAACTGGAGATGGAGGAATCAGGCTCCCTGACTTCAGACTATAATACAAAGCTATAGTAACCAAAACAGGATGGTACTGGCACAAAAACAGAACCATAGATCAGTGGAACAGTATAGAAAGCCCAGAAATAAACCTACACACCTATGGTCAATTAATCTATGAGAAAGGTGCAAGAATATACAGTGGAGAAGACAGCCTCTTTACCATGTGGTGCTGGGAAATTGGGAAAGCTAGATGTAACAGAATGATACTAGAACATTCTTTAACACCATACACAAAAATAAACTCAAGACTTCCCTGGGTACCCAGTGGTTAAGACTCCATGCTTCCATTGCAGGGGGCATGGGTTTGATCCCTGGTCTGGGAACTAAGATCCCTCAGGCCACGTGGTGTGGCCAAAAATAGAAACAACAAAAACAAAAACAAACAAACAAAAAACTCAAAATGGATTAAAGACCTAAATGTAGTACCGGATACTATAAAACCTAGCGGAAAACATAGGCAGAACACTCTGTGACATAAATTGCAGCAGTATCTTTTTAGATTTGTCTCCTAGAATAATGAAAATAAAAACAAAAATAAACAAATGGGAACTAATTAAACTTAAAAGCTTTTGCACAGCAAAGGAAGCCATAAACAAAGCAAAAAGACAATCTACAGAATGGGAGAAAATTTGCAAATGATGCAACTGACAAGGGATTATCTCCAAAATATACAAACAGCTCTTGTGGCTCAATATCAAAAAAACAAACAATGCAATCAAAAAATGGGCAAAAGATCTAAACAGACATTTCTCCAAAGAAGACATACAGATGGCCAAAAAGCACATGAAAAGATGCTCAACACTGCTAATTATTAGAGAAATGCAAATCAAAACTACAGTGAGGTATCACCTCACACTGGTCAGAATGGCTGTTATCGAAAAGTCTACAAATAATGTTGGAGAGGGGTTAGGAAAAGGAACCCTCCTACACTGTTGGTGGGAATGGAAATTGGTACAGCAACTATGGAGAACAGTATGGAGGCTCCTTAAAAAACTAAAAGGAGAGCTACCATATCATCCAGCAATCCCACTCCTGGGCACGTATCCGGAGAAAACCATAATTTGAAAAGACACATGCACCCCAATGTTAACTGCAGCACTATTTACAACAGCCAAGACATGGAAGCAAACTAAATGTCCATGGACAGATTAATGGATAAAGAAGATGTGGTGTATATATATAAATATATATATATATATACACACACACACACACACACACACACACACACACACACACCATGGAATATTATTCAGTCATGAAAAAAGAATGAAATAATTCCATTTGCAGCAATATAGGTGGACCTAGAGATTATCATACTAAGTGAAGTAAGCCAGACAGAGAAAGATAAATATATGATATTGCTTATATGTGGAATGTAAAAAAACAGAAAGATACAAATGAACTTATTTCCAAAACAGGAGACTCACAGACATAGGAAAAAAATGTGTGGTTACCAAATGGGGGAAAAGGGGATGGGAAGAGGGATAAATTAGGAGGTTGGGATTAACATATACATATTACTATATGTAAAATAGATAACCAACGAGGACCTACTGTATAGCACAGGGAATTATACTCAGTATTTTGTAATAACCTATAAGGGAAGAGAATCTGAAAAAGACTGTATATATATATGTATATATGTATACACACACACAAACACACACACACATATATGTAACTGAATCACTGTGCTGTACACCTGAAACTAACATGACATTGTAAATCAACTACACATCAATAAAAAAATCATACATATATATATAATATATACACATGTATATTATATATACATATTGGCCTTCACATCAATTATACAATGTGGGTAGAACAAGCATTCAAAGATAAGAAAATTATGGTTCAGGCTCACAGTAATGCTATAATTAAATAGAACTCAAAACCATTTGTATTCAATGATCCAATCTGTCTTATCTTTTTTTTTTTTCATTCCTTAACAGAAACCAACAAAGCTGCCTCTCAGCATTTCACTATTTAAAAATTAGGTCCTTCAGATTTTTCCTTTGTACTGTTAGTGTTTTGCTTATTTTGCCATTTATTTGATCCTTCATCATAAGATGGAACAAGGAAATGTGTTGGCATATTCTGTTATTAGATCCAAGTTTCATGGAAAAATACACTGCAGCTAAGGAACAAAACCAACATTATAAAATTCAATAAACATTTATTCAGTGACTACTAAAGGCAAGGTACTATATTAGGTGTTATTAACTCAAAAGGCACACAGACATGGTCCTTGATATTAAGGAACTGAAGGTTCTTAGAAATTAGATTTCACGGCTGGTTTTACATATATCTTCTAACCTCAAATTAGCACAGGTAACTGCTACACAAATACATGCATATACATATGTACACACACACATATATACACATACATATATGCAAACACATATGAATAGAGGTAGAGAGCCACTGAGATGCTAACTTATACAGATTGCTGTATACCATGTTTATTTAAAAATAACTGCCACATATCCCCTGGAGCAATAACATTTTCCTATTCCAGAAATGAACCTGAATAGAAAAATGCAAAGATACTTTCCAGCTTTACCCTATTAATTCATTGAAAATAGAAGTCCTGATAAATAGAGTGTTGAGGAGATCAGGATCTAATTTCAAGATTTCATTTCTTATTAGTTGCTATACTTTTCAGACCTATGTTTAATAAAGGATACCAAAGTTGCAAAACCAACCCATTTCACTTTCAGAACCTTCAGTTTTATCATCAACTTAGTAAATTATCTGTTTGCAAGTAAAAGCTCCAATAAGGGACAGATATAATTTCTGCTCTGAGTGTTCAATAGACTAAAAATTTAATTTTCTTTTGTAACCAAAAATGATTCTTACGTCAAGCACTGATCCAGAGAGGTCAGCTCGTTCAAGATTTGCACAGCAGAGATTAGCGTGGGCAAGATTGCAGCGGCTTAAATTGGCCATTTTGAAGTTAATGTATCGAAGGTCCAAACGAGAAAGATCAGCACCACTGAAGTTTAAACCCTAAAATTAAAAAACACAAACTGTCACAATATTTAAACCATCTGTTGTATATTCAATTACAATAGCTAACCACCATGTGTTTTAGAAGTAATTGGCAGTTCCGTCATTTGGAGTTCCTTACATGATCAAATGGAACTGAGATACATAAAATTAGTGTCCTTAACGGGTTCTTAAAGGAACTCAACTTACATATAACACTAGAATGCATCCTGGCAATGCCTCATTTATGTGCAGAAGTTTCTAAAGAGAGATCTCTGCTGGCCACATACCCGTTGATAAGTAGTATTTTTTTATTAAACCTGATTGTACTTAAATTATTTTATTAATTCAATAATTCAAGATCGTTTTATTTTTTTAAAGTGAGTATTGTGGTTTTTAAAATCATTAGTGCTATAATACATAAAAGTAAAAGTATCTTCCACTGATTAACCATACATAACAACTGTACAATTGACTTTTTATTTTTATTGCTGCAATTCCTGTGCATTACTCAAAAACTGCTGCATGAGGCATAATTAGACAATAAAAAAGATTATTACATCTCTTTTTCTGTCTAACCATTTTGGGACTAAATCAATGCTATGACACATAAGTAAAATATATCTTTCATGAAAAAAGAAAACAAGGCAACAGAAAAATTCCCAGAAGAATTTAAAACTTTACTCACAGATTTGCCTACACGAATAACTCATATAAAAGTCTGCTTTAATTACCTGGCAACGCAATTCTGATTTGGTTGGAGTGGCTAGCAGAAATCGCACAAATTCCTTTCGAGATATTGGTGAATGATCTTCTGGTGGTTGAGAATTCTTGAAAAGCATATTGACAGATCAGTGGAGCATTTTGGGAGATAGCTACAATACATGTAATACTTGGCTAATGTAAAAAGAGTCTTACCTTTATTGCCACTTCTAGGTGTTCAATCAATGAGTCAATACCAAAAAATCTTGCTTCTTCTAACACACCTATCATAATAAAAACAATTTGACTTTTATAGAATGCTATTCATGTTAATATTTATAGAATCATTTATAAAAAAATCTATAAAGTTAAATTCTCACAACAGAAGTGAAATACAAGTAGGCTATCCATCAATATAGAAAAAAAATAACTCATGTTTAGAACATATATATGTATATATAGAATATTTAAAAATATTTGTAAACAAAGTTTTTCTAAATAGTTTACATACAGCAAAAGAAAGAAGACTCATGAATTAGAATGAAAGCTTTCCATATTACAAAATTATTTCTGAAAATTAAATAGGCCACAGACAAAAAAATCCTAACATCATACATTCCTAAAATAACTGACATAGTGATTTGTAAACCCAATAATAAATGATTAGTTCACCTAATCTTAACATTTCATTGACTTTTAAAAAATATTTATTTTTGGCTGCATTGGGTTTTTGTTGCGTGCAGGCTTCCTCTAGTTGCGGCAAGCAGGGACTACTCTTCGTTGCGATGTGCTGGCTTCTCGTTGCAGTGGTGTCTCTTGTTGTGCAGCATGGGCTCTAAGCATGCTCAGCAGTTGTGGCACATGGGCTCAGTAGTTGTGGCTCGTGGGCTCTACAGTACAGGCTCAGTAGTTGCAGCGTACAGACTTAGTTGCTCCGTGGCATGTGGGATCTTCCTGGACCAGGGCTCAAACCCGTGTCCCCTGCATTGGCAGGCAGATTCTTAACCACTGCTCCACCAGGGAAGGCCTTCATTGACTTATTATTTTTTAATATACTTAACACAGAGTACCATGTTTTTTTTTTTTTAAGATAAATTTATTTAATTAATATATTTATTTTTGGCTGTGATGGATCTTTGTTGCTGCGTGCGGGCTTTCTCTAGTTGCTAAGAGCGGGGGTTACTCTTTGTTGTGGTGCATGGGCTTCTCATTGCGGTGGCTTCTCTTGTTGTGGAGCACAGGCTCTAGGCACGCGGGCTTCAGTAGTTGTGGTTTGCAGGCTGTAGAGTGCAGGCTCATAGTTGTGGTGCATGGGCTTCGATGCTCCGCGGCATGTGGGATCTTCCTGGACCAGGGCTCGAACCTGTGTCCCCTGAATTGGCAGGCGGATTCTTAACCACTGCGCCAGCAGGGAAGCCCCTTGAGTTTGTGAATGAAGCAGATCTGAATCGGTTTGTCAGAGATCTTTTAGTTACTGAATCAGAATATTACAGAAGTGTATAAATGTAAGAGAGCTTCGAAACCAAAGTCAGCAGTATAATTCAGAAACCTTTCTTATAGGAAAATCATTAAATAAAGGATTTCCAGGGCGCTCACACAAGATGGCAGAATAGAAGGATGTGGAGCTCACCTCCTCCCACAAATACATCAAATATACATCTACATCTGGAACAATTCTCACAGAATACCCTCTGAATGCTGGCAGAATATCTCAAACACCCAAAATCGCATGAAAGATCTCCTCATAACCAGGTAGTACAAGAATTTAAAAAAAAAGGCATTGGGACGGAACTTGCATATCTGGGAGGGAGTTGTGAAAGAGAAAAGCTGCCCGCAACCTGGAAAGCCTCTTCACAGGTGGGGAGATCAGCCAGGACAGAAATGGAGCTTTAGAGGCTCAAAGCAAAGCGCAGCAGACAGTTTATGGCAGGCAGATCAGAGAGAGACCTGCACAGATGGTCCGGGTCACTGCCCTGTGCTCCCCAGCCTGAGATGTGCAACCGCTGGTGTGGGCGGGAGCTCAGTTCTGAAACTTGGGTTTCAGAGGACAGACCAGGGAGAGGACCAGGGTTGGCTGCTCAGAGAAAGCCTGAAGGGGCTGGAGCATGGTATGCGCTGCAACCAGGGGTGTATGTAGAAGAAGCCCAGGCCCACCATAGAAGCAAAGCCCTTTTGTTAAGGAGCATGGAAGGGAGGGACAGGCCTGTAGCAGCCTCTTTCTCCACACACTTTCAGCTGACTCAGCGCTACCTGTAGGAGCTCTGGGAGCATGCCAGCGGGCTGCCCACATGCAGAGGTGGGGCTGAAATCTGAGCCCTCTGCCCACTGCTGCGCAGATCTACCCCACAGCCACTGGCTTTGTATACTCAGCGCCTGCAGGACATCCAAGTGGACAATGGGTGCTCCCGTGGCTGGGACCAGTCTGGCCTCAGCAGCTATGTGGTTTGTGGGTGCATGCACGCAGAGGCTGGGCTGGAGTCTGCGCTGCTTCAATAGCTCCAACAGCAGCTTCAGGTGTGTGACTACTGTGGTCCTGCTACCTCACTTCAGTGGATCATTGCCAGCAGACCTATGCTGGTAACTTTGTGAACACAGCGTCTGAGGGACACCAGAGCTTACTGCCTGCATTCTCACGGTTGAGGTGAGACGGAGCGCAGTGCCAACAACAGTGTACTTTGTGAGCCCACACAATGGGTGACGGATGACAGCACAGAATGCACTCCCTGGTGGAGAGCTCTGGAGGAGGAACACTCAGGGGCTCCTCTCCCTGGGCATACTCCAATCCCAACTACCTCACACCACAGCTCAGAAATGGATCTGGGGCTTCTACTGCAATAACTAGGGAGCAGACCCTGCCACTGAGAGGGCTGTGACAACCACAGAGCAAAGAGGAGGCCCCACTCAACATCCAGTGTAGCCTTTGGTCACCACAGCGTCAGTCACATCCCCTATCAAGGGGATAATGGCCAGCACACACTGAGGAAAGAGGTGGCAGGTATACATCCGGAAAACAGACCTTGCACCAAAAATTTTAAACCCACATAAGCTACACGGGGACACTTCCACATACTAATAGCCCTCCAAGACCACAGTAGATAATTGTTTGTCATAAACTCATAGAGTAAGAGAAATATAAGTAAAATGAAGCAGCAGAGGATCCACACCCAGAAAAGATCAAGAGAATTCCCCAGAAAGAACAAACAATGAAACAGATCTGCTCAGTCTTATAGACAGTGAGTTCAAAAAAAAGATAATGAAAATATTGAAGGAACTAAGAAAGGTTATCAATACAAATGTAGATTACTGTAAAAGGAACTAGAAAGTGTAAAGAGGAGCCAAGGAAAATGAGAAAACTCATTCGCCGAGATGAAAGCTGAACTAAAGGTAATGAGTAACAGGTTGAATAATGCAGAAGAATAAATAAGTGATCTGGAAGACAGAACAATGGAAATCCCCCAGTCAGAACAGCAGACAGAAAGCCAAATGGAAAAAAAAAATTGAAAGCAATTTAAAAGACCTATGGGATAATGTAAAGTGTACCAATCTACACATAACAGGCATCCCAGAAGGAGAAGAAAGAGAAAAGGGGATTGAAAATGTATGTGAAGAAATTATGGTTGAAAACATCCCAA
The DNA here is from genome assembly GCF_964374135.1 of Grampus griseus. NCBI lineage: Eukaryota > Metazoa > Chordata > Mammalia > Artiodactyla > Delphinidae > Grampus > Grampus griseus. Next base: position 102,053,972 of record NC_139000.1, read on the forward strand.
ACTTAAAGAAGGAAACAGATACACAAGTACAGGAAGTACAGAGGGTCCCAAACAAGATGAACCCAAACAGATCTCTACCAAGATATACTATAATTAAAATGGTAAAAGTTAAAGAGAGGATTCTAAAGGCAGCAAGAGAAAAAACAAAGGGATAATTACAAGGGAACCCCCATAAGGCTATCAGCTGATTTCTTTACAGAAATGTTACAGGCCACAAAGGAGCTGCAAGATATATTCAAAGTACTTAAACGGAAAAATCTGCAACCTAGGATACTCTACCCAGCTAGATCAACACTTAGAATAGAAGGAGAGAGAAAGAATTTCTCAGACAAGCAAAAACTAAAGGAATAGAGCAATACTAAATCTATCCCTAAAAGAAATATTGAAAGGTCTTTTCTAAGTAGAAAAGAAGAATCTAGAGGAAAAGGAAAATCACAATTGGAAAGTAAATCACATAAATAAGCCAGTATGCAAATTTTTAAAAAATAATAATCATAAAATAATTTTTTTGTGAAAGTGATGATAACCACAATGAACAGCAAAAGGATAAACATGAAGATGTAAAAGAGGACATCAAAATCATAAAAAGTGGGGGAAGAGAGTAAGAAAATGTAGGTTATCTTTTAGAATGTGTTTGAGGTTATACCACTATAGATTCTAAAGCAAGTACATATAGGAAGGGGTTAACATACTTGAAAAACAGGGGGAACACAAATCAAAGATATACAATAGATGCACAAAAACAAAAGGAAGAGAACACAAGCATAATACAAAAGGAAATCATCAAACGATGAAAGGAAAAACAAGAAGAAAAAAGAACAAAGAAGAAATACAAAAATCAACTGGAAAACAAGCTCTACAATAGCAATACTTATCTATCAAAAGTTACCTTAAACGTCAATGGACTAAACGCTCCAATCAAAAGACACAGAGTGGCAGAGTGGATTAAAAAAACAAGAGCCTACAGAAGATGGTGGTGGGGGAGGACGCGGAGTTCATGTCTTCCCCACAACTAAGGCGCCTGCCAGATGCTGCTGGGGGACCTCAATGCCCAAGGAGATAGAAGGAACCCCCGAGTGACCAGGTAGGAACATGGGGGGAGTAAGGGGGGAGGAGAAGTGAAGGCCAGACAGGACCGGCACCCCTGAGGGGTGACTTGGAAGGGGGGGGAGGGGTTCCCATGCCTGGAGGGACCCTCAGGGGCTCGGAGAATCAGGTGTTTCCCCTGCCCAATCGGCCAGGAAGCATGCAGGTCTCCCAGGCAGGGTCCTCAACCCTCCAAGGCACCCTCTGGGCCATGCTGTTTGTAGGGGCGTAGGAGGGAGGCAGGGGTGTTGGAAAAGGGGAGAGGTGGATGCGGGAGGGGCCCTCTGTGATAGGAGGACCAGGGGAGGCACGGAGGTTGTTTCACCCACTCACTTGTGCCCGGGAAGCCTACTGGGCTGTCGGGCCTGGTCCTCCATTTTCCTGGGCCCCCTTCTCTCCCAGGCCCCTTCTGGCCTCATGAGTCCTAGGGGCATGGGAGGGAGAAGGGGGAAAGAGGAGAGGTGGACAGTGGTGGGGGGAACCCTCAAGGACCAGAGGATCAGGGAGGTGTGGCGGGTGTTTCCCCAGACCACTCAGCCCGGGAGACCTGCTGGGGTCCTAGGCCAGGTCCCCCACCCTCTGAGGCCCCCTCTGTGCCACGCTGGTCCTGGGAGCGTAGGAGGGAGGCAGGAGGTGGGAAGGGGAGGAGAGGAGGACGGGGCAAGGGATGCTTCGGGGCTGGAGGATCAGGGGAAGCAACCCAGGCGTTTCCCCTGCCCACTCAGCTCCAGGAAGCCTGTTGGGCTTCCGGGTCTGGTCCCTTGCCTTCTGGGGCCACCGCTAGCCATGTGGGTGCTGTGGACATGGGAGGGAGAAGAAGAGAGGCCAATGGGGAAGGGCCCTCTGGGACTTCCCCCACCCACTTGGGCTCAGTGAGCATGCTGGGGTCCTGGACCTGGTCGTCTACCCTCCAGGGCCAGAGGCACTCCTGGGCCCCTCCTGCTGTGTTGAGTCTAAGACCCTGCCCCAGGGCCTTTTCTGGCCCTGTGGGTCCTAAGCATAGGCCCCGTCCACCACCTAAACCACACCCCGACCTAAGCCCCGCCCCCCCCAGCCAAGGTCTTTTCTGGCATTTTTCACCCCTCCTCTTTATTACTACTGTGGTCCTGTTTTACCTTCCAGTTGTTGTTTCATCTATATTTTTATTTTTTTATTCTTTCTAAGATAGCTGTTAGTTTTCTAATCTTATTATTTACTCTTTCTTACTGTTCTGCTCCTTTTTTTCTTTTGTCTTTTTGGCACCTCGCACGGCTTGCAAGATCTTGGTTCATGAGCTGGGGGTCAGGCCAGAGTTCCTGCAGTGGGAGCTCCGAGTCTGAACCACTGGACTAACAGAGAACCTCAGACCCCAGGGAATATTCATAGGAGTGAGGTCTCCCAGAGGTCCTCATGTCGGGACCAAGACTCACCTCTACCCAACCGCCTACAAATGCCAGTGCTGGAAGCCTCAGGCCAAAGAACCAGAACACAATCCCACCCATCAAAACAAAAACAAAAACAAAATGAGTTGACAAAAAATTATGTCACAGATGAAGAAGGTAAAAACCTACAAGACCAAATAAATGAAGAGGAAACAGGCAATCTACCTGAAAAAGAATTCACAGTAATGAGAGTAAAGATGATCCAGAATCTCGGAAATAGAATTGGAGGCACAGATTGAGAAAATACAAGAAATGTTTAACAAAGATCTGAAGAACTAAAGAACAAACAAACAGAGATGAACAATGCAATAACTGAAAAGAAAAATACACTAGAAGGAATCAAACAGAATAACTGAGGCAGAAGAACGAATGAGTGAGCTGGAAGATGGAATGGTGGAAATAACTGCGGAGGAGTACAATAAAGAAAAATAATGAAAAGAATTGAAGACAATATCAGAAACCTCTGGGACAACACTAAACAAGCGAACATTCAAATTATAGGGCTCCCAGATGAAGAAGAGAAAAAGAAGGGGTCTGAGAAAACATTTGAAGAGATTATAGTTGAAAAATTCCTTAACATGCGAAAGGAAATAGTCACCGAAGTCCAGGAAGTGCAGAGACTCCCATACAGGAAAAACCAGAGGAGAAACACACCAAGACACATAGTAATCAAACTAACAAAAATTAAATTCAAAGAAAAAATATTAAAAGCAGCAAGGGAAAAACAACAAATAACATGCAAAGGAATCCCCATAAGGTTACCAGCTGATTTTTCAGCAGAAACTCTGCAGGCCAGGAAGGAGTGGCAGGATATACTTAAAATGGTGAAAGAGAAAAACCTAAAACCAAGATTACTCTACCTAGCAAGCATCTCATTCAGATTTGACGGAGAAATCAAAAGCTTTACAGACAAGCAAAAGCTAAGAGAATTCAGCACCACCAAACCAGCTCTACAACAAATGCTAAAGAAAATTCTCTAGGTGGAAACACAAGAGAAGAAAAGGACCCACAAAAACAAACACAAAGCAATTAAGAAAATGGTAAGAGGAACATACATATCGATAATAATCTTGAATGTAAATGGATTAAATGGCCCAACCAAAAGACACAGGCTGGCTGAATGGATACAAAAACAAGACCCATATATATGCTGTCTACAAGAGACCCACTTCAGACCTAGAGACACATACAGACTGAAAGTGAAGGGATGGAAAAAGATACTCCATGCAAATGGAAATCAAAAGAAAGCCGGAGTAGCAATACTTCTATCAGATATAATAGACCTTAAAATAAAGACTGTTACAAGAGATAAGGAAAGACACTACATAATGATCAAGGGATCAATCCAAGAAGAAGGTATAACAATTATAAACATTTATGCACCCAACATAGGAGCACCTCAATACATAAGACAAACACTAACAGCCATAAAAGGGGAAATCGACAGTAACACAATAATGGTAGGAGACTTTAACACCCACTTTCACGAATGGACAGATCAATGCAAATGAAAATAAATAAGGAAAGACAAGCTTTAAATGACACAGCAGACCACATAGATTTGATTGATATCTATAGGGCATTCCACCTGAAAGTGGCAAAATACACTTTCTTCTTAAGTGCACACAGAACATTCTCCAGGACAGATCACACCTTGGGTCACAAATCAAGCCTAGGAAAATTTAAGAAAATTGAAATATCAAGCGTCTTTTCTGACCACACGCTATGAGATTGGAAATCAATTACATGAAAAAAACTGTTAAAAACACAAATACCTGGAGACTAAACAGTGTGCTACTAAATAACCAAGAGATCACTGAAGAAATCCAAGAAGAAATAAACAAATGCATAGAAACAAATGACAACGAAAACATGACGACCCAAAACCTATGGGATGCAGCAAAAGCAGTTCTAAGAGGGAAGTTTATAGAATTCAATCTCACCTAAAGAAAAAAAAAACAAACTATCTAACCTTACACCTAAAGCAACCAGAGAAAGAAGAACAAAGAAAACCCAAAGTCAGTAGAAGGAAAGAAACCATAAAGATCAGAGCAGAAATAAATGAAATAGAAAAAAGGAAAACAATAGCAATGATAAATAAAACTAAAAGTTGGTTCTTTGAGCAGATAAACAAAATTGATAAACCCTTAGCCAGACTCATCAAGAAAAAAAAAGTGAGAGGATGCAAATCAGTAAAATTAGAAATGAAAAAGGAGAAATCACAACTGACACCGCAGAAATACAAAGGACTGTAAGAGACTACTACAAACCATTATATGCCAACAAAATGGACAACCACAAAGAAATGGACAAATTCTTGGAAAGGTACAATTTTCTAAGACTGAACCAGGAAGAATCAGAAAATATAAACAGACCTATCACAAGTAATGATGAAACTGTAATTAAAAATCTTCCAACGGGGCTTCCCTGGTGGCACAGTGGTTAAGAATCTGCCTTCCAATGCAAGGGACACAGGTTCAAGCCCTGGCCTGGGAAGATTCCACATGCTGCAGAGCAGTTGTGGCCCATGCGCCACAACTACTGAGCCCACGTGCCACAACTACTGAGGCCCACGCACCTAGAGCCCATGCTCCGCAACAAGAGAAGCCACCGCAATGAGAAACCTGCGCACCACAACGAAGAGTAACCCCCGCTCGCTGCAACTAGAGAAAGCCCACATGCAGCAACGAAGACCCAGAGCAGCCAAAAATAAATAAAATATTTTTTTAAAAAATTTACAAAAACAACAAAATCCCTTAGCGTCCTTACTGATGAAATCTAAATCTATTTAGAATCTAAAATCGGAATGTATGGGGTAGATGTATACCTGAAAGACTATCTACCTGTGTAGATATATGAGTGTATATTTACACTCATATGCACGTAAAAACATTTAGTTTTAAAAATGGAAAAGATACTTTTACTTTATGAAAATATACATTACTAAGTGAAAAGAAAATACAAATCCTAAAAAGTGTGAGGAATTACATTGAAAACTCACCCAACAAATTAATCCCATCGTTTACAATGAGCTGTCCGTGACGCAAGTAGTTCAAAATGGGTTCAAAGTACTCAGGACTTCGGTCAATTAAGAAAGCTCCTCTATGATCTTGCTTATTTCCCCACACACCTGTGGGACCATTAAAATGAAGAAAGCCCCCCCATAAACAAAAAACAAAGTTAGAAATTTATAGAAGGAAAACTGCATAACATACCAGTAAGTTTTCACTCTTGTAAAAATTATTACTGATTCCATTAAAAAGTACAGAAGGACAGGAGTTATAAAGTCAATACAACTACAAACAGATCACACAAAATGTGATCTCACTGCACTCACCTTTGTCCTTAAACATGTGGGCCAGCATACTGTCAGGTTCTTTATTCACTAAAGTGCTCCTAAGAATTCAGGGAAAAAAATTGATTTCTCCATTTGTCTTTATAAACAAACATATTTAAGTCAAGAGTATACTTGATCCCAGCTGCTCTCTCAAAAAGATGCATGCTATAACCTGGGAGGAGTGATGCTGGGAAACAAAAATGTGCAGTAAGTTGCCATTTATCAAAATCTCTTCTCATCTGGCACTTCCTTTGATTTAAATATTGATTTCGTTGCCTTTAATTTCAATGCTGATCTATCCTTCTAGCAAGCTACTGTATAACAATTTTCTTGATCGAAATTTACATTTTTCTTATGCCTTTAGTATAAGCAGTTGTAGTCTACAAATTTCAATACTGTTAATTTTTTACTTGTGTTGCATGTATATTACTCAATATTTTAAAAGCATATTCTAAAAACAGTAAATTCATGCTTTTCATGCTTTCTCTGGAATGACTTGTGAACCATTTTCTACTCTTAGAAAAAATTTCCTAAATATTGGCTTCAAATCACATAGTATATTTAAGCAGCACTGGAATATCTTCTAAGGACATCAGCAAACTGAAGGAAAGAACAAACAGTACATAGTACCCACTCAACACACACATACATGTGCACCTACCGTGTGGTTGTAAAGTACCGCCCTCCAACATTTAATGTTAGCCAGTCTGTGTGAGATCCTGACAACACTTCCGGTACTTTAGAATCTGTCTGAGGGTCTAGAGGTGACATGTAGAAAAAATAAACATTAAGTTGGGGGGGGGGGGTTTGGGGAAGATGGCAATAGTATAATATTTTAAACTAAAACACACACATAAAAGCATGCCAGAGCTACTAGGACAGCAAGCCCTATACCCACAGACAGTATCTAAAACAAAACTAGGTGATAAGGTATCCCGCCAACACCGACAACTAGAAGAGAAGCATGGCATCAGCATCCTTGACAGAAGAAGCATCCTTGACAGAAACAACAGGGTATGTGATGATCCTAAGAATTCCAAAGTAACCCATAAATACTCACTTCAAAACTCAGCAAGTCTACTTGAGAACAGCCGAATGGAAGTGGGAGGGGTGTGCCCACTCCAACCATGGGTGATTCAAGCAGTCTGGAGTAAGATCTGAAGAGGCTGAAAACGAACTCTCAAAACCCACCCAGCCAAAGCTCCCACCTAGGACAAAGTCCCACACTGAGGATAAGATGTTGGGAAAAGAATCCAAGTTGAACAGAACAGAGACAACAGAGACAAAAGGAAAAGGAGTCCAGATAAAAGTCAAAAAAGGTCAAGCAGAACCAAAATATATTAGAAGGTGACTTCCATATTTTTTAATACTTCATAAAAACAACATAAAAGGGACACCTAGAGCCATGAAATTACAAAAACTTTCCTAAGTCAGCTCCCTTCTCAAGTTAAGGAAAACTAATTTCATGTAAAAATGAGCAACAGAAAATCCCATACAAGATTATTAAAAGAATAGGAAGAATTACATCCCTATAGATAATGAAAACGTGCCAGATAATGAAAATGTGCCAGAAAGAAATGGCCACAAAATAGGTAAACTATAATATTCCAAATATGCTAAAAGAAGTAAATAATACAAGGTATGAAAAAGCAACATAAACCAGAATCACAAAATTCAGAAATGAGGCAAGAGAACTCTGGAGAGAATTAGAAATAAAAACCATTTCAGAAATGAAGATTAAACTAGAAGAAACACAGGAGTGAAAGAACACCACAGATAATGCCTTAAGGAAAATAAAAATTGAAAAGAGGAAAGCTTTAAAAATCAAGAAGAAATGAAGAAAGAGATGAAAAAGATTTAACAGAAGATTTCAAATATAGAAGACAAGTGTAGAAGATCCAACACATATACAATAGGAGTCCTGAAAGGAGAAAATCAAAGCATGGTAACAAAATAAATACATAAAGTTCAAGAAAACTTATCTGAAATTTAAAAAAAAAAAAGATGTGAAACTACATATTGAAAGGGCCCACCACATAACTGAGAGATTCACCCAGAAATAGTATACTAAAAGTTATCAATTTAAAAGTACAGTAAATCAATTTAAAGTACAGTAAAATTACTGTAAAGAAAGAGAATAATCCTTTGGGTGAGCTAGGAAAAATAATCACTTATGAAAGATCAGATTTTTTTTTGACACCAAAACTCTATGTCAGAAAATGCAGTAACATATTTAAGATATTTAAAGAAAAATAATATGAACCAAGGATTTTTTAACAACTTGAGGTATAATTGAAATACAACAAACTACATATCATTAAAGTTTGAAATTTGTTCAGTTCTGACATATGATTTTATGACCAGTCAAACTGACTTTCAGGTATAGAAGCCACATGCAAGATGTCAGAGAATATAGTTCTCACAAGTTCTTTATAAAGAATCTACTAGAGAACAAGTTTCAGACAACCACTCGAGGCATCAGTTTAAGGACTGGAGGAGTAAAACTAAGTGATGGTTTTAAGGGAGAGAGTATAGTATACAATGGTGTGTGTGTATATGTGTGTATGTATATAGTATATAATAACAATATTTGACAATGGATAAACAATACGATTATTTTTTAAGTAAGGAAAGAAAGGAATGAGCATATTAAAAAATGTTTAACTGTCTTTAGTAGTCACACTGGTATTCAAAGTATTGGGATTATTATTGAAACTTTTATGTGTATTTTGTGTAGGATGAAGGAAATGAGTAATTATGTGACATTACAATTCCATCACTCCCTATGTCCTTGGAAACCAGGATTACTGATATGCAAGAAAGGAGACATAGATGTAAGATAGAAGATGTTAAATAAAAATCTTACAATCCTAATATAACCAAAGTATTAGTATGAACCCATGAGATATTTTATCTATTTATATGTTATATGTGATATAAAGCTTTGTATCATATAATATTTATTATATATGAATTTTATCCTCTAGCTAGCCATGTATTTCCAACTCTGTTCACCAAAAAGCCTAGTAATCATGACGAACCCAGTAGCAGCGAGCCTCCCCAGCACCCAGGCTGGGTCTTAAAATGACATTTGCCACTAAAAGAAATCAAGGCTTCCAAGAAAAAAACCACTGATTTGGGTTTAGGACAAGAGAAGTATAAGATGAACACTTTGTTATTCCAGATAGTAAGGAAAAGACTAACGGGGTTGTGTTAAAAGAAGAAGAACATGAAGGGATTGCCACTGGCCAAAAGTAAAATAATCCAGGTATAGATAAATGCAGAGGATGAAAACATACCAAATATTTTTAACTCTGAAAGTTTGTAACGATAAAACAAAAACCACTAATCAATCACTTTTTGTTTTGTTGTTTGTATGTATGTAATGAACCAATTAAGTGACCACTGCCTGCCAACCCACTCTGTTAGCCTAATGGATAAGAAAAGATGAGAAAAATTTTTTGTTCAGTCTTAAGGCAGAAACAGAGAATATGCATTTACTTCTAAGTTGCTGTGTGATGATCTTGAGTACTACCTCCACTCACCAAATACAATTATTGTGAAGGCTTAAAGAAATACTTGAATATTCAGGGTGTGATGGTCTGGAACTAAATATATCAAATATTCGTTAAAGAATATTTATTTAAGCCTCAGGCTCTTTCCTTTGAGATATACACTGTATAAGCTTTCTTCGAAACTGAAGGGTAGTGTGTGTGTGTGTGTGTGTGTGTGTGTGTGTGTGTGTGTGTGTGTGTGTGTGGTTGCTACCAAGTCATTTTTGACTGATTTAACTGCTGTGAATGACTGGCAAACATTACTTTTTCAAGCAATATATGCTTAAAAAATATGTAACATAACAGAGATTTTGATAACCACTATCAAAGAGAAAATTTCCAAACAAAACAGTTATAGTTCTAAAATCAAAACCACCCTATCATGTCATAATTAATGAATATGTGCACATCCAGAGCCTTTTAACAGCACGTAAAAGATGAGGTATCCATACTAAAATATGATCATCTAATTCAAGTTAGAAATTTACTTTCACACACCCCCCCAATGCAGAATCAAAAAAGGTATGAAGAGCTGAGTACTGCTCTAAGATACTTTTTAATGTTAAGCTTAGTAAAGCCATGTAAAATATTTGCCATTTCATCTTTATTTCGGCAGACAAAATTGGCTTTTAAGGAAGTCACTTACCAATAAATGGTTCTCCTTCACACACAAACAAAACATCATCATCCCTGGGGAAATCAAAATTTAAAAAGCCACCATCAAAATCCAGAAATCACATTAATTATCTGTTGACTAGAGGAACTATTCCTTAGAATAATGTAGAAGATCCGTTTTGCTATCTATGTGGCAAAGAAGTTGACCAAGTTCCAGTGTTTTTTGTTTAAACCCAGGTTGTTTAAGCCTCTTCCTGCTCCAAAATTCTATGATCTGATGAGAATGGAATGAGGTGAACTAGACACTTGTCTCAGAGATAAATCTGCCGAGGGTATGTAAAAACCAAAACCAAAAAAAAACACCAAAATCACTATTGTGGTGGATCACTGATGAGTTAACTCTACTTAACATTCTATTTTATTTAGCAAGTTTTCACCAAAGTAGGTCTCTGTGACGTTTGTAAAATTCAAAGTGCTTAACCCCCTGACTTAACTGCCTCTGGATTTAAATTCAAAGAAGATCCTGCACATGAAAGTACTTTTGAAGTGGAAAAAACAAACGAAACCCACTATACAAATTATGTGAATTCAGCTTTCTTATCAATTGAAGAATATACTACTGAAGAATGTTATGTTCAAAGGATATGATTAAAGCTATAGCCAACTCTTCTTCTTTCACTTTAATTCTATAACCCTAAATAATTTATTAGGGTTTTCTGCCACATCATCAGCTGTTTTGTGCTTTGGAAATGAAAATAAATTTTCATATTAAATCTAAGAAGAATATAATTGGAAATAACTCTGCTGTAAACACTCACCCACTATACTCACCTAAATGTAAATGAATACCCATAATTCAAAAATCTGGATTATCAGTGTATATCCTCCTTCCCTGCTCCACCCCACCGCACGATTAGTATAAATGATCAGAGCTTGTACTGTGAACCACAAATTATTAAACAGGTAGATATAATATAAATATATACTATTTCTTGTCCTAGCTCTTTTTTAATTGAAGTATAGTTGACACACAATATTATGTTAGTTTCAAGTGTACAATATAGTGAGTTGACAATCAAAATACATGAAATGATTACCACGATAAGTCTAGTAACCGTCTGTCACCATACAAAATTATTACAGTGTTACTGACTATATTCTTTGTGCTGCCAATTACATTCCTGTGACTTATCTATTTTATAACTGGAAGTCTGTACCTCTTAAGCCCCTTCACCTATTTCACCCAACCCCGCCAGTCTCCTCCCCTCTGGCAACCACCAGTTTGAGTTCTAAATAGGTAGATATTTTATAGTTCAGAAGGCTTCAGTTATGACCTTCTTCAATTACGACCTATGTTGTAGACATTTTTATTTCTATAAGAATGTAAATTATATTTCTGTAAGACATCACAGGAACACATAGAATTTTTCTTGGAAGCAGAGTCTTGTTTGTTAAGGAGAAATTTAGGTTGATATAAATCATTCAATTATCCATAGAAACACATAGAAGCTGGGAGATAGATACTGAAAAACTAAGAAACTCTTCTAATTTATTTGGAATTAAAATCTTTATCTTTTAAGTCTATAATCTTTTCTACTTGTTCACCATGCCAGTTAACTTTTTAAGACTAATATGAAAATTTGTTTTCCTCTAATTGACAAAAATCAACTATTAAATGTATGACCTGGGTAAGTCATTTAAATTCTCAGATGTTTAGTTTCCTCATTTATAAAACAAAGGGACTAGAAGTGTTTAAAGGCAGTATGTTATATTGAAAGGTTATTCTGACCTGGGTTTAACTGAATATTAAACTTTGTATACTACCATAATTTAGAACATCATTATCTTCACAACATCAATTTTAGAAAACCCACGCAGGGACTTCCCTGGCAGTCCAGTGGCTAAGACTCCACACTTCCAACGCAGGGGGTGTGGGTTTGATCCCTGGTCAGGGAACTAAGATCCGACATGCCTTGCAGCCAAAAAAATAAATAAAAAGTCCATGCTTTGCCGATTAAATGAGGTAACTTGGGCAAAGCAAATACAACTTAACTGGCACAGAGTCAGTACTTAGTTTGTGTTCCCATTCCATCTTCTTTGAGCCCCCTCCTGCTCCAAAATTCTATGATCCCAAGAAGATGGAATGAGGTGAACTGGACATTGGTTTTAAAATATGCCTGGCATACTTAAAAAAAAAAACCCCAAACAAACAAACAAACCAAAACCACTACTGTGGTGGATCACTGGTGAGTTAACTCTAGTTAAAATGCTATCTTATTTAGCAAGTTTTCACCAAAGCAGGTCTCTGTAAACGCTTATAAAATTCAAAGCATTCTTAGGAAATGAACTGAACAATAAGCAGTAGCATATAAAAGAGATCAATTAAGTTTCTAGTATTAAAAATTCGTGTCTTATTAGATCCGTTTCTAGGAACATAGAGATTCCTCATAGCCATATGTGAACTCTGCAGAAAGACTATGAGTATATTGGAATGTATTCAGGGTTTTCTATCTGATCAATGCATCATAAGTGCAAATTACTTAAATTCCAAAGAGCAAATTCTAGGCAATCATTTGCCAAAATTCTGCATTCTTAACAGTGATTAAATACTGCTTAAGGGAAACAGCATAGCACCAAGAAGCTGAGGGCACACTGTAGATGGCTTATAAAAAGGTGAAGGTTACCTGATCAAAGCAATATCATCAATCAGTCCACCTTTCCCATTATACACACTGGTGGCTTTTATGCCGAGTTTATTGCTGGCCACAGAAAGCAAATCAGATAAAGTTCCATATACAGCGACCACCTGTAAACACACCAGATTAATTTGAACAACTTACGTAATCAATTTCGTCACTCACAAATTAAAAACCACCATACCATAAACAGGTCTAAAAAATCAGATTATCATATAAAAAGAGATTTTGAGAGGTTCTTAAAAGTTTCTCTTTTTCTTTTATGACTGAAATATTTACTTAGTGCCTAACACTGCTGAAATCCAAGAGTAGAGAAATCGTCGCTAAAAACAAACTACAATCTTACAGTATGTTAAACAGTGCTCCAGTTCTGATACAAAAGAGACCCGCACTTGACTTTAGATTCTGGCATTTTCTAGCTGTCCGCTCAAGACAAATTATTTCACCTCTTTATGCTTCTGTGGCTCTAACTGGCAATGAGGAGAACAGTTACACCTGTATCAGAAGGTCGTCACAAGGATGAAGTGAGTTAATGCATGATAAGAGCTTCCCAAAGTGCCTGAGACCTATTAAGTCTTTAAGATGTTGCTTTTACATTATTCCTTTTTTACAGGAATGGTTTACTTTTTTAAACAGGAAAAATTTACTGTTTATTATAACATTTACCATGTCAATGACCATATGAACAGTTAACAACTTCCCACCTCATTTAACTTCAATAACTATTTATATACTGTATAAAAGCCAGATTTTGGCTAACATTCTAAGTACAGCGTAGACCTGGGTTACAATGAATTGCTCCGTCCTGCTTTAAATCAGGCAGTCTGACACTTGTGCAACATACATGCAGTTGCTTAGGTAGGGGGTAGAGACTCTGTACATGTAGTGAATTCTTTGCTCCAGCCATAACTGGAACTGTGTATAGTTGTATCATTATCAGTCAGATCTCTGAAAATTATGAATAAAAAAGAGGGTGAGGAGATGAACCTGAAGCATGAGCAGCCAGCTGACTTCCCACAGGATACTGGATAAAGGTGCCATATGAAATGGAACCGGGGCTAGTCCTTTGTTCACTGGTCACTGGAGTACAGCAGACAGTGAATTTTTCGTTAAGTAAATGAACAGTCAAGGGTGGAGCGAGTTGTTTGCCAATAGGAGTGTGTAGTGTTTCTACCGCAGAGTACAGAGATTCCAACTCTTTTCTCTTGGATCATGACCTATGAGAAGTGTTGCAAGCTGGGGCATTTTGGGGAAGAGGGGTAGGCAAGCAGAGTTTAAAGGGAACTACGTGGATTATTAAAGATAATGCACAACCCAAGTGCTCATAAACGTCTGAATGGATAAACAAAATGTGGCATATCCATACAATGGAATATCATTCAGCTCTAAAAAGGAATACGATTCTGATACACGCTACAACATGCATGAATCTTGAAAACATTATGCTAAGTGAAATTAGCCAGATATAAAAAAGGACAAATATCATGGGATTCCACTTGTATGAGGTACTTAGAACAGGCAAATTCATAGAGATAGAAAGTAGAAGTATAACTGATTCACTATTCACTTTGTTATAAAGCAGAAACTAACACACCATTGTAAAGCAATTATACTCCAATAAAGATGTAAAAAAAAAAAAAAGAAAGTAGAAGAAAGGAGGTTATGGGGCAGAAGGGGTAATGGAGAATTACTGCCTAATGAGTACAGAGTTCCTGTTTGGGATGATGAAAAAGTTTTGGAAATGAAAAGTGGTGAGGTTACACACATGAATGTACTTAATGCCAACGAAATGTACACTTAAAATGGCTAAAAGGGTAACTTTTATGTTGTGTATATTTTACCATATGATAAAAAAGATAACAGCACAAAGCACCTGGCAGAGTATCTTACACCCAGCAGACACTGACATAAATGACAGAAGCTTGAAGAACATGTGTCCCCCGTATTTCCTACCATTTTTCACCTTTGTAACAGAGCCTGGAATTCTAACCATTATTGCAGATATGAGTTCCAGAGGAGAAAGATTTAGAAAATTCTTAGTATAATAGCAACTATGACAAGAATGCTGTTGTTAGAAAGGAGGATCTTCTTACTCTCCCCTCACGGTTCCCAGACTGTAAAAGGCGTTTTGCATTTGCTTTGGTCAGTCGCTTGGCTCTTTGCTTCTTGTATAGCTTCACATGGTTTTCTTTCGCCTGACATTATCAGCTCCTTGCCCTAACATTAACTTTCTCCACCCCATTTCCTTTCACTTCTCTCCCTCAAGCATCATAAAATGGTTGGAAATTCTATGTATCTCTCTATATTATGCTCCTGAATTTAAATATTAGAGCATACCACTTTACCTAACTTATTTTTCAAAAATACATCACTTTGGGCTTCCCTGGTGGCGCAGTGGTTGAGAGTCCGCCTGCCGATGCAGGGGACACGGGTTCGTGCCCCGGTCCGGGAAGATCCTACATGCTGTGGAGCGGCTGGGCCCGTGAGCCATGGCCGCTGAGCCTGCGGGTCTGGAGCCTGTGCTCCGCAACGGGAGAGGCCACAACAGTGAGAGGCCCGCGTACCACAAAAAATTAAAAAATACATCAAATTAAATTGTTCTCTACTTCCATTCGATTGACTTGATTTTTCCTGTGGGTCAGTTGTTTCCTAATGAAAATACAGGCCACCTGCCATGTTCGAAAGCCACACTGTCCAATTTGGAAGCCACTAGCTACAAGAGGCTATTTAAGTTTTAATGTATTGCTATTAATTAAAATAAGTCAGTTCATCAGTTACAACAGTCATGTATGAACTGCTCAACAGCCACAATGGCTAGTGGTTACCATATTACACAGCGCAGATATGGAGTTATTTCCTTCCTCACAGAGCGTTCTATTGGACACTGCTGCTTCAAAGAGCAGAAGAAAGTCAGGAACAAGGAAACAACTATTTTAACTGTTAGGCTTGACCATGTCATAGCAATTCACAGTAACCAAGTGGTAGAGTCCAACTCAAACCCTGTTGTTTTGTATGGAAGGTTGAGTAGTTATCATCTTTCTTTTCTCCCCATTGAAGTCAAATTTGATTATAAGATTAAAAACAAAAACAAAGCCACACATCACACAGTTTGGCAATTTCAGGGCAATCAAAGTACAACAGGTGTTTCCTTGTAGGCTGCAATACTAAGGAGCACATTCTAGATACAAATTGAGTTCATATTTATTTTATTATCACTTAAATAAGCCCTCACATAGTATTGAACACAATTTATCATTACCTCAAATATTTTCTAACCTGACTTCCTATCTAGACTGTAAAGGTTTAATAATAAATTTTTAATTTGTAAAAAGTGGTTATTCAGTGAATTTAGGTAACCAATAATCCCTTGTAATGCTGATGAGCAGCAATGAAGTACATCCCTGTACTACCCAAATCTCTAACATCCAGAAAAGAACTGCAGCCAGTTTAAAAAGGATCCTCTTAAGTGTCACAGTGTCTGGTTTATAGCAGGTCTCTGATAAATGTTTCTTGAATGTCAGATGAAATTTTCATTGCTTTCAGAGTGTTGAACGAGGACATGCCTTTTCTGTGTGTGAGTCAGTTATATTTGTCTTTTCCACTGACATTAAGTTAAAAAACAAAGTACACAGTAGAAATGCTATTCTAAAGTGATATTCATATAGTTCATATGAGTATGGAAAGTGGCTATCTTTGGATAGAATTAAGGTTCACTTATGAGTTTTTGTTTTGTCCTCCAGATTTGTTACAATGAACTTCTATTAGTTATGCAATAAAGGAAAAAAGTTTTAACTTAGGGTTTCCATAGCTCTAGATACTAGATTTACAAATAAGAATTATTTTAGCAGTTGACAAGTAATCTGGTAATGGACAATTTTCTTTAAATGAAATAACCAAAGGGCCATCAATTAGAGAAAACAGCACTGAAATTACTGCAAAGAATCTTATAGCATTGAAAAGCTGAAAATTTACCTTAAGTTGGGCCAACATACTTGTTTTTCATTTGAAAGGCATTTTTAGCATGTTTTCAACAAGATCACTTTAGCTGACTCTCTTGAGCATACTAACAAATAACTCACAAATAAGACTGCAGACATAATATTTTAAATCTCAATCAGAATATCAGATTTTAAAATGTGATATACTTTAAAAGATTTTAAGTTTGTGAGAAAGTCTCAAACAGACTGGCACATGTACCCTTCATTATATATCAACTCTGCTGGGAAAAAGCAACATTGGAAATCTTGTATATCATGGATGTGAGCTCTAACCGTTATTTACTAAGCTGACTTTAGTCCTCAGAGAGGCCAAGCATTTATAAAATGATCACGCTTACAATGGCTATTTGCTTCACGTGTGTTCTACTTCCTAGTGTGGACTTGAAGTTTCCATGCCACTGTGATTATCCATTTTAATAACCTAAGCACTATACTTAGAATGGAAGCATTCTATGGAATAGACTGAGAAGCATGTCTATTAAAGTTTATGGCCAAAAAAATAAATAAATAAAGTTTATGGCCACTAAGTTATACTACTATTTAACTTAATTCTTTCTAAATTTCAGATCCCACGACAAGTGAAAGCTATCCACCAATTGGGAAAGTAAATGGTACACTGTGCCTACCAGGACATATCAGTTTAATGAAGTTTTAATCTGTCTTTAAACACTGAAAACAAATTGTAATCTATGTTATTCAAATTTAAAAACTAAAACCTGCACATGTATTTAAAACATGTTTTTTAAAATGCCCACCATAACTATTATATAATACACAATCAATAAATAATCATTGAATTTATGCAGGCCAATTTACCCAACCGACCCACCAATCACAATAACTAAATGTAGAATCTGTTTACTCTGCCTACACTTTTAGTTTATACATTTCAAAAATTAACATTTTATTCCTAAAAAAGATGACTACATCAAGAAGACAAATGTTAAAATATTTAAAAATTTTAAAGTCTGACAACAGCAAATGTTGAAGAGGATATGTATCAATGAGAGGGTTTATGCAATGCTGGTGAGATATAAATTACCACAATGACTTTCAAAAACAATTTGCCATTATTTTAAAAAATTAAACATTCACATACCTTAATACCCAATAATTACAACTTCCATATATATCCTAGAGCAGTGGTTCTCAAAAGTGAGGTCTCTAGACCAGCACCATTAGGATCACCTGGAAGTAGATTAGAAATTCAAACTCCTAGCATCACCCCAGACCTAGTGAATCTAAAGCTCTGGGGAATGAGGCCCAGCAATAGTTGCTCAATTCCTCCAGGTGATTCCAACACATGCTACAGTTTGCAAACCACTGCCCTAGAAAGATGCTTGCACGTGTGTGCACCACGATATACAGTAATACTCGTGGCAGCACTGTCAATTTCATGGCAAAATATAAAGAAAATAAACAACCCAACTGTCCACTGACAGGAGAATGGATAAACTGTGATAGTATTTGTATATACTTTGTATAATTATTATAAAGCAGTGAAAATGACTAAACTATCAGTATGTGGGACAATATAGATGAAATCTTAGAAATATTATACTGAATGAAAAACTCATGTCCAAAAAGACTATGTAGGGCTTCCCTGGTGGCGCAGTGGTTGAGAGTCTGCCTGCCGATGCAGGGGACACGGGTTCGTGCCCCGGTCTGGGAAGATCCCACATGCTGCGGAGCAGCTGGGCCCGTGAGCCATGGCCGCTGAGCCTGCGCATCCGGAGCCTGTGCTCCGCAACGGGAGAGGCCACAACAGTGAGAGGCCCGCGTACCGCAAGAAAAAAGAAAAAAAAAAAGCACCTGTGTCTTTCCAGATTGGACAAACCAAGTCTTAATATAATTTTATATCTTTAAGTAAAAGATATAAATAAAAGGTGTAATATTTATTCTTAAACTCTACTGGATCCACTTGCACGCCCCCTGTGGTGGACCCTCTCACTCTGGAAAGCACTGTTTTAGAGAAGGCACAGCCCCCTCTTCAAAACATTTAGTAGTCACACTTATGTTTACTCAGTGCACAGAAAAGTCAAAAGTCTATGATGTAGTCCCCTGCTGTGACTCTGTGTCTTCCTAACCCCAAGCTTCAGGGCCCAGGCTGGCAACCACTGAACAAGCTTTAAAGGAGGGAAACTTATTTGAAAAAGACAGGTATTACTCTTATGGCCAGGAAACAAAAACAGAGGCTAGGTAAACAAGGAGATGATGAAAGTGACACAGACATTCCAACCGGTGGATAGGAAACCAAACTCTATCTCCTTGTAGTGCTTTGTTTCAGCTCCATGAAAAATCATGTCAAGATCATGCCAACTCTGACGAAATACAGTCACTATTTATACAGAAAATACATGTTACGTATTATTCTGCTCTCTTTGGTCAAATAAGAGTAATTATAATATTATTTTTTTAATCAGCTTAAGGGAGAGGAGAGGAAACACTGACAAGTTTGGCACAGAATGTTTTCCAGTTAAGTAGCAAGGATTATGGCATGACTTATTTTTAATATTGAATCATACTGGTATTCTCTAGTTTGGGATTTTATAATCTTCGTAACATAAACACATTTAACTATTTGAGTTTTTTCCAATTCTCTAGCAAAATATTTTTAAAGCAAATAAAATCAAATCCAAAAACCTAACCTAGGGCTTCCCTGGTGGTGCAGTGGTTGGGAGTCCGCCTGCCGATGCAGGGGACACGGGTTCGTGCCCCGGTCCGGGAAGATCCCACATGCCGCGGAGCGGCTGGTCCCGTGAGCCATGGCCACTGAGCCTGCGCGTCTGGAGCCTGTGCTCCGCCACGGGGGAGGCCACAACAGCGACAGGCCCGCGTACCGCAAAAAAACAAAACAAACAAAAAACCTAACCTAGTCAAAAGTAAGTAGCTTTCAGAAAAAAGCCACCTTATTAAAAATATGGCAAGACTAAGCCAGCCAACTTTTGACAAGAACAAAATTCAGTAGTTTCAGAAGAAATAGTTAAATATTTATGGCTGGGTCTAAACATGTTGTCTTCCAGGAATAACACAGCAGAGATGTTAAATAAAAGGGTCAATTAGAGATCTGTTTTTGAGAACGTACTGCAATTGTAAGTTTGGATCTACTAAATCTTTCTTCCCGTAACAATATATGTTTTAGATTATGAGTAGTAATCAACAGACAAAACAGGTACAGAAAAAGTTAAAAAGGGTCAGAAATAATGTGAATCTTGGGAAGCCTATTTTGAGGCAGCATTTATGAAAATTCAAGAACTTGAATTTATTATGCCAGTTCTGTTTTTATATGAGTATTAAATCTCTAAAACCAGAAGAACGCAACACATGTAGTGTAGTCAACACACTACAGTGCAGTTCAAATTTTTACAGCACGTTCACTCAAAACTGCACAGTAGCTGGAAAGCCATTTTTTTAAACCGTGGCACAATTACGCTATTTAAAAATGTGCAATGTTTCCGAAAGATGCAGGAAACAAACCATTCTGGCTAATGAAACAGGGAGCCCAATCTATCTTCATCTCAGACTCACAAGGCTTAATTATTTCTAAACGTCATTTAGCCACACCATAAACGTCTGCCTTAAACAGTCAAATTTTCCAAAGAAGCCGAACTTTCATGGGTGGGGCAAGAGGCTGAGAAGGAACAGGATTCATGTTGGCTTACTCCAGCGTTGGAAAAATATTTAGCACCACACACTCAACAAAGGCCTAACACAGCAAAGAGCAATGTCCAATCAATCCATTTTGGTCTATTGTCCTAGTCCTCTACGGAACTAAAATACGGCGAAAGACTAAAGCGAGTACAAAAGTTTGACGGCGGCGGGGCTTGGGGCTCCTAAAGTGGGGGAGGGAGGGGGACCATCAAGAAAATGTCACCAATTTTCCATCCGTCTATTGGCCCTAGGATGGGAGAGTGTTTTACTCATCCACGGAGAGAAAGAGTTGAAATTCTTTTCACCTGATCAACGTTACACGCCTTAGTCGTTACGGCCACTTTCCGGAGCAGACCATTACTCAGCACGAAGGTGGGAACCGGCGCCTTCTGTAGCCAGGGGTGGGGGGCAGCGGGGTCTTGGGGGAAGTGGGAAGAGGAATAGAAGCATCAGGTGACAGCGGCCCCCCCACGCCCTCCGAGACCTCTGTTCTCCAGGACCCACACCTGGACTTGGGAACGACTGAGCACAAGTTGACCTGCGCGCTGGTCCCCAGAGCAGCTGGGGAGTCCAAGGGCAGGCTCGGGCTAGGGATTCCGGGGGTGGGGAGGAGGCCGCGGGGACCCGACGTTCGCCTCCTCCTGGACGCCCCCCATCCCGGCGCACGCCCACCTCCCCGCTCCCAGCCCCTCTCCCCAACTTCAGCCCTCAGCCCTGTGCGCCCGCTCCGCACTCCGCTGCCCTCGCCCCCAGCAGCCGGGCCCGCCTCGCCTCCTCCCGACCCCCTTACCTTTCCATTCTTGGGGCTGCCGTTAAGGAACAGGGTCACCCGCCTCATCGCGCTGCCCCCACTGGGTCCTGAGTGAGTCGCCACCCTCCCACCTGGCTCTCCTCCCACCTTTTTCTTTTCCCGCCCTTCCCCTCCCTCCACCCACTCGGACTCTCCTCCCTTCGCCACCTTCCTTCCCTTACAGACACACACACACAGGCACGCACTCTCCTACCCACACCCCAAGGTTGGCGGGTCCTCCTTCCCACCCCGCCCCTGGGCTCCTCAGTCAGCCTGGGGCCCTTCCCCCACCTCTCCCAGACTGACTCTAAGCTCCGCCAATCAGCGGGCAGCGCCGGCCAAAATTCAGCCAATCATCGCCCTGCACTGGGTGGGCTCTAGCTAACCCAGCCCAGGTGGAAGGAGGGAAGAGAGGCTGCAGTGTAGCCGACGGGGAAGGGTTATCAGCCAATCAGAGCTGAACCTGGAGCCGAACGGCGGCTCAAAGCGTTACTGAGCAGGCGCATAGCCAACACCAGGTAGAGCTCATCTGCATACGGAGGCGGGGCTTGAGGGAAGAGGCAGAGCGCTGGAAGAGATCCACAACCAGTCAGAGCCTCCCAACTTTAACCCCTCCCACTCACTCAACCCACCGAGGAAACGGCTGCGGTCGGGACTGGCTGATTGGGTAAGAGCCAGCCCGTCGTTCTGTCAGGATTGGTTCAATGATTCTTTTCGAAGTTCGCAGCATCCAATCGAAAGGCCGGGGACGGAACCAAACGGCTAACTAGATAATTCCTCCGCGAGGCTCTCACGGAAAATAGTTCCCGGGGACGCAGGTCAGTAGTGGAGCTCTCTGGACAGTGTGTCAACTGCGGCTAGCGGTGGTGTTTCTCGGAGCCCACGAAGCCACTCCTGTTCCTGGGAAGGCGAGGTAGAGGTCTGGGAGAGTTCGGTGCGCGCGCGCACACGTGCGAGTGGCGTGGGCGTAGAGATTCTCAGAGTAACGCCGGGACGCCGAGGAGGCGGGGCCGGCGATTTGAATCGGGCGGCGGGCCGCGGCCGGGCGGAGGGGAGGGTATAGGTAACGCCGGCTGTGGGGTCTGGGGGTCGGCGGCCGGGGACCAGGTAGCCCCCCGCGGCTGGCTTGGCGGCCGACAGTTACTTTCTCGAGCGAGCCCATCAGGACCAGAGAGCCGAAGTCTAGAAGGCAGGACAGCCACGACACTCATCGGCGGAGTGTTCAAAATAAACCCGAGGGAGGTAAGGCAAGCGGCCTGGTTGGGAGTTCCGAGACAGTAGTGGCGCAGAGCTGTTTCTTCGACGTGTTTCTCAGAAGTGTGTTCTACTGGATCACCCGCCTGCTTTTTAAAATGCAGATTTCTGGGGCCCAGCCAGACCTCCTGAATTAGAATTTTTGGGAATCCGCAAAACCGCTTCTCCAACAGGGTGCCTGGATGATTCTGATGTTCGCTAAGGTTGGAAAGCCTTGGCTTTATTGTATGGGATCTGCTTTGTTTCATCCCGAGCAGCAGTTTCCTCCATTTCTCTTTAATTTGAGCTCCAAAAGTAGTCTCTTGTCATCCGTTTTCGTGCCAGTATAGGTTGTATTAGAATTCAGTCTTGAAAGAGGATCTCGATCAAATCACATTAATTTTGGAGGTGGGGTTATTTTTCTTTTTTCTTTCTTCTCTCTCTTTTTTAGATGGATGATAGTTCAAAAGACAGCAAGCCCCTTGAAACCAAGGAGTCTGCTATTAATAACGCTGGTATGTAGTGACCTGTTGTTTCTTTGTGAAATTTAAGGTTTAGGTGTTTATCTTGATAATGATGTTTAGACCCTACATGTTGTCTGTTTCAGAAGATACCTCTTTCATTTTGGGAAATGGGAAGCTTGTAACTCCTCACAAGCCTGCAGCTGAAGTGACTCCTAATCGTTGCATGTCAGATGCTTTTCAGTCACCTTTGAACTTTTCCACAGTAACTGTGGAGCAATTGGGAATTACACCTGAAAGTTTTGTAAAGAACTCTTCAGGTAAGAGATGTTCTTCTTCTATTGCAGTGCCTTTAAAAGTTGAAAAATTAAACTCTATTTTGTTCACTTACCCTGTGTATCTTATTACTTTATCTAAATTGATTGACTCTCAGACTTGCTGGATCAGGGAGATCAGGGTCCCAGGGCACCCAGCATGATACTGTTCCTAAGTCACAGCTACGCTCCAGGCCCAAACTGGAAAAGGACATGTGTGCGAGTCACTCTTTGACCCGACACATGGGATACAGGAGTGTGTATGTGAAAATAGTAATACATTTTATGGTCATGTATGGTAAAAATGAGAGAAAGTTGAAGGGCAATTAAGAAAATATGACATTGAAAGACTGGGGCATACCTCTTTCAAAATCTCAAACAGAAAATTGACTCAGGCTAATCTCCCTTATGGAATAGAAATGAAATTCACCTGTGAAGTCTGATTTAGCTGAAGAAACAAATAATGGGAATGGAATTAGAGAATAGAATTTAGAAATGGAGGGTAATGGGGCACTTGAAAATCAGGGGGCACTAGACTAGTAATACCTGATGGAGACAAGACCGAAGTGGATGCCAACCTGTGTTCCCTTCTCAAGAACATCATTCTTAGACCTTCAAAAAGCTAGACTGGTTGGAATTCAGGGTAGTGTGCTGAAGGTAGACAGGTATCTAAGAGAAACAAATTATTTTGAACAATTGAGGATGTGAGAGTGTGTGCCTGGGGGGAGATCGTCCTTGGGGATCAGAAAAAGAAATTTTGAGTCCAAAGCAATCCATTACCAACTCTGTGCAGGAAGTAAGAAACAAAAATGAGACCTGTTAATTCAAATGTATTCATGCATTTGTTCCACAACTTTTTGATAAACACCTGCTATGTGCCAAGCACCTCTCCAGGGGCATGGAATAAATCAATAGACAAAACAAAGGTAGCTACCCATCTGATAATGTGTGCACAATTTTGCCTGTACTTTTCCACTTAGATCCCTGTACGATGCGTTCATCATATTCTCTCTCAGGCTGGTGGATCATGGGTATTCAGGGCATGATTACTGATTGCCTTGTTGTGTTCCAACTTACAAAAGAGTTTTTATTATAGGAAAGTCATCATCCTACCTTAAAAAATCCAGACGACGCTCTACAGTTGGTGTTCGGGGCTCTCCGGAAACAAACCATCTAATTCGTTTCATTGCCCAGCAGCGGAATTTAAAGAATGCTTCTTTGACCAAGAATTCCCCTTGTCAGGTATGGTTTTGTTTTTTAAGTTCCGTCATGAATTCTTCTAGGAGTATGTTTTGCTCTGTTAGAAAGCTTTTGTACAGAGTGGGTACTCTCCAGTGCACCTCATCCGTTTTGGATCTGGAGAGAGAATATTTTCTCTGTGTCTTAACAGAGATTGTGCGCTTAGTTTAAATGTTGATGTTGAGCATGGTTCTGTTAAAGGCTATGAGATCCTGGATAGAAGTGGTGTTCTGGAGGCGCTTTCTGTTTTATTTTGCACACTTTTGTCTAGTTCATGTCTGTTTTTCTCTAATGAGGTGAGGCAGTGTTTTCCGACCTTTTTCTTTTAATATTTTGTCTGTAAGTGTCTAATACTTTTGTGACTACTGTGTGTTGACATGTAGGGGCAAGAGTTCCCCGCACCCCCACCAAAATGTATTTGGGATAACCTTGTGGAAAGGAGCGAAGTGTTTGTTGATGGGGAAGTATTTAGATATTTTTGCAGATTTTTATCAGAATAATACATGCTTCTAAAAAAGTCAAATAGTACAAGACTTGCTACGAAAGACAGTCCCGGGCTTGCCCTTCTTTGGCTCGTTTGGCTCTTTTGGTATGGGCCTTCCTATTTTAAAAAGTACTTTTATTGCCACTTCTTTATTTTTCGTTTTAGACCCTGTGTATACATGAGGCTGTTTAGTGCAGTGCAGGGCTTCTCAGAAATTATCTGCAGATTCCTGGGAATACCTGAGTCCCATCCAAGAGGTCCATGAGGTCAGACTATTTGTTGAAACAGCACTAAGGTGTTATTTGCCCTTTTTCACTGTGTTGATGTTTGCACTCATGGTGTAAGAGCAGCGGTGGTTAAAACTGATGGCATCAAGCAATCATTTTACCTTCAACCCTGTTCATCGTTTACAGAAAACAATAATAAGGCCAGTTTCACTTAACATCCTTGATGAAGCAATAAAAATTATACACTTTATTAATTTTCAACCCTGGAATATTATGTGTGACGGGAAGTAGACACCAGGCATTTCCAAAGTATATACCGAAGTGTGGTGGGTGTTTCCAGGGAAGTTATGGACATGATTGTTTGAGCTGTGAGTTGAACTAGCCACTTTTTCATGGAACATCGTGTTTATTTGAAAGAATGACTGACAGACATGGTTAGTCAGACTTGGGAACGTGGCTGGCATTTTCTCAGAAATGAGCAGTGAACCTGCCACTTCAAGGAAAGCCAGATATTTCTTACCAAGAAAAAAATTCGAGTTTTTGAGAGAACATCAGAATTTTGGAAAACTTGTATTCATGACTGTGATCTTACTTGACAGCTTCCCAATGGCTGCACTTTTCTGATGGATCAGTGGGGATATTAATGTGACGTTTGGATATTGCACAGTAAAATATGTTAACATTTGGAAGATACACATAACTGAGTGAACCAGTATTTTCTACGCGACCAGTACATGCAAATTATACCCTCAAGTTGCAGGATAGGCCCATGGATTTTAACATAACAATATGAAAAGTTCATTGATAAGATTTCATATTTGACATTGCAACTGTTTAAGAAATCTTCATTGAATTTTGTGTTGCATTAAAGGATATCCACAATTCTGGAAAAGCTGTTGAAATATTCTTGATAGATATAACGAACGTGAACTAAGAGTCTTTGGTGTGCTCAATAATTCTTTAGGGTGTAAAAACTTCTTGAGAACTGTGTTAGGGTATATGGGAACATGGCCTGTGGAGCTGTATTGTCGGCGTTTGATTCTAGGCTTTATTATTAGTTAATTGTGACTTTTGGCAAATTACTTGAATTTTCTGTTCCAGTTTCCTCATGTATAAAACGGGGTGATAATGTAGCAGGGATTTTATGAGGTTGAATAAATTAATAGATATGAAGTACTTACAACTGTGCCTGGAACATGGTATGTTTTATGCTATCATTGTTGTTATTTCTGTGAAAAATGAGGATTTTGCTCTCACATCTCCTAGCCATAGCTGTCCTGACACTTTCCTCTTCCTGCCTTCCTACCAGTACAACCAATTACAATTTGTGTTTAAATTAGGGTTTAGTATGTATTATCTAACCCTATAGATATTTTTCATGAATTGCCATATGGTGTGTTAGGGCCGTATTTCCTTTCTTGCATGATTTTTGTTTTTCCTGTGATTAATAAGTACTTTTTTTTTTTTGGTTTAGTCTTTTAATTTATCATGATGGACTATCTTTCACTGTGCATTGTTGAGGACATTATAGTTTTGTTGAAGTTTTCTTCCTTATTTCATGGGGTCTCATTTTGCTACCTAATTATTTTAGGTTCTGGCTCATTCTCAAATCTTTCTTCAGATGCCTTGTGATCCTTGACTCTGTTCACATTTGAAGGTGCGACACTTTAAAAACTGACTGGGAGCTAACTGTGTGTGGTCTGGCTCTGTTGGCTAGTGGATTTCCATGTAGGACAACGGGGCCACTTTTTCAGTGAAGGAACTCCCAAATATTAGAATCCTGTGGGTACTTTCTCTTTGGCAGATCTGTTTTCTTTGAGGGAATTCCTGGGGATGTAAACCTGAGCCCTAGAACCGTGGAAGGCAAATGTGGAAAGTGGCTGGAGGTCATTGAGAAGACTTAGACAAACTGTTTTCAGTACAGGGCCTCCTATCCTTAGCTGTTTAGATCTCATAGAGTCCTAAAACATAAAGTTTCCCTCCAAAACATAAAGGTTCTTTGCTATTTGTGGAGAGATCTGTGGGTTCAAGTGCTACTGATACAGCTTCAGCATTGCCCTGGACCCTTGTTTCAGACATATTGAATATCTGATGCTTTAGATAACCTGAGCCTTTCTGGGGGTCTCTAGCAAGTCTGCTTGTTTCCTGTTATCAGACCACCCTAAGGAGGCCCTGTCAGTTTCAGCTTTCTCTGGACTAAGTCGGTTTTTGTTTGGTGACATTCCATATCTGCTGTTGATTTTTCTTTTTTTTTTCTTAAGGATATACATACACATATGTACATAAACACATCCCCACACACATCATATGACTGTACTTATTAAAAGAATTACTGGAATATATAGTTGTAGTATCTAGCATTGAGATATTCAAGAATGAAAACAAGAGTAGTGGAGGAAAGATGAGGAATATATATTGCAAAATGATCACCGCACATAGTTACAAATTCTTTTTTCCCTGTGATGAGAACTTTTAAGATCTACTCTTTTAGCAACTTGCAAATATGCAATACAGTATTATTAATTATAGTCACCATGCTGTACATTATTTCCATGACTTATTTATTTTATAACTGAAAGTTTATACCTCTTGACCCCCTTCACCTATTTTTTACACACTCCCAACAACCAGCCACCAATCTCTTCTCTGTATTTATGAGCTTGGTTTGACTTTTTTGTTTTCTTTTGTGTGTTTGTCTTAGATTCCACAGATAAGTGAGATCATATGGTATTTGTCTTTCTCTGATTGACTGACTTAGCGTAAGGCCCTTGAAGTCCATACGTGTTGTTGCAAATGGCAAGGTTTCATTCTTATGGCCGAATAATATTCCATTGTGTATATACCACAATTTCTTTATCCATTCATTCATCAAGCGACAATTAGGTTGTTTCCATATCTTGGCTGTTGTAAATAATACTGTGTTTAACATGGGCGTACATATATCTTTTTGAGTTACTGTTTTCCTTTGATTAAGCACCCAGAAGTAGAGTTTCTGGATCATATAGTACTTCTTAATTTTTTGAGGAACCTCCATACCGTTCTCCATAGTGGCTGCACCAATTTGCATTCTGACCAACAGTGCACAAGGGTTCCCTTTTCTCCACATCTTCACCAACACTTGTTCTCTCTTGTGTTTTCAGTAATAGCCATTCTGACAGGTATGAGGTGATATGTCATTGCGGTTTTGATTTGCATTTTCCAGCTGATTAGTAATGCTGAGCACCTTTTCATGTACCTGTTGACCATCTGTATGTCTTTGGAAAAATGCGTATTCAGATCCTCTGCCCATTTTTTAATCAGATTGGTTTTCTGCTGTTGAGTTGAAGTGAGTTCTTTTTATATTTTGGACATTAACCCCTTATCAGACATATGATTTGCAAATTTGCTCCCGTTTGTGCAGAAGCTTTTTAGTTTAATATAGTCTCACATGTTCGTTCTTGCTTTTGGTGCCTTTGCTTTTGGTGTCAAATCCAAAAAATCATCACCAAGACTTATGTCAAGTTGCTTATCACCTGTTTTCACCTAGGAGTTTTACAGTTTCAGGTCTTATGTTCAAATCTTTAATCCATTTTGTGTATGGTGTAAGATAATGGTCCAGTTTCATTCTTTTTTGTATCTGTTCAGTTTTCCCAACACCATTTATAGAAGAGACTGTCCTTTTCTCGTTGTATAGGCATACCCCCTTTTATTGTGCTTTACTTTATTGTGCTTTGCATTTCTTAAAATAAATTTATTTATTTATTTTTGGCCGCGTTGGGTCTTCGTTTCTGCGCGCGGGCTTTCTCTAGTTGGGGCAGGCAGGGGCCGCACTTTGCTGCGGTGCGTGGGCCTCTCACTGCAGCGGCCTCTCTTGTGGAGCACGGGCTCTAGGCGCACGGGCTTCAGTAGTTGTGGTCCGCAGGCTCTAGAGCGCAGGCTCAGCAGTTGTGGCACACGGGCTTAGTTACTCCATGGCATGTGGGATCTTCCCGGGCCAGGGCTCGAACCCATGTCCCCTGCATTGGCAGGCGGATTCTTAACTACTGCGCCACCAGAGAAGACCCCCCTTTTTTTTTTTTTTTTAACAAATTGAAGGTTTGTGGCTACCCTGAGTCAAGCAAGTCTACTGGCACCATTTTTCCAACAGTATTTGCTCACTTTGTATCTCTGTGTCACATTTTGGTAATTCTTGCAATATTTCAAACTTTTTCATTATTATCTTTTATTATTATATCATATCATTACTATTAAGGTGATCAGTGATATTTGATATTACCATTGTAATTATTTTAGGGCGCCACGAACTGCACCCATATAAGATGGCGAAAATTGATAAATGCTGTGTGTGTGTGTGTGAGTGTGTGTGTGTGTGTTCAAACTGCTCCACCAACCTGCCATTCCCCCATCTCTCTCTCTCTCTCCTTAGGCCTTCCTATTCCCTGAGAATAACACTATTGAAATTAGGCCTCTAACTGTTCAAGTGAAAGGAAGAGTTGCACATCTCTCACTTTAAATCAAAAGCAAGAAATTATTAAGCTTAGTGGGGAAGGCATGTCAAAAGCTGAGATAGGCTGAAAGCTAGGCCTTTTGGCCAGTTAGCCAAGTTGTGAATGCAAAGGAAAAGCTCTCGAATGAAATTAAAAGTTCTACGCTAGTGAACACACGAATGATGAGAGAGCAAAACAGTCTTACTGCAGATATGGAGAAAGTTTTAGTGGTCTGGATAGAAGATCAAACCAGCCACAACATTCACTTAAGCCAGGGCCTAATCAAGAGTATGGCCCTAATTCTCTTCAGTTCTATGAAACCTGAGAGAGATGAGGAAGCTGCAGAAGAAAAGTTTGAAACTAGCAGAGGTTGGCTCATGAGGTTTAAGGAAAGAAGCAGAGGTTGGCTCATGAGGTTTAAGGAAAGAAGCCATAACATAAAAGCAAGGTGAAGCAGCAAATTATCCAGGGGATAGATCTAGCTAAGATAATTAATGAAAGTGGCTACACTAAACAACAGATTTTCAATATAGATGAAATAGCTTTACATTGGGAAAAGATGCCATCTAGGGCTTCCATAACTAAAGAGTAGAACTCAATGCCTGGCTTCAAAGCTTCAAGGACGGGCTGACTCTCTTGTTAAGGGCTAATGCTGCTGCTGGTGACTTGAAGCTGAATTCAAAGTTGATTTACCATTCTGAAAATCCTAGGGCCCTTAAGAGTTTTGCTAAATCTATTCTGCCTGTGCTCTAAAAATGGAACAACAAAGCCTGGATGATAGCATATCTGATTACAGTATGGTTTACGGAATATTTTAAGCCCTCTATTGAGACCTACTGCTCAGTGAAAAGATTCCTTTCAAAATATTACTGCTCATTGACAGTGCACTTGGTCACCCAACAGCTTTGATGGAGATGTACAATGTGATTCACGTTGTTTTCATGCGTGCTAACACATCTATTCTGCAGCCCATGGATCAAGGAATAATTTTGATTTTCAAGTCTTATTATTTAAGATAAACATTTTGTAAGCCTATAGCTGTCATATATGGTGGTTCCTCTGGATCTGGGCAGAGTAAATTGAAAACATTCTGGAAAGAATTCATCGTTCTAGATGCCATTAAGGACATTCATGATTCACGGAAAGGGATCAGAGATCAAAATATCAACATTAATAAGAGTTTGGAAGAAGTTGATTCCAACCCTCGTGGATGACTTTGTGGGACCCAAGACTTTGAGGGGTTCAAGGAAGTAACTGCAGATGTGGTAGAAATAGAGAATTAGAAGTGGAGCCTGAAGATGTGACTGAATTGCTGCCATCTTATGATAAAACTTTTAAATGGATGAGGAGTTGCTTCTTATGGATGAGCAAAGAAAGTTCCTTGAGATGAAATCTATTCCTGGTAAAGATGCTTTGAAGACTGTTGAAATGATGACAAAGGATTTAGAATATTACATAAACATAGTTGATAAATCAGCTGCAGGGTTTGAGAGGATTGGCTCTAATTCTGAAAGAAGTTCTCCTGGGGGTAAAATGGTGTCAGACAGCATTGCATGCTACAGAGAAATCGTTTGTGAAAGAAAGTCAATCTATGTGGCAAACTTCATTGTTGTCTTATTTTAGGAAATTGCCACAGACACTCCAACTTTGAGCGGCCACCACTCTGATGAGTCTTTGAGGCAAGACCCTCCACCAGCAAAAAGATTGCTGCTCACTGAAGGCTCAGATGATGGTTAGCATTTTTTAGCAATAAGGTTTTTTAATTAAGATATGTACGCTGTTAGACATAATGCTGTTGTGCACTTAATAGAATACAGTATGGTGTGAACATAACTTGTATATGCACCGGGAAACCGAAACATTTGTGACTTGCTTTACTGCAATATTCACTTTATTGTGGTGACCTGGAACCTAACCCACAGTATCTCCAAGTTATGCCTGTAGATTCTTGGTTCCTTTGTTGTAAATTAATGGAGCATATATGGGTTGGCTTTTTTCTGGGCTCCCTATTCTCTTCCATTGACCTATGCATCTTTTTCTGTTTTGATTACTATAGTATTATAGTTTGAAATCAGGGTGCATGATGCCTCTGGCTTTGTTGTTCTTTCTCAAAATTGCTTTGGCTATTCAGGGCCTTTTGTGGTTCCATACAAGCTTTAGGATTGTTTGTTTCATTTCTGTGATAAATACTGTTGGAATTTAGACAGGGATTGCAGTGGATCTGTAGATTGCTTTGGGTAGTATGGACATTTTAACAATATTATTTCTTCCAGTCCATGAGCACAAAATATCTTTCCATTTATTTGTGTCTTTTTCAGTTCCTTTCATCAGTGTCTTATAGTTTTCAGGATGCACGTCTTTCAGTTCCTTGGTTAAACTTATTCCTAAGTTTTTTATTCTTTTTGATGAAGTTGTAAATGGGATTGTTCTCTTAATTTCTCTTTCTGATAATTATTTGGGTGTAGAAACACAACATTTTTGTATGCTTATTTTGTATTATGCAATTTTACTGAATTTGTTTATTCTAGCAGTTTTTTGGTGTAGTCGTTTTCTATATATAATATGTATCTGCAAATAGTGACAGTTTTACTTTTCCCTTTCCAGTTTGCATGCCTTTTCTTTTCTTTTTCTTTCTTTCTTTCTTCCTTTTTTTTTTTTTTTTTTTGCCTAATTGCTACTTCTTGATCTTTAAGTGTTATGGCATTAGTTATTGACTTCCCATTGTGTTCAGTGGAAAGTTAGCCCTCTTTCTTCCTCATACCTTTTATCGTAAATGTATGTATGCACTTCCCATCCTCTATAAGTTCCCAATAGATTGGTTACATCAGTATTCGAATGTTTACATCATTATGACCATGTATGTTATTCTGACCTGTTTTTCCTTATGCATTTGTCTTACTCTGTCCCTTTAACTCTTCCTAGACCCCCATGGCATCCCATTCCTATGCCTGTCCATCACAGCAAAGCTCCTTGAACAGCCATCTGTCCTGTCTTGCTCCACTTCCTTCCCTCCATTCTCTCTGCTGTAGCCACTCCAATCGGACTTTTGTTTCTACCACTCCATTGAGAAGACTTTTGTCTTTGATCACAAATGGCCCGCATCTTGGCCAAGACAAAGATTAAGTCTAAGTTTGCATCCTACGCAACCTTGCCTCAGCTTTTGACTGAGTTTAGCTACTCCCTCCTTGAAGCGTTTTCTTTGTTTCTGGGATACCACACTGACCTGATTTTCTTCCTGTGTCACTGTCATCCGTTCCTGTGTTTCATTTGCTTATTCCAGGCCTTCCAGTTTTCCCCTCACAAATGCTTGAGCTCCCCAGGGCTCTCCTCTGCCCCCTTTTCTTTGCTTTCCTTAGGTAAACTAATCCTTTGCTGTGGCTTTGAACATCATCTATAGGCTGATGACTCAAATGTCTAACAGTGGCCCAGAGTTCTGTAGAGCTCCAGACTTAGATACCCAGTTGCCTATTCACCATCTGCCTTTGGGTGTTCCAGTAAGCATTCCGAGTGTTACACAGCCACAGCCAAACTTCAGGTTTCCATCCCCCACGAGATCCTCCGGTCAACTTCCTCATCTCAGTACACGCTGCCGTCCAGTCGCTCAGGCCAACAACTTACCAATCTTCCTCGGTTCCTTCCTTTTTTTTTCCTTTTCATCTCCCACATCCAACCCATTATTACCTTTCGGCTTCATTTCAGAAACCTATCTGTAATTCCTCATGTCCCCCAGCTCCATTGCTACAACCCTAATGTGATTTCTACCTGAATCACCAGCTGCTTCTTCATAACTGGTCTCCTTATTTCCCTCCTTCCCTGGTCCGTCCACCATCCCACAGAGCAGTCAAAGAGATACTTTTAAAGAATGAATCAGATCATTCACTCTGCCTCTTAAAACCTTCCCGTGGCTTCCTGTTATGCCGTGAATTAAACTCAAACCCCATCTTGAAGCCTTGAGTGCCCTCCCCGATCTGAGCCCTGCCTATCCCTATTCTCAGCTCGCCATCTCCTGCTGTTTTCTGGGCACGCGGGCCTTCTTCCTGCTGCATCCTCCTTCCATCTCAGGGCCTTTGCTCTTGTTCCGGCTTGTTCTTGCAGAATGCCTTCCTCCCCCAGTATCTTCCCTTAACTACCACTTTCTGTTTCAGTTCCAACTCAGATGTTACTCCTGACAGAGCGCTGTCCTGACTCAAGTAAAGCAGCACTGTTATTACTAAATCACACTCTTTTTTTGCAGTACGCGGGATCACCCCTTTTTTTGTTTTTTTGCCACACTCCTTTTTTACCTTCTCAATGGCACCTCTTGTACCTGAAACTATATTAATATGTTTTCAGAGTTTCACTCTAGAATGTAATTTCCCCCTGTATCCTGAGCCCCTTGAATAGTTTCTGGTACGTGGAAAGAATGTTGACTGACCGATATAATTCCTAAGACAAAAGCATCAAAAATGCAGTACGTTTTTGAATGCTTCCTTTACTTTTTGTATATGAACATTGTTCTCTTTCTCCGTCAGGAAACAGAGAAACAACAATTTTTAAAATAAATTTATTTATTTATTTATTTTTGGCTGTGTTGGGTCTTTGTTTCTGTGCGAGGGCTTTTTCTCTAGTTGCAGCGAGCCGGGGCCACTCTTCATCGCGGTGCGCGGGCCTCTCTTGTTGAGGAGCACAGGCTCCAGACGTGTAGGCTCAGTAGTTGTGTTTCACGGGTCTAGTTGCTCCGCGGCATGTGGGATCCTCCCAGACCAGGGCTCGAACCCGTGTCCCCTGCATTAGCAGGCAGATTCTCAACCACTGCACCACCAGGGAAGCCCAGAAACAATTTTGACTGGGGAACCTTTAATTTGTTTAAAGCAGTATTTCAAAATGCTCCAAATTCCTAGCACATTAAACCTAACCCTCCCGTGTTCAAATATAAGTACAAAAAATGTACATTCAACGTAAATTGTATGACTTTGGGATAAACCCTTTCTTTCTCTATATCTCAGTTAGGTAAGAGTTGACCACCAGCTTTTTATAAACGTTATGTGCCGTTTATGTCGTAAAGGTTTATATCATCAATGATATTTGAATTTTAAATGTTGTGTTATTATGCAACAGAGTTTGCTTTATGAAGGTATTTAACTGGGAATAGAATCCAGTGTGTGAGCAGATTCACCATCAAACATGGCTTCAAGATTTTAACTGATTTTTCTCCATATGATATTCTAAAGGGAGGTAATTTTTTTACTTTACTTTCGCCTCTTAGCATAATTTTTTTAATTGGTATAAGCTCCAAATCAGTGGAAATATGTTAGTCTAAATAATAAAGGGGGAAAAAAAACCCCTAGAGAACCTAACCAGTAATTTATTTTACAGGTGGCAGAACTATTAAATTGTATATTGCTTACACTTGTCTGGCACTTCTGTCCCTGCTAATACCAATTTAATTTGACCACTCTTTGGTTGAAATCCTGTTAGCAGGGTTTCCAGAGAGCTCCTGTGCTTAGACCATTTTTTTAACTATTTGACTTTGTAGTTTCAGTGAATGGCTAGCTTTTAGCTCTAAGGAAGTAAGCTCCCATGACATCAGGAAGATTTAGCTGGGGGGTGCCAGAGGGGAGAGGGTATATGTGGGTGGGTGTCGAAGCTACTTCAGAACATCTGTATATTGTTCTGGCCCCTGGGGAGAGGGTGTGTCTGGATGGAAATGAATAGAGACTAGGTTGGATGGAACTAGTTATGCTGAGACCTACATGTGACAAAGGTGCCATGCAGATCATTTTCTAAGGATATTTTTGGAAAACTTTGGTAAAATTTCCAAATAGACAAGTTCTTCCTATCCCTTCTTCCTTAGTCCTGTCTCCAGGATTTTGATGCTTTCTTGTGATCTCTGTATAGTCTGTCTGTCTCTCTCTTTTTTTCTTTTGTTGTTCTTATTGGGTAAACTCTTTGCTAACTGTACAGACATAAAATTCTTACTACTGATTTTAATTTTTATTTTGTATACAATTTTTAAAGGTTACACTCCATTTAGTTATTACAAAATATTGGCTATATTCCCTGTTTTGTTCAATACATCCTTGTAATGTGTCTTACATCCAATAGTTTGTACCTCCTATTCCCCCACCCCTATATTGCCCCACCCCAGCCCCGTAACAGCTAGTTTGTTCTCTATATCTGTGAGTCTGTTTCTTTTGTGTTAGACATTCACTAGTTTATTGTGTTTTTTAGATTCCACATATAAGTGATATTATACAGTATTTGTCTTTCTCTGTCTGACTTATTTCACTTAGCATAATGCCCTCCAAGTCCATCTTTGTTGCTGCAAATGGCAAAATGTCATTCTTTTTTATGGCTGAGTAGTATTCCATTGTATACATATACCACATCTTCTTTATCTGTTGATGGGCACTTAGGTTGCTTCCATATCTTGGCAATTATAAATAGTGCTGCTATGAACATTGGGGATGCATGTATCTTTTCGAATTAGTGTTTTTGTTTTTTTCAGGTGTATATCCAGGAGTAGAATTGCTGGGTCATATGGTAGTTCTATTTTTAGTTTTTTGAGAAACCTCCATACTGTTCTCCACAGCGGCTGCATCAATTCACATTCCCATCAACAGTGTACGAGGGTTCCCTTTTCTCCACATCCTCGCTGATGTTTGTTATTTGTGGTCTTTTTTGTTCTTTTTTCTTTTTTTTTGCGGTACGCGGGCCTCTCACTGTTGTGGCCTCTCCCGCTGCGGAGCACAGGCTCCGGACGCGCAGGCTCAGTGGCCATGGCTCACGGGCCCAGCCGCTCCGCGGCATGTGGGATCTTCCCGGACCGGGGCACGAACCCGTGTCCCCTGCATGGACTCTCAACCACTGCGCCACCAGGGAAGCCCTGTGATCTTTTTTTTTTTTTTTTTTTGGCCACGCCACAGGGCATACAGGATCTTAGTTCCCAGATCAGGGATTGAACCCGCACCCCCTGTGTTGGAAGTCCAGGGTTTAACCACTGGACCACCAGGGAAGTCCCTATTTGTGGTCTTTTTGGTGATAGCATCCTGACAGTTGTGAGGTGATATCTCATTGTGGTTTTGATTTGCATTTCCCTGATGATTAGCGACGTTGAGCATCTTTTCATGTGCCTACTGGCCATCTGCATTTCTTCTTTGGAAAAATGTCTGTTCAGTTCTTCTGCCCATTTTTTAAGGGATTAATATCCAACATACGTAAACAACTCGTACAGCTCAACATCCATATAGTCTCTTAAACTGGCCTCTCAAACATTTTGTGTGGAACCTCTTTCCCTTTCACATTTGATTCGCTGAGGCTATCTCAGGTTATGGACTCTCAGTTATAAAAGAGCATCCTTAACCACCCCTCCCCCAACCCCCAGAAAGAATCCTTTTAAAGATTGTCAAGCCCTCAAATAATTGGGATGTGTTTTGTCTGGGTGCCTTTTTAAAGTGCTTTCTGTCTCCTCCAGATTTCTCCTGTCTGGTCCATGGGCTTGTCAGTATCAGTACTGGCCAGCCTATAGCTCCACATTTATACTTCCCATGTAGCTATATGCTCTTTGCTCAGATTAAGGAGGAGAGAGGAGAAACGAAGACGATGGCTGTACACCGAATATTCAGACTAAGAGTGTGTCGTTCACGGGAGGAGAGGCTCTGCTCTATTAACTTATTACCTCTGCTCTTCGAAAAGCCTGTCTTTGGTTTGATTTATAATGTCCTCTGTGCTTCTGTATTTTAACAGGGCAGCCCTGTTTTGTATCGAAATGTTCATTCTTTAAGAGAACAAATATCTGCCTTCCAGTCAGCTTTTCACTCCATAAAGGAAAACGCGAAAATGACTGACTGTCCTGAACTCTCAGAGACGGAAGGAGAGTTCAAGATCACAGGCTCAAGTGAGTAGAAAGAAGGGCTTTAGTATTTATTCAGACCATGCTCAGTATAAAGATTTAGTTCTACAGTCTTTTCTGAGTAGAGCTGTATTTTTCAATAGGGCCTACCATTTAAAATTTGGGACATTTCACACAAAAATCTGGATTTCTGGTTTCTCTTGAAAAAATATAGTATCAAGCACTCCTGAGCCTACGTCTTACATATCCACGTGGCCACAATTAAGGGCTAAGTGTTATAATGTCGAAGCCAGTGGGCTCATTTCATCTTTAGAATAGGGCACATGGTAGATTTGAGTGCACAAACCTTGATTTTTTAGAGGATTATTATTAAGTTTGGCAAGCATTTAAATGAATACCAGACTCCCAACTCTGATATTATGAACAGATATGTTCAGCCTGACATCTTAATAGCCTGCCATATTCTTTACCATAACTTTTAGATTGTAATTTATTTGGTAATTTTTTTGTCACTTTTGATTTTCCAATTGCAAAGCATTTCAAACACCAGAACTAGACAAAATCTTGGTCTTGCTGTAACCACCATAACCCTAAGGTTCCAAATGGTTTTGTTTGCTTTCTTGAACTATCTTCAAGTACATTTCAACACCTCCTTGGGTGCAGGGCATTGTTACTCAAGACAAATCCAGTTCATCTACCTCTGCAGTACATGACCTGCTCCGATGTACTCATTTGTATTTGTCATTTGTAACTTACCTATTTTTCAGTTTTTATCTGAGCTTTTAAATATTTTATTTACATCATTACTAAAGTTCTGTAGACAATTAAATTCCCTTTTTGTACCTAGGAAGAACTGTGGCTGTATTTTTCATAAAATCATACACGGTCAAAGTAGAACCAATATTAGAACATAACCACATCCTTTAAAATGTTCAAAAGAAAAGGTTTCATTCTAAACTTAAAAATAGAATGAGATACTATATCAAAATTGCAAATGTATCTTGGCGTATCTTTGTACATTTTAAAGTCTGAAAAAAGTCAATTCTAATAATTAAATTTTTATCTTTTTAGCAGTCATGGTCTTTTACTTTTCAGTTAGATTTCCCTTTTGGAATAAAAAATGTACTACTGGAGTTTTCATTGATAAAGCATTTAGGCTCAAGCATTAAATTTTACTAAACTTAGGATGTACACAATTTTCAAATGATGCTGTAAAATAAAACATTGAAGGCCTGTGTTGTTTTGTTTGTATTTTGTCTTGTGTACCTAGCCAAAAAGGAAAGTCTTGGTGAATGTCAACAGTGTGAGTTCCCTGCAAACTTGTCATCCAAGCGACAGAGAATATCCTCTCCGAGCAGCTCTGATGGAAACCTAACTGATGCCTTTGGTCTCCAGATACACAATGTTGCTGCTTTTCCCAATACAGATAGACAGTGTGCTGTTGAAACTTCTGCAAATCTCTCTGAGGTAATTCACTTACTGGAAACATAGGAAAATGAAGCTTTGGATTTCTGGCTAGTCACTTTTAGGACTGACTGTCAAGGCCCTTTTGCAATTATAGTACTTATGTATATTGTATTGTGGTATTTTAGCTGGGTTTTAAATTTGTGTGTGTGTGTGTGTGTGTGTGTGTGTGAGAGAGAGAGAGAGAGAGAGAGAGAGAAAGAGAGAGAGAGAGAAATTTCCTCCTTGCTAAATTTTTTTTGTGGTTGGTTGGCTTATTGGTTATTAGAGACAGTTTTGATTAACATGCTGCTTTTGATATGAAAAAGACTTTATGAAAAGATGAAGCCCTCTGGTCTTCTATTATTTGAGGTATTGTAGATACCAACGGTCCAATGGTGAGAAAGTCACAGTCCTGCCCTTGAACAGCTTTTTGTCTGCTGGGGGAGACAGACGTATGAGCACCTAATTTACACAGAACTAGTAAATGAGGCGAGGATGATACTTGGGCTCTACCCCTCAGGTCTGGAGGTCTGGCATTTCTGCCTTGCTGCCCCTCACTGGTTTCATACCGGCTGGAAAGCATGGTGCCCTTTAGCAGTTTCTCCCTTGCTCTCCCCACTGCGTTCAAGTAGCTGTAGGGAATTTTTTGTTCCTTATAACTACCTAGAGGCTGTCAACATCATCAAAAGATGATAACCAACGTGAACTAAATAATACTGTTAAGTGACCTCCCTGGCGGTCCAGTGGTTAAGACTCCTCGCTTCCACTGCAGGGCGCTCTTGTTCGATCCCTAGTTGGAGAACTAAGATCTCACGTGCTGCACGGAGCGGCCAAAAAAATGTATATAATAATAATAATCATCATACTGTTGAGGACCCTTGCCCTTCACACAAATATAAACGGGGATCTAGTTCTCGCACGACCCTTAGTTCTGGTTTGATACAGCAGGTTTCTGTTTTTTTAGTGAGAGAAGACACCTAATACCGGTAGAGTGGAAGCTTTTTTCCCGCACCTTCTCTGTCATGTAGATCCAGTACATGTCCTGTTGACCTTATCTGGACTGGCTTAATAAATGCTTGATGGTCATTAGGGTTGACCATCAGGGCCCCCGTGGGTTTCATGTATATCTCAGAATCGCTTATAATCTCCACTCCCTCTGCTCTATTCTAGTAGATATGGAATCATCATCTGACAATAATTTTTCTTATCAGAACCTCCATTAATTTTTGGCCATACACCATGATTTACAAGTGGTTTTTACATTAATATGAGTGTCTTTTTCTATCCTGGCCATTGATGGTTTTCCTTTTCTAGCTATTGATACCTTCTGTTGTTTGATTAGTCATTATATTTTTCTTTATTTTGAGAATTTCCTCTTTAAAGAAAGCGTTGGCTGGTCCGAATGCAGTGGTGTTTACAATTAATTGATCACAGCCAGTTACAGATTTCTTTGTTCCTTCTTCACTCCCACTGCTTCACTTGACTAACCTAAAAAAAAAAAAAAAAAAGAGAGAGAGAGAGGAAAAAAAAGAAAGCAGTTAACATAGTTTTCTAGACTTTAAACAATAAGACAGCAAAAATGTGTCCTATAAACGTTTCCTAGAGAACTGAAAATTGTTGGGTAGGATGTTTGGAGGTTCCTAATATAGGATTCCTATATACTTCCTTAAGAATTAACTAGATAATGAAGGCGATGGATTGATTGATTTAATATCAGATTTCCAGATAATCTATAATGCTTACTCAAATCTTTAAAAATATCAGTAATCTTATAAGTAATAAAATTTAATACTTCTTTACTCTTATTTTTCTCCAAGAAATCTTCTGAATCTGGTTTAAATCTACAGTCTGGATGTTTAGTTGGAGAGTATCCTCTACTTTCAGAACTCACAGAGGCTTCAAGTGGTAACTATTTCATTTTTCCTTAGTACATGTGCCCATTCACCCATTGAAATGTTTGTTCAATAGACATTTATGCTTGGTTTACCTATGTGCTAACATTTGGGAAAACTAAAACCGTTCCTTACATTTTAGGAGCTCATGGTATATTAGAAATGTTTTAGAATTCTTGTTACGTGAGAGATGACATTTTCTTTTTTGAATTACTACCAATAAGAATTAGGGAAATATTTCCAAGCTGATAGAATGTATTATAAAGGATGGGATTATACCAATAGCTCATGCAGCTCAATATCAAAAAAAACAACAACCCTATCAAAAAATGTGTAGAAGACCTAAATAGACAGTTCTCCAAAGAAGACATACAGATGGCCAGTAGG
This sequence comes from Grampus griseus, assembly GCF_964374135.1. Lineage (NCBI taxonomy): Eukaryota > Metazoa > Chordata > Mammalia > Artiodactyla > Delphinidae > Grampus > Grampus griseus. The sequence continues at coordinate 102,095,100 of NC_139000.1, forward strand.
TACATGAAAAGATGTTCAACATCGCTAATTAGTAGAGAAATGCAAATCAAAACTACAATGAGGGCTTCCCTGGTGGCACAGTGGTTGAGAGTCCGCCTGCTGATGCAGGGGACACGGGTTCGTGCCCCGGTCCGGGAAGATCCCACGTGCTGCGGAGCACCTGGGCCCGTGAGCCATGGCTGCTGAGCCTGTGCGTCCGGAGCCTGTGCTCCGCAACGGGAGAGGCCACAACAGTGAGAGGCCTGCGTACCGCAGGAAAAAAAAAAAACAAAAAAAAACTACAATGAGGTATCACCTCACACCAGTCAGAACGGCCATCATCAAAAAGTTTACAAACAATAAATGCTGGAGAGGGTGTGGATAAAAGGGAACCCTCCTACATTGTTGGTGGGAATGTAAATTGGTGCAACTATGGAGAACAGTATGGAGGTTCCTTAAAAAACTAAAAATAGAGCTACCATGTGATCCAGCAGTTGCACTCCTGGACACTCCTGGACATATATCCAGAAAACACAAAAACTGTAATTTGAAAAGATTGAGGCACCCCAGTGTTCATAGCAGCACTATTTATAATAGCCAAGACATGGAAGCAACCTCAATGTCCATCAACAGATGAATAGATAAAGACATGGTATATGTGTACAATGAAATATTACTCAACCATAAAAAAGAATGAAATAGGGCTTCCCTGGTGGCGCAGTGGTTGAGAGTCCACCTGCCAATGCAGGGGACATGGATTCGTGCCCCGGTCCGGGAAGATCCCACATGCCACAGAGCAGCTGGGCCTGTGAGCCATGGCCGCTGAGCCTGCGCGTCCGGAGCCTGTGCTCCACAACGGGAGAGGCCACAACAGTGAAAGGCCCGCGTACCGCAAAAAAAAAAAAAAAGAAAAAAAAAAAAAAGAATGAAATAATGCCATTTGCAGCAACATGGATGGACCTAGAGATTATCATAAAGTCAGAAAGAGAAAGACAAATACCATGTAATATCACTTATATGCGGAATCTAAAAAACTGATACAAATGAACTTATTAACAAAAATGAAAGATTCACAGTCATAGAAAACAAATGTATGGTTACCAAAGTGTAAAGGGGTGGGGGAGGGATAAATTAGGAGCTTGGGATTAACAGATACACAGTACTATATATAAAATAGATAAACAACAGGGTCTTACTGTATAGCACAGGGAACTATATTCAATAGAAAAAGAAAGAATAGGATCTCTAAACATTTAACAAGTATATTTTGTTAGAGAAAACGCTACACATGATTTTTTTGGTTTTTAAGTGTGTGAAAAGGGACCGGCATTCAATATGCTTGTATTGAATGAAAGTCACCATAAGGTATAAGGTTTACTTTCAACATACCTGTGTCTTTATCTTTAAGTAAAACTCTTGTATATGTATAGCTGACCCTTGCTTTTTTGTCAATCCTGAGAATTTCTGCCTTTTAATGGGCATATTTGGTGCATTAACCTTTCAAGTCATTATTGAAATGGTTTTATTTAAATCTGCCATTTAAAAAAAATTTTATCCACACGGCTTGCAGAATCTTTGTTCCCTGACCAGGGATTGAACCCACTCCCTCAGCAGTGAAAGTGTGAAGTCCTAACCACTGGACCACCAGAGAATTCCCTAAATCTGCCATTTCTTTCACGTATTTTCTGTTCTATTTTTTGTTTTCCCTCCTCTCGTCTATTGGGCTTATTTGAAATTTTAGGAATCTATCCATTACCTTCTAAACTATACCTCATTGCATCTTTTGGTTTTTTTTTTTTAATGGTTACTGTAAGGACTGTGGTATATACATCCTTAGATTTTCACAGCCTTCTTAGAGCTAATATTGTACAACTTCAGGTGAAATACAGAAACTTTACAAACTGTACAGATCTACTACCTCTCCTCCCACCCATGTCTTTTATGGTCCTTTTACACTATAGATGTCATCTATACTATATTTATATTCATTTTAAACCCCACAAGATAAGGTTTTTTGGTTTAAACAACCATGGGTATTGGGAAATATGTGTATATTGGAAATAGCCTCTTATAGTTACCTAGATAGGTACCATTTCTGGTGCTTTTCATTCCTTGCTGAAGATCAAAGTTTCTGTCTGGTATCATTTCCTTTCAACCCGAAAAAGAACTTCCTTCAGCATTTCTTGTGGTGCACATCTGCTCTGACTTCTTAATTTTAATCATGCGATGGATGGATGGATAGATGGGGCAGAGAGCAGGGTTATGAGTTTGTTACCTGGATGAAATAGGTTGCTTTTGCCTTCAGCAATTCTTACCAATTCTCTTGCTTTACTCTCATGGGACTTTGTCTTAGGAATGACATATTCTTTGACAGTGGTTATAGAATGTATGAAGTATGGTCATTAAAAACTGTCATCATACCTAACACCTCCCTGTACACTCTGTCTTCTTGGGAACATCACAACAAGGGCCAACGTATCCCATTTTAACACCCCTCTAGGCCCTAAGCAGGAACATTGTATAAGACAGGAAAAGACAAATCTCCCATAGGCGGTGGGGCCTTGATTAAAGGAGTCTAGTGCTGGTTCCAGTGTTTTATTTTAAGCTGGTTGTCTGGTGACACCCCAGAGGTTATTATATCTCAGACGGTGCACCTTTAGGAAGAGGGAAGAGGTCTTATAAAGTGGGATACTTCAAAAACAAACACACACATAGAAAAAGAGCTCAGATTTCTGGCTACCAGAGGCCGGGGAAGGGGGAAGGGTGAATTGGAGGAAGGCAGGTAAAAGGTAAAGACTTCCAGTTATAAAATAAATAAGTACTAGGAATGTCATGTACAACATGATAAATATAATGAACACTGCTGTATGGTATATATGAAAGCTGTTAAGAGAGCAAATCCTGGGCTTCCCTGGTGGCGCAGTGGTTGAGAGTCCGCCTGCCGATGCAGGGGACACAGGTTCGTGCCCCGGTCTGGGAAGATCCCACATGCCGTGGAGCAGCTGGGCCCGTGAGCCGTGGCCACTGAGCCTGCGCATCCGGAGCCTGTGCTCCGCAACGGGAGAGGCCACGGCAGTGAGAGGCCCGCATACCGCAAAAAAAAAAAAAAAGAGAGAGAGCAAATCCTAGGAGTTCTCATCACAAGGGAAAATTTTTTTCTATTTCATGTTGTATCTGTATGAGGTGGTGGATGTTCACTAGATTGACTGTGGTCATCACTTCGTGGTACGTGTAAGTCAGATCATTATGCTGCACACCTTGTATCAATAAAACTGGAGGGAAGAAAAATAACCCCTCTAAATACTGACGCCTATTAAAAAAACCTGTTACCCTTCAAACAGAAACAACAAAAAAAGAATAAATAAAATGCAAATCACACTCTGTCACTCCCCTCAGAATCTCTCCCTGGCCTCCCAGCATACTTAGGATAGAATCCAGTCCATCCACTTCCTACTAAGCCGCACCTGACCTGGTCCTTAGCCTTGACTCTGAGCTTGTGGCTTAGCTGTCTTCCTGCTGGCTCTGTTCCAGTCACTCTGGCCTTGCCCCACCTCTTATACGCCAGGGGCACTCCTGTCACTGGTCTTTGCACTTGGCTTTGAGCGTATGTATAATCTTCCCTAGACACACGTGCGGCTCACTTCCTCACTGTGTTCAGGTGCCTGCTCGGCAGGCTGTCCTTGAACTCACCTCCACCCCTCCCATACCCTAACCCTATCTCTGCATTATTCTCCTTAATGGCATGGGTTACTGCTTGTTATTATATATACATTTCTTTAATTTTTATATTAAGATGCCTGTAGATTCACATGCAGGTGTAAGAATGAATCCATAGGAAGAAAGCCTGTCCACCCTTCCCCCAGTTTCCCCAGTGGTAACATCTTGCATAACTGTAATACAGTGCACGACCAGGAAATCAACACTGGTACAATCCACTGACCTCTTGGGTCAGATTTCACCAATGTTGCATGCACACGTTTGTGTGTATATTTGGTTCCATGATTTTATCACAGGTGTAGACTCACATAACCACACTACAGTCAAGATATATCGCAGTCCCATCACACGGTCCCTCATGCTACCCTTTTACACAGGCACAGCTACCTCCTTCCCTCTGTGCCCCCAGTTACTATATTTTATGTTGTCTGTTTGTCCTCTGAGGCCATGGGGGCTTTATCTGTGGTGTTTGTATCTCTCGCAAAGTGCCTGTCACACCTTAAGCGCCCAGTATATATTTGTTAAATGTCAATCATCAGGCAATGCTCTCTTGTGAGAATTTGCAGGGGGGAGCCTTGCCTTGCTTGGGGGCACATACAACATGTTCACTTTTTTATCTGATAGTCGTTCTCCTCAGCATTCTGTCCTTTCCCTCCCAGTACCCGTGTGTGCTGAAAATGCCTCTGACTCCACCAATAAAATCAGTCATGATTCATTGTCTGGCTCAAGTTAGGTTCATGGTGCAGACCATAGGTGTCGTGAGTGGAAGCAGAGTAACAGTTAATAGTTGAGCCGTGGGGGCCTTCTTAGATTTCCGTGGAGCCAAGACACCTTACTCACTGTTGCCCTCAGTGGTCACATTTGAAATAAAAGCTGTGGCCAGTGCCGCTTCTCTTTGTTTCATGTCTCCAAGTGAAATCCCAGATGCTACTCCTCAAGCAGGATATCTTAGGGTTGAATTTCTGAAAAGGTTGTTATTCCTTTTGTAAATACTTACTACTTTTGTTGTAGAACAGACTGACTCAGATGTCTGCCACCTCTCATGTTTACACCTCTGTGTTGAAGGAATCCAGGTCGCTGACTCTGTAGAGGGCAAAAGATCCAGCGATGCGGTTTCAGTTGACAAATTTACAGAAGTGAGTACAGACATGGCTCCTGAAGCCAGGTCACTGGTTACTCCACTGTGCCAGAGGGACATTCCATCCTCTGAGACCTTTGTACTTCGTTCTGTGCTGAAGAAACCTTCTGCAAAGCTGTGTCTAGACAGCCTGCAGGTCAGTATAGAGCTACATTTCCTAAAGCAAGTTGAATAAAAATTCATTTTGGTTCAAGGAAATACCTCTGAAATGTTATGTAATACTGGCCTAACAGGAAATGTCTTTTTTTTTTTTTAACTCAGTTTGGAATATAGTATGTTGAATTTAATATAGGTAGACCATATTTTATAAGAGTTTCGTAAGTTATTAATGTGTGAGTTTGTTAATTATTTCCACCAAAAATGTCTGCTTTTCAAGATACCTCTTACAGGCGAGCATCTTTAAGTTGAGCTAGTATGAGAAGAGAGTAGGTTGATGGGAGCTAGCTGGCATTTATTGAGTACTTCCAGTGAAGGTTCTGGAATATATGATGTATGTGCAGCAGCAGTATCCAAGAAAGGTATTAGCCCCATTTTACATAAACTCAGGCTTGAAGTTGTTAAATGAACCCAGACGAATCTGATGTTAAACATCCATGACAGGCTGTAAACACTCTGAGAGGTTGAGAGGATGGCTCTGGGGTCACAGTGCCCGGTTTCATTCGCTGACGCTGAAGTTTAAGAACTAGGTAGATTAGTTAACCTTTTTGTACCCTGGTTTCCTTATCTATAAAAGGACAATATTAGTAACTTCCTTACAGGGTAATTTGAGCATAAAGTAGGATAATAATGTGCAGTTAGCACCAGTGCCTGGCAAATGAGAATTACACATTTTGTTGTTGTTGTTGTTCTTGACCATACAGCTATACCTATAAATCTGTCTTTAAAGCCAAAGTGAACTAGACTACCTTCTATCTACATGGATATATGGTCAGTTGTTATTTTTAAATGTTTTAACAATTTTTCTGGTTAAAGAGCTTGATTTGGGTTTCTATACAGCACTGCTCATTTTTATCTTTTATTTGTTTTATCTTCTCCTCAAAGAAGAGACTTAGCGTCTTAATGATCTGTGTAACTCTTATCAATTAACAGTGTTAATGTAGCAGAAACATCAAGTCCTGCCACTAAAATCATATGAAGACTTTCACAACTAATGGTCTTCTTGCTCAGCTGCCCAAAGCTTGCAAGTGTATTCTGTTTGAGTTGTTGGATAACTTTCATGGTAATAATGAAAAGTAAATCTAAACGTTAACATGAACTTTGTTGTATAAGTTCACTTATTTCACAAATACAGATGTGAGCATTTTCCTGGTTGGGAAAATGAAGCTGAGTCTCAGGAGATGCTTGATGAAGGAGGTTTGTTTAGGGCAGGACTGTTTCTTAGAGAAGGGGCTGCTCTTGGGATGGGTGTGCTGGAGAAAATGACCAGCTCTAGAGAACAAGGGCTGGTCAGGGCTTAGGATGAGACGGGACAAACAGATGGTGATTTGGAGGTGCCTCTCAGCCACCCACAGCCCCGGCTTTCGCCCAGTTTGCTCCAGTGGCCCTGTGTTTGGGCTTGCCCCTCCTGTTCTTCAGGATTCACATTGTCCTTTCCTCACCAGCTTGCTTACTCTATAATCTTCTGGAGAAGCACAGAAGGACAAATGATACTTTCTTTGCTTGTTCTAACTCAGGAATATAGTATCGTAGACTGGAGATTTATACACTTATAAAAGGTGTGGTTCCCATGTCTAAAAGACAAAACACCCTATTATGCCATGTACATCTTTGTTTTTTTCTTGTTGTAGTGGAATTCTTATACTTTAGACCATTTATAGAGTCTATCTCGTTTGACACCATCCAGAGTACACTGTAATTCTGGCCATTCACATTTTCCTTCAAGTCACTTGCCAGGTCAAGAATGAGGGAATGAATTTAGCCCACATTGTGGATTTCTGTTCTTTAATTTTGGCCTGAAACTATTTACTAAAGTATTATGATAGCTAAGGAACCCAGTTTTTCGTTGTGGCTAATATCATGACATTTTAAGTCAGATCAACTATGAAAGTAAAGATAATCTGCAGTACTATGTAGTATCTACCCTTGGCAGGAAAAAAATTTGAAGTTGTTGTTCTTAATGTCTGTGTGTATGTATTTATATATGTAAAATTATTCATCAGTGTTTATTTTATTTAGGAACACCATGACAACCTCTGTGATGGTGGGACTCATCCAAGCTTAATCTTAAATCTTGCAAACTGTTGCAAAGAACGAAAAGCAAGTAAGAAATTCAGATTTATTTTGAAGCCTGAAGATATCATTTGCTTATTATGAAAAACACCTGAGGTAGTATGTAGTATTTTCAATGATCTACTAACGCCTGATGCTTCTGAAATCACATGGGAATGAAGAAGAGTTGGGAGGGATGGACCCTCTGTTGAAGTTTCAGAATTGGTTCCACCCATGTCATCTATCCCTTTTTGCTTAATGTGAAACTTGTAAGGAAATTGATGTTCAATTTTGTAATCTTTTAAGACAGGCATGCAGAATTTACTTTAAAATCCATGACCATATTTTAATTAGAAATATTGCTTATCTTTTCCACTTTAAACTTTTTTTCTGTACAAACTATGTTTTGTGTTATACAAATAGCCAGATGCAATCATGTGAAAAGATTCTAGGATATGTCTTTTAGGTAAGAAATGTAGTTTAGTTTTTAAATATATTCCCATTTATTATCTAATAGAAGGTCAAGAAAATTGTACAGTACCAGACTCTCTAAATGTGAGGAAGAGGAAGAGAGTTACTTTCGGAGAGGACCTAAGCCCTGAAGTGTTTGATGAATCTTTGCCAGCAAACACTCCGTTGCGTAAAGGAGAAACACCGGTTCGTAAAAAGGATTTAAGTACCCTCAGTCCCCTGCTACTTGAACAGTCCCCAGCTCCTGAGGGGTTACTTCAACCAAATTTTGATGACAAGGGAGAGAATCTTGTAAGTGTGAAAAGTGTGGAACAATCTTGTTTACATTTTCATCAGACCTCACCTATTTTGCATGAGCAATAATTGTGCTTTGATATCATGAGATGGACTGAGCAATGTGTCATGGTACAAATTAATGCATTTTCTAGCTAGGTGATTACCAGTTTTCTCCTATTAAAAACAATACTTCCATGACTCCTTGTACATAGCATATTTTCTGAAACCTAACTGCTATTGATTGTAAGATGTACCATTGTTTTATCTATCACTAAGAAAAAAGGCTGAAAGTTAAACTGTGATACACACCATGTACTCAGATTTCAGAGGTGTTAAAATGTTGAAAGAGCAGCAATCTTAGGATTGATATATTATAAGTATAAATTGTTCTTCCTCCTAAGATGAATTTCTGCAGGTGGGATTACTGGATTAAGGAATATGAACATTTTTTGAACTTTTTGATACATACTGCTAAATTATTCAGAAAGTATGTACTAATTTGAACTCACAGCACTATAAATGATCTAATTTATTATACCTTTGTAAACCCTGGGTTTTAATGGTACTTTTTTTAAAAATAGCTTAATAGGAGAAAAAGATGACTGGAAAATATTGTTTGTTAGTGAGGTTTGAACATTTTCACATGTTTATAGGCTATTTGAATTTCTTGAGAACTGCCTATTAGTTTTACTTACCCATTTTTATATTGGGGCCATCATTCAATCTCTCTCTTGCTGTTATACTTTGAAATAAGAATATTCTGCTTTTGGCCAAGATGGAATAAGAGGGACCTAATTTACATTGCCATGAGAAACAACTAAAAAGCCAGAGAAAAAGATATGAAACAGTGGTTCACCGGCATTGACTGTCTGGAAGCACAGACAGTAATCTCTGAGGCAGGTAACAAATGAGGTAAGCCTTACGAGAGCCCCAACTTACTGCCTGGGCTGAATTTCCAGGCTGCAGCACAGGGAGGGGATACCTTGGTGGAGCCTGGCAGTCTCCATGAGTTGAGAAGATGGATTTGGGGTCTGGAAAAGTGAAGGAAGCTGGAGTTCACAGGGTAAAATACCAGAGAGAAGAGACCTGCAGAGAGAGAGAATTCTGGAGATCTGCAAAGGGTCTCGTCAAGTCTCTAGCTGAGTGCTGGTCAACACATCCTTGTGAGTAAACTGCCCCAGGCCAGGGAGGAACTGCCCAAATGGAGCAGAGGGAAATGCCTAGAGCTCACACAGGGTAGGAATTGTGTTCCCACCAACTCATGTAGAAAAACCTTGTAATTCAGAGGGTGTCAGGTACTCAGAAGAGTATTGCTTCATTAGTGGAGCAGAATTAAACTAAAAGCCTGGCAAAGCCTAAAAGCAAGTCTTGAAAGGATCTAACTTATACCCATGTAACTGCGTTGCATAATGAACCTCAAGAATATCAAAACAGCTTTTGGCAGCTGTGAAGGTGGGGAGATCCCAGGGAGGCCAAGGCATCAGATCTCATTGTCCTCCCAGCCCTTCAACCCTCCTCTGAAGGCCCTCAATAAAATGGTTTTATCCTTCCCACCAAACCAAAACAAAACAATCTAGCAACAAATAATGTTAAACTCAAAATGTCTGGCATTCAATTAAAAATTAATACTTGTGTAGGAAAAGATGCCCCATAATGAAGAGAAAAATCAGTCAATAGAAATAGACCCAGAAATGACACATATGATAGAATTTCTAGAGAGACATTGAAAGAGTTATTTTAACTATATTTCGTATATGTTCAAGAATGTGAGAAAGGATTGAGCTTCTTAAGAACATGGAAGATAAAGAAAAGACCCAAATCAAACTCTGTACATTATAATCTCCAGGAATAAAAATATGTTGGATGAGATTAATAGCGTATTAGAGACTGCAAGAGAAAAGATTAGTGAATTTGAAGATGTAGCGATAGAAATTATTCTCAATGACACACAGGAAAAAGACTGAACAAGAATGAGCAGACAATTCGTGATCTGGGACAACTTCAGGTGGTATAAAGTGCTTGTAATTAGGGTTCCCAAACGAGAGGAGAGATTGGAAGGAACAGGAAAAAAATATTTGCAAAATAATGGCTGAAAAATGTCCAAATTTGATAGAATTATTAACCCACTGATCCTAAAGTTCAACATATTCCCAGCACAAGAAACATAAAGAAAAATACACAAAGCTTAAAATCAACAATGAATGGCCTAAAAGGAGCCAGAGAGAAAAAGACATGTGACATAAGAAGAACAAATATAAGAGGCAGCAGATTTCTGGTTGGAAACTATGCGAGCGAGCCAGAAGGCAGTGCAGCAACATCTTTTAAAGATGTATTTAACTACTTGGAGCAAAAAACCAAAAATAACCTGTCAAACTAGAATTCTCTATCTAGTGAGACCATCTTTCAAAAGAAAAGGTGGAAATAAAGGCTTTTTCAGACATAACAAAAGTTGAAATAATTCATTACCATAACAGGTTGGCATTAGACGAAGTGTTGAAAAGGAAGCCCTTTAGTCAGAAGGAAAATAGTTCTGCAGGAAAATCTGCGTCTACACAGAGGAATGAAGAGCACTGAAAATGCTAAGTATGTGGGCAAATGTAACAGACTTCTTTTTAATTAGTCTCCATAAAGGATAATTATTCAAAGCAAGAGTAACAACAATATTTTGTTTGGTTTATAACCTAGGTAAGTAAAATATACAACCAAATTAACATGGCATAAAGGTTGGGAGAGGTTCTTAGGCTATAAACAAAGTGGAATAAGTTAAAAGATGTGTGCTGTAAACCCTAAGCCACTATAAAGTAACAAAAGATGTGTGGGATGCAGGTAAAGCAGTGCTTAGAGGAAAATTTCTAAAAATTAATGCCTGTATTTGAAAATAATAGAGGTCTCCAATTAATGATCTCAGCTTCCACTTTAAGAAACTAGAAAAAGAAAAGCAAATTGAAACCAAACTAAGAAGAGGAAAGGAAGTAATAAAGATAAGTGTAGAAATCAATGAAATAGAAAACAGAAAAACAATAGAGACAAATCATTGAAATCAGAAGATTTTGCTGCAGAAAATAATAGTAAACTTCTAATCAGACTGTTCAGGACAAAAGGAGAGGATACTCATTAGCAATATACGGAATAAGGGAGGTGACATAATTACATATCTTAATAATACTAAAAGGATCATAAAAGAATATTATGAACTTTATTTTATGCCAATAAATTCAACAACTTAAGCTACGTTCCTTGAAAGACACAAGCTATCAATCTCACTCAAGAAGAAATAGGTGGTCTCGTTAGCTCTATATCAACTAAGGAAATTTAAATTGTAACCTTCTCACAAAGAAAACTGCATATGCAGATGATTTTACTAATGAATTCTACCAAACATTTAAGGAAGATACAATACTAATTCTGCATACATTCTTCCAAACAAATTGAGTTGGGAATGCTTCCCAACTCATCAATGTCAGCAGTAGCCTGATACCATAATCAGACATTATGAGAGAAGAAAACTACAGTCCAGTATCCTCACAAACATACTAACATACTAACTAAAAAGAGAATAAATACATTATGACCAAGTGAGATTTTACCCCCAAAATGCAAGGTTGGTTTATTTGAAAGCCAGTCTGCAGAGTTCACCATATTAACAGAGTAAAACAGAAAAACTCTATGGTCATCTCAGCAGATGGAGAAAAAGCATCTGACAAAATCCAGCATTCATTTCAGATTAAAAACTCTGAGCAAATTGGTGAGAAAAAATAATTTTTTCAACCTGACAGATCTTATCTATGAAAAATTAACAGCTACCATTATACTGGCTGGGGGAAAGAAAAGATTTGACATCTGCATTTATATTTACCCTTAAGGTCTCCTGAATAATACTGTAATGTTTGGTTGTGTTTATTAATGAATTTTCTTACTTTACTGGCGTTAGGATATGGGATTTTAAATAAGCCAAAAAGTAACTTATTAGTGGATCATCATGACTACTTTCACTTTTTAAAAATTATTATTATATTTTTAATTGTTATTTTGGTGGGTTGTAGTTAGTAAGCATGGTTTCCTTAAATATGATTGGTAAATATTATAAAACATTTATTTTTCTATCCAGTATCTTGTTTTTGCTCTTTTTTTGGTTAATCTTTTATTTCCCATCTTTATGCTTATTACAGTTCCTCCTACAAAAATAAGTACGTATTATTTTCTTATGGGCACATTATTTCTATGTCCACTGGATTTAAAGATATCTAATTTCTACTTTTTTCTTTGTTTAGGAAAACATAGAACCTCTTCAGGTATCATTTGCAGGTCTCAGTCCTCTTAGTAAGTCTTCAATCTCTGAGACTCTTTCAGGTAGTAACTTTGGCTTATCTAAAAATCATAAATGTCATTTTAAATATGTGTATATATGAAAATCACCTTATTTTAAAATTTTTATTTTTATTATGATCGTACTTGATTTTTCAAAAACTCAAATCGTGTAGAAAAGCTTACAAGAAGTCTCTTATCCATCCCTTTCCATCCCAAGTCCATACTTTATAATCACCCACATTTAACTTCCTCTAATGGGTAGCCGCATTTTTCAAGTCACTGCAAGTAGTGGAGTTGCCCTCTCAACACTTAAGGACTGACAGTAGGCTCCTTTTCAGGTTGCACAATTGAAATGATATGAATCCTAAGCGTCATTTTTGATTACACAAAATTGTTCATCAACATCAACATGGCATTTTGTGCATATGTACTTTCTGAGGTCTCTAGTTTTTTTTATGATCATGACAAGGCAACAAAGATCTCTCTGTGCTTTCCTGACAAACCAGGACTTGGCCAGCAAATGTCACGGGCAAAGCACTTGCAATGGAACCATTATTCACGTCTCTCCCCTGGTCGAAATCCTTTAATGGATCACCAACACATCTTGTTGGCTCTAGGACACAAACCAAGCTCATTAGCACAGAATCCAAGACATGGAGTGTTAAGTTAGAGCTAAATTGGAAGTATAGCCTGTCATCTTCCAAAGCTTATGCTCTTTGACAGGTTATACTGCCTTTTATTTATACCGTTCAAAGTGACCAAATTAAAATTTTTTGAACTTTGTGAAATTAAAGTATTTTCATGTTTTTAAAAATGTTTTTGAAATCTCTGGTAATATGTTCAGATATGGTAGGATACTAAAAGCAAAATTGGTATCCAAAAGAGCATCCAGTGTGTCCAATAGATGATGGGTCTTACAGCTTTTTGTTAGCTACCCTAATTTTGCTGTGTCTTGCTCATCAGGCACTGATACCTTTGCCTCTTCAAATAACCACGAGAAAATAGCCTCCTGTAAAGTTGGTAGAGCAACGCGGACCTCTAACAGAAGAAGTGTAAGTGTTTGTATTTGGCACAATGTATCTGTTTTTAAATCTTGCACTAGATTTTTCTCTGTTTTCATGATCAAATGCTTTATCAGTTAAATCTTGGTTTAATCAATGTGTTAAGAACTAATACCATATCCTACCTATCATGTAAGCCAGGATAATGCTGTTTTCCTGATTTGATTTTAATTAATCCTGTTAGAAGAAAAATACAATAAACGAGGTGCCTTCAGAGTGTGTGTTCATGTGGAAGGTAGTCTGTTTAGAAAGTTTATTTGGGATCTGTGTGGTTTTATGAGTTATATCCAAGTGCAAAGTGGAGAAGAGTTGCATTTTTTTTTTAATTTTTAAATTTAATTTTACTTTTTTATACAGCAGGTTCTTACTAGTTATCTATTTTATACATATTAGTGTATATATGTCAATCCCAATCTCCCAATTCATCCCAACCCCCTCCACCACCACCCACCAGCTTTCCCCCCTTGATGTCCATACATTTGTTCTCCAGAGTCACATGTATTAACAGTCAGAAAGTGCCATAAATATAACTTTTTCAAAAACTACCTTCAGTTGTCTTCAGTGTGAGCATAACTCCCATTGAATGCATGTCTTTTGCGATTTTATTAAATTAGATGAACTTGGATTTTTATCTATAGCATCACAGTGCATAAACATATAGCATACTGATATTTTTTTCACTGATACTGTTGATGGTAAACCCAGAAGTCAAACTTAGATAATCTGACGGTTCATGATTTTTCCCCCTATAACCCATCAGTAGTTAGGTGCTACATTGTAGATGTTCAATAAATATTTGATGAATGAATAAGACAGTGATTCTTTTTTAGTTTTTATTTTCAAAAATTTTATTGAACTATAGTTGATTTACAATGTGCAGCAAAGTGATTCAGTTATACATATGTATATTTTTTTCATATTCTTTTCCATTACGGTTGATCTCAGGATATTGAATATAGTTGCCTGTGCTATACAGTAGGACCTTGTTTATCCATCCTATATATAATAGTTTGCACCTAAAACAACGATTCTTAAGTTGTTTTTTTCTCTTCCATAAAATAGTAGGACAGAGTGCATATGCTTCTGGGTCAAAGTTTGATCAGAAATCAGAAATTACTATTTCCCTCTTTTGAATGTGACTTGGTTAAAATACTTCTAATGGAATTTGTGAGTTAAGCGGAAATGGGATGTAAAACGGTAGAATCCTCAGGGAAGGGAAAAGAAATGTGAGAGACACTCATGAAAATGTAACTGACTGTTTTATGGTAGCCCTGCTTTTAATTTTCTTTATAGCAGTTGATCAGTTTTTCAGAAGAGAGTGTTTGCAACTTATTTAATACAGAAGCTCAGCCTTATAAAGAAAAGAAAATTAATAGGAGGAAGTCTCAAGAAAGCAATTGCGCAGACAGAGCACGTCCTAGAAAGAATCAGGTGAGTGTGTGTTTAAAGATGTAATAAAGAGTAGAAGTGGTGCATTTCTTTGTTGTATGGTTAGGAAAACCCAGAAATAAAATTTTTCCTAGTTGGCCTTGGACCAAGAGTATTAAAATCATCTTATCATAGAATCGAAAGGGCCATAAGAGATTATATACTCAATTATGAATTACCCGAGGGCCATTTTTGCATTTTCTTCATTGGGTTACATACACCCAGTACAGGGAATCATGGGCACTCAAATGTGGAATTGATTCTTATCTTCGAATCTGATCTAATCTAACCTCACCCTCTTTGGGGAATCCTCAGATTTCTTAGGGATGCATGTGCCATCTGCCTCTTGTTTGACTTTGCTACTGCCAGTGGCTGGTTGGATGTTCTCCCCGTATTGCAGGAAGAATTTAGAAACTAGCTCTGTCTTCCTCCACACTCAGAGGCCTGTGCCGGCTCGTGACGCCACCGCCTCTTTGTGGATAGCAGATCTAGCACCTTGACCCAGGTCCTGGTGTTGCCCTCCGCTTCACTGAGCTGGACCGTCCCCTGCCATACCCTACAGCTTGTTGGTATCCAAGACCTTCCCAGTTTTAATAATACACATTTATATGTCCCCCCACTCTCCGACCCCAGCCTCCTATCCATCCAGTGTTCTCATGCCATCTTACTCATGCCTCTTCTAGTATTAACTCTTCAGCTTTCAGAGATCCTTTAACTTCCTGTGTTTCCTTATTCATCCTAAGCTGTCTTCAGCTGTTTTCAACACTCTTGTCCATTATCTTGGGTCTTCATCCCTTTCATTCTGCTCCCACCCTGGATTAATGCACCATTATCCCCTTTCCCATCCAACACTGTTGCTGGAGAGACCCACAGAGGCTGCTACAGAGTCACTGTTTCAGATACTATTAGAAGTCAGGCCTCTTTTGCCACCAGTTTGCCACTTCACTTTCATTATTTTTCCAAGGCATTTAATAACCTCGTGACTAAAATCCAGCGCATCCTTAGAGGTCTTGTTCACAGCATTTGACATAACTGAGAATTGTCCTATGTGGTCTCTGTTAAAGATTTGTTTTCTTCTGCCCATTCCTAAATGTTTATGTTACCCAGAGTTCTACTCTCTGTCTTTCGAAATGGCTTTATTTTCTGGGTGGTTTCATATGCAGCACAGTTGACGACTCCCAAATCTTTCCCATCTGTTAACATAGGTTCAACTACCTACTAGGCATCTTTTCTTAGACCACCCTGCAGACATCTCAAAACTCAACATTTCCAAAACCAAACTCACCCATTTCACCCCAGCACACACACACCCAAAACAGCAAATTTCCCTCCTGATTCATGAACCAAAAAGTGTTGCCTCACTTGGTTTAAACACTGCACAAACATCCCCAAGTCGGCAGAGCCGGAAGAAACCGGATGTTGTCCTGGTTCAGTTTCTTCTTTAGGTCACACACTCCTTTGAAAGATCCTCTTGCTGAAAAAAAATACACATCAGTTGAAAATATGCATACGTCTTAGATCATGGCATTAGAGACTGGGTTCCTTCCTGCTCTCTACAAAACACTGTTACGAAGAAGGTCCACCTACTTCTTCACATGAAACTAATAGCCAGAAAGTTCAAGAAGGGTTGACCATTAAGTTTTGCCCCAACCCCTCCCAGGACCCTACTGAGCCAAAATAATTGATGTAATAGAAGGAATAGGCTTAGAATAGCGATGAGAAGAGGAAGGGGGTGAGGAGGGGTATTCAGCAACCGACAACAGCCTTCAGTGAATTTCTGGAAGACAAGCAGATGGGAGCGGGTTGACAGATAAAAGAGGGGGAAAGGTTTACAGCCCAGAATGTGCTGGGGGGGAGGGAGAGCCAGCCTGCTTATGGAATCCCGAGGAACTCTGGGCCCAATATTGGCAGGTCCAGTGGTGCTGAGAGTGAGAAGTGGTAGTGGAAACGGATTAATTGAAGTCCTGTATGTGAAACAATTTGGGCCGGTTTGCCCCGCACTCCCTCTCCCATCCTGAAGCTCAGAACAGGGGTTGTCACCTGAATGTTCTCATTCTGGCATTTGGAAGGTCCCACAGTCTGGACAGCCAGCTCGTTTCCCTAAAGCAAAGCCTGCGGTTGACCCTCTCCATCTGCCCTGCCCTGTGTTGCACAGAGTTCCTGGTAGAATTCCCATGCAAGAAAGAGGCTGAGCTGGAAAGCAGAGGAAACGCATTACCAGTTTAGCCGGTATCTTCTTAAGTAAGAATCAGATAACTGAGTAGAACCAAGAGCATCAAAGACCAATGTTAGTAAGTTTGAAAAACTGACCCCCAGAGAGAAAGGTTATTCAGAAAATGGAAAGAAACTTCGTGAAAGTAAATATTCTGATATATTCATATTTCAGAAAATATTATCTGCAGAAAACTAAGAAGCGGGGGATGCTATGAAAAAGGAGCAGAGAAAGAAAGGTTTGTAAAAATATATAAAACTTGGTAGTTGGACTAGAGAATAAAGTTAAGGAAAGTTAAGGGAGGACAAGAGAATGATAAGACTAGTAAGAACAGACATGGAAGACCAATCTAGGAGACTTCGTTGGAGTCTCAGAATGAGAAAATGGAATGGAAGGAAGTTATCAGAATAAAAGGGAGCGTTTCCCAGAGCTGAAGAAAAGAGTCTTCAAGTTAAAAGGTCCTACTGAATTCCTAGGACCAAGAGAAAAGACCACAACTTCGACATGTCACTGTGAAACTGAACAATAAGGATAATGAGAACAGTGGACTTTTCCTACCAGGAAACGAGGATCGGAGTGGTATCAAGTTTGACAGCAGTCTGAATACTGAAAGAGAATTCAACAGGACATTTAAAGCTTTGAAAGAAACTTAATTTAAGCCCAATATTCTGTATCCAGCCAAATTCAATTACTGTGAAAGACACTCAAGAGATGTGTTTTTTGGTTTTTTTGTCTTTTAATATTACTGGAGGGAGATACACTCTAGCAAAATGAGGAAGTAAGCTTGAGAATCCAGGACACAGTGGGTCTAATAGCACAGGAGAGGAGTGTCGTAGAAATCTCTGATTATAGCTGTTCAGTCAGCCTAGAAGAGCAATCAGGCCAAATTTGAGCAAGAGAAGGGTGCTCCAGGGAGGAGGTCTCTGGAGGGAAAAACAAAAAGACCTATGATTGAGCAAATGGAAGATGTGCCATATGAGAAGAAAAAGAGGGGCTTCCCTGGTGGTCCAGTGGCTAAGACTCCATGCTCCCAGTGCAGGGGGCCCAGGTTCGATCCCTGCTCAGGGAACTAGATCCCACGTGCTGCAACTAAGAGTTTGAATGCCGCAACTAAAGATCTTGCACGCGGCAGTGAAGATCCCACGTGCTGCAGCTAAGACCCGACACAGCCTAATTAATTAATTAATTAATTAAAAAAAAAAAAACAGGAGAAAAAGAAAGGTCATTCTATACCATTCCAAAGAAAAGTCTGAATGCAAGAGTTTTGGAGCGAATATGAAGCAAACTTTAGTAAGTGTGATTTCAAGCAACAATGGGGTGTAAGGAAAAGGATATTTTGTAGTATTAGGAATCATGTGCAGGAGGCGCCAGAGGAAAGAGAAGGAATCAGAGCTCTGTCCTGTAAGCACTATGGCTGTTTTTAAAATTATCATCTTGCAAATTAGGGGTTCAAGATATACTTTTTTTAAGTTCTTAAAAAGAAATAGAAATGTAAATTCAAAGGTAACCAAGAGAAGAAGCAAAACTAACATGGGGAAGAGGAAGGTTTAGTTTAAGTAAGTGATAGCCTCATGGTTTATGGTAAGGAGGCAGCAGAGATCTGTACTGTATCGTAGGCTGAAATGTGCTGAGAGAGTAGATCTTAAGTGTTCTCACCACACACACACACACACACACACACACACACACACACACACAAATAGTCACTATGTGAGGTGATGGATGTGTTTATTAACTTGACTGTGATAATCATTTTATAATGTATACATATATTAAATCATGTGCACCTTAAGTCATGTGAAATCTAAATAAATACAATTTTTATTTGTCAATCATACCTTAATAAAGCTGGAAAAGGTTTGAAAATAAAATTGCTAACTTGGAAGTAGCAGTAGAATTCATAAGCATGAATTCCTTTATAACCTAGAAATGGAAAAAGTTTACAAAATATGACTCAAAAACCAGAAACAGTGAGGTCAAAGATTGGTAAATTTTGCTCCATTTGACCCAAACAGCATGGAGCATGCATGGGGGAAAAGCTCCGTAAGAAAATTTAAAAGACAAAGGACAAACTTGGAGAAAAGTTTTTGTAATTCGTATCAAAATCTCCAAGAGATTTTTGTTCACAAAATTGAAAGGGCCCTTAAACATGGAAAACATGTTCAGACTCGCTCATCATAAGAGAACTGCGAGTCTAACATGCATTGAGATACCGTTTCTTACCATTTTTGATTAGCAAAAATCCAGAAGTTTGACAGCATACTTTGCTGGCGAGGCTGGGGAGAGATAGGCACGCTTGTACATTTTCTGGTAGTGTGAATCTCTGTGGAGGGCAATTTGGCAATATCAAGCCAAATTAAATAGTTTCATTTACCCTTTGACCCAGCAATTCCATTTCTAGGAATCTGTCACAAAGATCTAATGACAAAAATACAAAAAGGTGTATGTACAAAGTTAGTTATTGCAACACCCTGTAATGCAAAAGATTAACAAACCAAATGTCCATCAGATGTCCACGAGACTGGCTGAATAAACTGGTGTGGTCACAAAATGAGTCTTTTGTAGATGTAGAAAATAGCAGAGAAACGATCCAAACCGCTATGCAGTGATGCTAGGATGTATTTACTGTTAAGTGAAAAAAAACAAGTTGTAAGCTACCTGGTGTGGGATAAATTGTGTTCTCAGAAGGCATACGTTGGAGCCGACACCCCAGTATCTCAGAATGTGACTGTGTTTGGAGATAGGGCCTCCTCAGAGGTGATTAGGTTAATAAATGTGGCCCTTAGGTGGTTCCTAGCCCCAGTCCAATCTGATTGGTGTCCTTATAAGAGGAAATTTGGACACAAAGGGTGACGCCTGGGGGGGCACAGACAGGGAGAAGAGGCAGCAGGAGAGTGGCCATCTGTATGCGCATGGGAGAGGCCTCAGGGGAGACCAGTCCTGTCAGCACCTCCATCTTGGACTTACTGCCTCCAGAATTGTGAGAAGATAAATTAATGTTGTTTAAGCCACCCAGCCTCTGGTGTTTTGTTATGGCAGCTAATATGGCAAACTCATATGTTACCTTTTATCTAAGGAAGTAGGGAGCATTTAAAAAAAGGTATATATCGGGCTTCCCTGGTGGCGCAGTGGTTGAGAGTCCGCCTGCCGATGCAGGGGACACGGGTTCATGCCCCGGTCCGGGAAGATCCCACATGCCGCGGAGCGGCTGGGCCCGTGAGCCATGGCCACTGAGCCTGCGCGTCCGGAGCCTGTGCTCTGCAACCAGAGGGCCCGCGTACTGCAGGAAAAAAAAAAAAATGTATATATCAATACACATATATATAATCTTAAACACTACAAAAAAAGGGGGAGAATAGGCCAAAGACAAAATAAAACCTGGTTACCTGTCAGGAGAAGAGACAGAGGAGGGAACAGAAAGGAATGAAGGCTAGATTTCCTTGAATGTGTTTTTTACTTTTGACTTTGAACTGTGTAAATGTTCTGCGTGACTATGGAACCATTATAGCTCAATTTAAAAAAATTGAAAACAAAATGAAACATGTAACTATATCAAGTCGGTGGCTTAACCTCATAGAGTTTTTTCAAATCAGAAGTTTGAAAAGTCCAAATGGGATGTATCCTAAGGACAAAAATAACTGCACAAAAAGTTTAAACAGTTATGAAATACTCACTGATAGAAGAATTCAATCTAGAATGAATCAAGTAAGCAGGGTTTTGTGGGGATGTTTTTTACTGTCATTAGGAATCAAGACTCTTCACTAGAGACAAGATAAAATTGAAATCAAATTCAAAACCTTGTTAGGCTAAATTTGAATTGGAAATATGAACACGTGCTTTTACCCATTTAAAATAATTTTCTAGCTCTGTCTGTTGGTAGGCATAGAAGCACTGAGCATCCTTTGTACCTATGTTACCATCTCTACCATTTCAACTAAAAGGGATCAGCGTTACCTTAGTGAAATGGCTGCTTTCAGATTTACAACGGCAAAAGTAGAAAACGAGCCCAGGTCTGGACCAGTGTGCGAGCAAGGAAGCCACGTTAAAGGACACAAAATCATTCCAAAGGGGCTTCCGCTGACCAAAGATAGGACAGTGTGACCATCAGAGATAACGATTGCAATGGATTAAAACACTGGCATCAAATATGAAAAACCAATTTCCTCATAATTAAAAACTAACAGCAAAACTTAAAGGCCACCTTAGAAACTGTCTAGGGCATCAACTCTTTTATTTTCAGGGTTTTTGTTTTTCTTGGAAAGTGGAAAATAAAATTTGAGCTCTATTTCAAGTAAACAAATAACTGATAAGGGAAGATTCTTTATCGAAGAATTCTCACTAATCAAAAAGACCTGTTCACAAAAGCTGTTGGATGTTAGGTAGAAGCCAATGGGGGAGCCAAAGGTAATGGATGGATGGGACTGGACACCTGAGAGCACTGGCCATTCATAACACCACACAAGGAGAGAATATGAGCCTCCTGGTGCAGTGAGGACCTCGATAATCTTCCATGAGATGGTCTTTCCAACAAGCATGAAAGCTGAATTGAATCAAGCCTGGATCTAATGACCAGTGGATAGGAAATACCAGGGGGTGGAGGAACATAAAAACACACATGATTGCAGTTACCCAAATCCAGAGCTTCTCAGCTACTACAGGATAAATGCCTCAGAACATTCACCAAATAACAAGGGGGAAAAAAGAGCCATAGATCAAAGGAAATCCATCAACCAAGTGGCATGTGTGGAGACCTTGTTGGGATCCTGACTTGAACAATTGTAAAAAGACAGTTAGGGACAAATTAGAGAAGTTTGAACTCTGAGGAAATATTAGGGAAAACTGCCTGTCATTGTTTTTGCATCTAAATTTTTATTTTGATATTGTTTTCGAGATGCATTCTATTGCAAGAAGAATTAGAAAGATCCCAGCACCCTTTGCCCAGCTCCCCACAATGGTGACATCTTGTAAAACCATTATACAGTATCACAGTAGTACAATATCAAAATACAGTCGAGATGCAGGACATTTCCAGCGCTGCAAAGATCTCTTCTGGTCTGCAGCTGTGTCCACTTCCCACTGTCAACCCCCACCTTAACCCGTGGCAACCACTAATCTGTTCTCCATTTCTTTCATTTTGTCATTTCAAGAATATTTTGTAAGTGGAATCACACACTGTGTAACCTTTTGGGACTGGCTTTTTTCACTCAGCAGCATTCTCTGGAGATTTGTCCAGATTTGTGTGTATCAATAGTTCCTTTTATTGCTGACTAGTATTTGTCATTGTTATAAAAAGAAAAAAGTAATCATTTCACTATATATCTGTCTATCTCAAGTCATTACCTTGTATACCTTAAACTTACGTGCTGTTATATGTCAATTATATCTCAAAGCTGGAAAAGAAATAAAACTCCACTGTAAAAGAGGAAACAAATCAGTAAAATACAATGCCAGGGCTTCCCTGGTGGCGCAGTGGTTGAGAGTCCGCCTGCTAATGCAGGGGACACGGTTTCATGCCCCGGTCTGGGAAGATCCCACATGTCACGGAGCAGCTAGGCCCGTGAGCCATGGCCACTGAGCCTGCGCGTCCGGAGCCTGTGCTCCACAATGGGAGAGGCCACAACAGTGAGAGGCCCGCGTACAGCAAAAATAATAATAATAAAAAAAAATACAATGCCAGGTAATAAAATGTTTCACTTTTTTGGTGGAAAAAAAAACGAAGTCCTTATCTCTTAGAGATACTGTAGGATCTTTAGATGAGATGATGTAATGTCTGGGATTTGCTTTAAAATAATCTGAGGGAAGGGGCTTATATATGAATCATGATTTCCATGTGTTAGTAATTATAAGAGCTAATTGTTGGGTATGTGGGGTTCAAGATACTATTCTATTTTTGGGGTGTTGGAAATTTTCTGTTGTTAAACATTAAAAATACAGCAATCTGGGGCTTCCCTGGTGACGCATTGGTTGGGAATCCACCTGCCAATGCAGGGGACACGGGTTCGAGCCCTGGTCTGGGAAGATCCCACATGCTGCGGAACAGCTGAGCCCGTGCACCACAACTACTGAGCCTGCACTCTAGAGCCCGTGAGCCACAACTACTGAAGCCGGTGTGCCTAGAGCCCGTGCTCCACAACAAGAGAAGCCAATGCAATGGGAAGCCCGTGCACTGCAACGAAGAGTAGACCCCGCTCGCCGCAGCTAGAAAAAGCCCACGCGCAGCAACGAAGACCCAATGCAGCCAAAAATAAATAAATAAGTATATATATATATTTAAAAAAAATACAGCAATCTCAGCCCCTTATTTAGAGAGATGGAGCCAGCCACAAGAACTAAAAATGGACCATTAAATAAGTGAATGGCAGGGACAGGGAAATGTTTGCTTTTCACCAGAAGCTTTCCTGTTCAGTTTGATGTGTTGCCATGTACATTCATTATTTTTAAATAATTTTAAAGCTACTCTCAGAAAACAGTTTGACTTAATTGTGAAAATAACACGAGAAGTAAGCATTTACTTCTGTTGCATGACCTCCTCCACTGTATGAGAAGAAATACTGGTGATTTGGGAGTAAATAGAAACCTTTTAGGTATAATATCTTCAGTTGTCCTTTGTCTCCTCCAAGTCATAAACCAGTCTCATTATTTCTAGATCACGGGGCTCCCCGAGGATTCCAATCACACATGGCTTCTCTTGTTTATTACAGTCTCAGCAAGGCTTTTTGTATTGGAGTAAATTCAAATTTTACTCCAATAAGGTTGATAAGGTTCTAGCCTTTGCAGATGCAACCTTCTCGTGGATAAGATAAGCGTTGCTAGATATATTTTCATGACAGACCACAGGTGCTTTCATCTTTTTTCTTTTTGGGTGGTGTCCTCCTGGCCCATGACCATGAAAAAAATATTATTAATCTTTCATCATGGTTAGCAAATTTTATGAAGTTTGTACCTTTTTTTTCACAATCATTCATTCATTTGTTCACGTATGTTTGTTGAGAAGCCACTAAGTGCCAGGTGCTGTTGCAGGTGCTTTTGCAGTTCAGGTAAACAGAGGTTTCCAAAATCCTGCTAAAAGGGTATTTACCTGAGCTATGAATCAGAAACTGTTCTGGAGGTTATAACCTGATGACATTGATCATAGTATATTAACCAACCTACTAGGGCCTGGGTCACACAGTAATACTAAGAGCATAATTTAGTATTAAAAATATTTTTCTCCGTATCAATACTCAAAATAGTAAGAAGGAATTTAAAAGAAAAAGAATAGCTAACACATAGTCCTTACCATCAATCAAGCCATACTTTACCCATTTCACATATATTAACATATTTAATACTCACCACAACTTTCTGTGGTATGTGCTTTTGTGGTTCCCATTTTGCAGATGAGAAGAATGAGGTACAGAGAGGTGAAGTAACTTGCCTAAGATTATAAAGCCATAAAGTGGCAGGGTCAGGATTTGAACCGAAGGTGACTAACACGAAGCCAAATGTTTCTCTCTTGCAGTTCATCTGTGGAGCCCAAGTCAAGATTTTTCTCTTTGCTTCCATTTACATTGTCCATGCTGTTATTTTCCCAACTGTTTCTTGGAAGTCAACAGATGTTCCCTGAAAAAAATGTTTCGTGGAAAAATATTTAGCCCAGCATTTTTCTAACATATATAGAGGTTATTTATACCGAGGACTTCTTAGAGGATTTAACGTTAAGGGTATATTGTAAATCACTAAGAGGAACATTTATCTTGTACAGTTCTAAAATTATTTTTCCATGGAATGTTTTTTCTTGTTTTGTTTTTACAGGATATCTATAAATATCTCAAGGAACTTACAGTTTTGTGCCACTTCTGTGCTCTTGAATATCTTCCACACCATTAGTTTCTGTGCTGTCACCCAAACGATCTTTCTTAAATGCAAACTCAGATATCACTCTCTAAATCACCATGTGGTGAACCCTCGTGGCTGTCAGGCTCATACTTATTGCAGAGAAGGGCCCTGCTTGCTTTGTTGGCCTCTTCTGCCACTTCTCTGTGGGTTCACTGACCCCGTACAGCTAATTGCAGTTCCCCCTTTGCTCTGTGCCACCTCCCTTGGACCTGTTCCGTATGCCATTCTCTTTCCTTTGAAAAGCCCTTCTGTGCCACTGTCATCCTCAACCAAAACAATTCTCACTTGTTGGAAGACTTGGCCTAGACATTCCATTTCCTGTGGAGCCTGTCTTGAAAACCTCCCGTAGGCCAGGTCTCTGTGTTCTCAATCTGTGTAGAGCCTGTCCTGGTCTGTATGTATTAAAATTAGACCAAGAGTTCCCTAAAGGCCACTTCCTGTTTGTTTTTATATCTCATACCTAGCAAATTATTACCTGCACATAGCAGTTTCTCAGTAACTCTTTGAATGGATGCCATCTTCCAGAAGCTGTAATTGTTAACAGTGTGTTCCTTATGTTGACCTAAAATCTGGTTCTTTCCAATATTACGACGTTGAATATATTTCATTTTTGCTCATAACAACCTATTATTTCAATACAGTGTTTGAGTTTCCCTCAAGACTTCTCCATATGAAACTTTTTTTTAACATAGAACATGAGTGCTCAGTTACTGACATGCAGTCAGAATTGAATTGAATACTGCATTCCAGATGTTATTAAAACAGTTTTAATTTTTACAGAAACCTATGTTTTCCATCAGTTATTACCAAACCTCTGTCCCTCATCTTCTACTTGTGCTTATTAAACTCCATCTTATTTTGACCTAGTCATTTTCATCTTGATTAGATCACCTGTTGTTTGAAGCAGCTTTGGGTTATCTTCAAATTTTATGTACACACCTGTGGTTTCTTCATCCAGATCTAGGAACAGAAAACAGTCTCCCCTAGTTTCCAATAGATAACTCATTCTAGGTTAATCCTGAGTCATCGTAACCACATCCTAGTTACAAATTCCTCATGTCTTAAGTCTGTCCAGTTCTACAACATCTCACCTATTTTTCACTTACCCAGAACTTACTCTGGCAAATGCTTTGTGGAAATATAGACCATTACTCTACAATTTGTAAATTGAGTTCTGTTTCATATTTTATTTGACTTTGTGTAAGCTACCTAGCCCTTTAGCCCTGACTGAGATTCCTACAATTTTGAATGGAATAACTAGTCTTTAAGGTTTTTTTGTAAAAATTAGTTTGAGTCAACGTTGTACATGGAGCTACATCTTTCTCAGTTACAGTGTTTTAATACATTTTCTCAGGTTTTAAAAAGTTGCAGAAGGAAGAAAGCAAAGGGAAAGAAAAAAAGTGTTCAGAAGTCTTTATATGGGGAAAGAGACATGGCGTCTAAGAAGCCACTCCTGAGCCCTATTCCTGAGCTGCCTGAGGCATCTGAGACGCCGCTGGTTCCAAGCATCTGGAGGATGTGTTCAGGTAGCCTGGCCTTTTCCTGTTGTCGATATTGTATCTCTTCTCTCCTCCCTCTTTGTTGCTATTTCACTCTCTTTTTTCCCTTCTTCCCATTCCTTGTGTAAAGAGTACATAAATTTAAAATAGCAACTTTCCCTCCTATTCCCACAAGAATTTTAAGTTAAAGAAGCTGTCGTTTGTAACTTTCACCTAGACCCTTTTCAGAACCTGTTGGACACTCTGGATCCTCCCCTCAGAAAAACTCAGGCACAAAATATTACATATAATTTTAGGGGAAAGAATTTCCTTTCACCCTGTTTCTTTTTGCTTTTTAAAGTGTTTTGGTAAAGTAAAATGAATTGTTTGGTGTTGTAATCCATCACTAAAAGTCAACAAGGTGATGGCTCAGTAATAGGTATATCTTCTATGGATTAAGAATAAAAATTAAGGGCTTCCCTGGTGGCACAGTTGTTGAGAATTTGCCTGCTAATGCAGGGGACACGGGTTCGAGCCCTGGTCTGGGAAGATCCCACATGCCGCGGAGCAACTAGGCCCGTGAGCCACAACTACTGAGCCTGTGTGTCTGGAGCCTGTGCTCCGCAACAAGAGAGGCCACGACAGTGTGACGCCCGCGCACCGTGATGAAGAATGGCCCCCTCTTGCCACAACTAGAGAAAGCCCTTGCACAGAAACAAAGACCCAACACAGCCAAAAAGAAAAATAAATAAATTAAAAGAAGGCTCAACATTTAAATAAATAAATAAAATAAAACAAAAAAACCTTGCCCTCTGATGTTTCAGTAGAGTTGGCACTGCTAAGCATCTTCTAGAAATAACATTTATAAATTGAACTTGATTACTTGGAAAATTTTGTTTAAAAGGAAGATTAAGTCTGTTGGTATCCTGATTAGACAAAAATTGGATTGGAGTTGCATCTGGTTGGTAATGCTTGAGTTTAAATTGACTAAATCATGCTGAAAAGCTGGAGTATGTGTTCATTTCGTGTGTGAATTTTGTATGTAATCATTCTTAAGATAGCTGCCTTTGTCAATCACCACATATTTATAGCCTGCGTCCCATTTGCAGCATAGCACGTAGGATCTATCATAGATTCGAGGACGAATATGGTACATGCCATTATAGACTCTTGGCCTCTGCCTACTTGTTATTTCAGGAACGCCCAAAAGTTTAAACAAACACACGGCCACCCCACATAGACATATTCCTCCGGCCCCGGGGCTCCAGCAGAGGTGGAGCTGTCCTGCCCTAGCCTCTTTCTGTGCTACATCGTGGGACAGGACGTCGGCCACCTCACCTCTTTTAAATCTGGCCTGATGCTGCTTAGCCTTTAGGATTTAGCCATGCTGGCTGCCTTTCCAGGAAAACTCTTTGTTCACCTTACACCTTTACCACCTGGTTTATAACGATCTGTCCACCTTCCTCCCCTGCGAGTTGCCTTTCCCTTGAGACTTATTTTCGTTATATCTATAGTTCCTAACAGTTTCCTTTTTTCCAAAGATACTTGAACAATGACTGTTAGTGTATATTTTACATCTTGCGTCTTATTAGAGAATTTCTTTTCAAAAATACATGAAACACTTTTTATCAGTAACCAATGGTTTCATCTGCTATGAGGGTCTAAAGCCGTTCTCTCTCTCTCTCCTTTCCTCTCTATTTCTCTCTTCCTCCCTCCATCCCTTTCCCCTACCTTCCTTTTCTAGTATGTTAGTTTCACGAAAAATACACGAATATCAATTTTTAAAGTTGTATAAAGAGCCCAGTTGACATATTGGTTGGTTGATACCAAGGGCCCCCTGCCCTATGTTAATCTCTAGCTTTCTGTGACATGATTGTAAGTACCCAAATCCCGGATGTATATATACCTTTTCACACTGAAACGTTTTTTGTAGATTTTTGGCTCAGCTTATGTTTTATCTTTCAGTTTTTTTTTTTAAATAGTCTTTATTTTTTTATTATTATTATTATCTTTTTGCGGTACGCGGGCCTCTCACTGTTGTGGTCTCTCCCATTGCGGAGCACAGGCTCCGGACACGCAGGCTCAGCGGCCATGGCTCATGGGCCCAGCCGCTTCGCAGCATGTGGGATCTTCCTGGACTGGGGCACGAACCCGTGTCCCCTGCATCGGCAGGCGGACTCTCAACAGCTGCGCCACCAGGGAAGCCCTATCTTTCAGTTTTTATTTTGTTTAAAACATTTTTATACTCCTTTGACTGACCAATTAAAAACTTTATTATGTGAGATAACCAGAGAGATGGCTTCTAATAGTACTGAGATTTAGAACTCATAAAGCCTAGATTCACTTAGGCTGTGTTATGTGACTTTAAAACCTTGATGATGTGTTTTTCACCTGTGATGTGACGCCGTGTGCCAGAAACACATGGCAGGGCCCACATGGCGTGTCTTCCTGGAGGGTGAATTATATTCAGAGATTGGCAGGGAAAGGGAGAGATTTCTAGAATATTGAAACAACCAGGGCTCTTTTTGAGAGTTTGGTGCAGTTTAATGTTAATTTTTTAAACACTGGGCATAAGACTTGAGTGTCTTCAGAAGTACCTTTTTAGCTAAGTCCTCAAATTCCCCAGAATTCCAAATTTTCTCTCTTCTATTTCAAGGGGGAACATTGATGGAAAAGTTTCAGAAGCATGATGTTGCCGATTTTCAGTAATTCATTTTTTGGGAGATAGGAAGTGTGTCTGCCTCATGCTAATTGACCTTGTAGAATGGGAAGCACGTTAGAATAGAGGAAGCAATTTCAGATACAGTTCTCATTTCCATGGTCTCAGGTTATATGCTTTATTAATTCATGCATTAAGTACATATTTTCTTAACCTGTGGGGTGAGGAAGAACTGAAAGAGAAAGAACGATGACAGATGGGGACAAGTACAGGGTAGCATTTGTAGGTCTTGGCGATTTCTTTGAAAGCTTGACACACAGAATACAATTTGACACCTATTTGATTTGTGAAAGTTTATTTCCACTGTTACTTTTTAATTCGATTTAAACTTATTTACATGCCCATAGATGATTTCAACTCAAATGAGGAACTTGAAGAAGTGAAGCTTCCGAAGAGAAATAATATTTTGCCCCAGAACCCAGAGGATTGGCAGATGGTTCGAGGCTTTAATAAATACGATGTGTCTGAATTCTGCAGCTCTGACATGAAAAGTTCTTCATCACTTATTAATGCTACTTTTGAGCAAGGTTCAAATACAAGTACTATAGAAATTAATGAAAACAAAAATATTCCAAAAGCAGCAATTAAGTTGGAAAGTGAAAACGAACTAAAAACTGAGACTGAGAATGAAAACAGCCATATTTCTTGTCCTTCTGTGACTGAAGCACCCATTGTATCAGACAATCCAAAACCTGATTTTACCATGCAGTCCCAAGAACTTACTGCTGCTGGTCAAAATATGGAAAACCTTTTTCAAATCTTTAAAATCTCAGAAGATATAAACATCAAATGTGAAAACCAGGATGACTTCTTAGTCGTTCCAGAAGGAAAACTGCAGGCCAAGCATTTAATGCCCGACTCACAAAAAGAATGTGATTGTTCAGAAGATGTCTTAATTGACCACTTGAAAGAAAGTCAAAGTCAAGGTGAGGATTTGGGAAGAAACTCCATAGCAAGTAGTCGTGGTGTGAGTTACAGAGAAAGGAAATACAGAAGACAGTCCATGGCTTGTTCTGATGGGCAAAGTTTACATTTGGAAAAAATCGAGAATCCCAAACCTTCCTACAGTGTGAGCAGCTCTGTAGAAATTAGTTTAGAAAATTCCCAACTGTATAAAGATTTATCTGACTCCATTGAGCAAACCTTTCAGAGAACAAAGAGTGAAACCAAAGTAAGACGCAGCACAAGGCTACAAAAAGGTTTGGAAAGTGAAGGGCTTGTGTGGATTTCCCTTCCATTGCCTCCCGCTTCCGGCATTTCCCAAAGAACCAAGAGGAGAACAATAGGTACATTTGACAGCAGAAGATTTGAGAACGGGTCCTCCAGGCAAAAACCTTGTGTGCTGCCCTCCACACTAGGTAAAGAAAACAGTGAGGGCTTTGCTGCTGCTGCTGCTGCCAGTTTACCTGGGAGGAGACGGAAGAGCTTTTGTACATCTACACTTGCAGATCCTAAAAACACCACCCAGTCGAGAGGCTACAAAAGAACCACCTTTCTCAACCAGAAGGAAGCTCTCCAAGTGACTTCGAGAGAATCGGACATATCCGAGAACTAAAGCAGTAACTGACATTCCCTGCAGAACGTTTTGGCAAGAGAGAAGGTAACCAACCATTCATGCCTGAAAGATTCTTTCATCCAAGTTCCCATCCTTTGGTCAACCTCAGTGTTTTAAAAGTTTCAAATAAAATTATTTGAGTAGAACCTACTTTTAAGTAGAAATAAGTGAATTTCTCCATCTTTCAAACTAAAAGCGTTGTATTAAACATGTTCTCCCCACAAATGATAAAAGCTTTATTGGTATTCTGTTAAAAAGGATTGCCTTTAGACCTAACAGCATGTCTCTTAAGTTTTATTTCATGTTAGTACGTATTTATCACTGAAGGTTTAGAGTTTCTGTTGTAAAAAAAGCATCTTTTAGAATTGACTTGTTATATCTGGATGAGAAGAGTGTTTTGTTTTGGTCTTTAACAAATTGTTAGAATTAATGTAACTTTATGAAAATTGAAGGTAATATAAGGTTGAAACTGTTAAAGAAAGTGGGGTGAGGTATGTTTTTATTTTAAAAGATTGCCCCCAAAAAATAGGTTAAAAATTTTAACAAGTAGGAAAGATGGAAATGATAAAATTTGTTTTTTTCCCTTTGGGATTAAAGTTAAGAGAAGCTTTAATAATATACTTTGTCTCAAATAAAAATTTTATTTTAATAGATTAAAATCAAATCTTAAACATGGGATTTTGGAAAATTCTTTCAATAACCAGAATATTGCAAATCTGTCATTATAAAGTGAATATATAATTTAGAAATAACTAACATGAAAGCATTTTGACCTTCACACAACACTCTTGTATGCTTTGTGGGGTAGGAAGTAGGGGTTTGGTTTTTGGTGAAAATATAAGCGGTCTAGTTGAAGACTCATCTCCCAGATCATTCAGATTAGTCACAGGTAATTTGGGATTGAATTCATGGTTTTCCATTAAAAAAAAAAAATCCAGAAACTCACTTAAAAGACCCTAACAAATTGGTTTACTAACATGAAGCATGGTGGTAGGTTGCTGATTTCTTTTTTAGCATGGCATTTTCCAGCCTTTCTGACTTTTTATTTCACCATACCAAGAGCTAGTACTTGTTTTGGTTTGTCCAGTTAAGCTTCAGCAGTATATCCTATCACAGTTTTGGTGACAGCGGTTTGAAAATCTAAATTGCTATATTTTTAGAATTTGTGAATGCAAGTAAATCATTGTATCATTAAACAATTGTCTTTGAAATCCTTTAAATCATTAAACTCTCCTACTCCTGTGATAGCAGAAACATGTTAACAAATAGGGCTCTCTATAAATAACACAACAGGGAAGAAAGCTCCTGCTGGGCGCCCATTTCCCCTGCCTTAGATAGAGACTATTTGTTACCTTCTTGGCACCAATAGGTCTGGAACTCCTGCTGCTAAAGACTAATGTATTTTACATTAACACTCAAAGTGATCCCCAATTTCTCCTGCTAAAGGGTGGATTGTTTCAAAAATTCTTTTATCTTTACACGTAAATTATTTATGGGCTTTTCCCCCCATTTATAGTTTGGTACGGTTGGCAAATGTCTACCACTGAAAACAAACCAAAAAAAAAAAACTTCTTATGAAGCTTTTTGGTTTTGGTCATTAAAAAAAAAAAAAAAAAAACTTTCAGAAACATACAATATTAGAGGGTTTTGTTCTTTAAAAATTTTTTGTTGTTTGTTCATAGGAAGGTTAAAATTACTGTTATTTCTACCGTTTTTACTGTATGATATATGATCTCAATTGTATTTGAATTTTCAGAATTTCACGTGCTTTGTTTTATTTCCCAAAAAGTGCTAGTGAGGATGAAGGAGACATTTTGGTCTGAGATTTTTTTGGTTGTGATTTTTTTTGGCTTGGTTTTTCCAATGTAAAATTGTTCTCATTTTCAAGTATCTGCAGTTAGAAAGATAAACACTTTACAAGTTCTATTCGTTTTAAAATATTTCACTGTGAATATTTTGTTGCTATCTGTAAATAACAAATGGGCTGTTTTCCTAAAAAGAAGTCTTGAGAAATCAAAACAACTTGGAGGTAGTTTTATCCACCATCTCATTTGTATCATAAAATTTGTGAAAAGTTAATGATTCCTGTATGTCATCATGCTTGTGTGTTTTAAACTGTTTCTTTTCATTAATGGCTAAATCAAAAATTTGCCTTATCTTTTCTACCGCAGTAACCCTTGACATTTTGCCTTAGAATGGCTTCTACTTTTATCTTTTCCTGCTCCCATAGATTCTTGCTTGTTCCAGAAGATGGCAGCATGACATCTGAAGTTCTCATCCTGTGTGCACTACCTTAAACCAGGGCAGCGCTTCACTGTTGCTACGGGTGCTTCCCCTTAACTTTTATTTTCACTCATTTTTATTACAAAAGTCCTATGTGTCTACTGAAAAAAGTAGAGAACTGTGCATAATGAAAAAGTGTCTTCCCCCCACCGAACGCAAGCATCCTGCAGCTACGCCTTTCTCTCCCCACCTTTCTAGGTGTCAACACCAGTAACAGCAGGCAAACCTCTTCCAGGCCCTTTGCCTGTGTAAACATAGGTTTTGCTGTTTTCTAATGGGATCGCTCTATGTTCCATTTTGCAAGTTAAAAATTTTATTCAACATAATACCATTTTGGGGAGCCCTGGTGCCATTGCAGTCTTTTTAACCCCTGCATAGAATGATATAATTTGGATATCTATGATGTAGTTAGCCACCTCCCTACTGATGGACGCTAGTTGCCTCCAGTTTTTTGTAATTGAAAATTATGCCACACTGGGCCTGCGTGACGATGTAAGATAAATTCCTTGAAATTAAAATTAAGTGGTTATTCGGTTCTTTTCTCTGGATCTGACCTGGCAAACACGTTGCTTCCATTTTCTCTCACTGAATGCCTCCACCCCCCAACGCCCAGACTTCAGCTGTAGACCTGGCATAACAAGGAGGAAATACTTAATAATGCCTGGTTTGTGCTTTGTATTGAAAGAGCTGTTGTTTTCCTTTTCCTTTTTAAAGTCAGGTTTATTGAGGTGTCATTCACCTACAGTAAAGTTTACCCTTTTAAGCCTAGCAGTTTGAATGTAACCATGACACCCCCCGCCCCCAGTCAAGGAGTAAGAACATCCTCATCACCCGGAAAGAAGTTTCGTCCTGCCTCTTTGCAGTCAGTCCCTCTCCCCCAACCCCAGCCCCTCACAATCACTCATCTGAGTTCTATCCTTATAGTCTTGCCTTTTCCAGAATGTCATATAAATGGAACCATACAGTGGGTATCCTTTTGTGTCTGCCTTTTTAAACTTCGCATAATGCTTTTGAGGTTCATCCGTGTTGTATAAGTGATCGGTTCCTGTTTGTTGCTAAGTAGTATTCCATTTTATGGATGTATCAACACTTTATCCATTCACCAATTGATGGATATTTGGGTTGTTTCTATTTTCTGGCTATTATAAATAAAGCTGCTATAAACATTCACATATGGATCTTTTTTATAGACACATGTTTTCCTTTATCTTGGGTAAATACCTAGAAGTGGGATTCCTGGGACGTATGGCTGGGGTCTGTTTCAGTTTCTAAGAAACTGCCAAGCTTTTCCATAGCAGCTGCACCAGTTTGCATCCTCACCAGCATATTGTTTCAGTTGCTCCATGATTTCATCATCACAAGGTGTTGTCAAGGCCTTGTTCCTCGTAGGCATTCTAGTAGGTGTGCAGTGGTATCTCAATGTGATTTTGGTGTGTTATTTCCCTAATGACGAATGATGTTGAACGTCTTTGTTTTCCTGTGCTTATTTGCCATTCTTATATCCTCTTTATTGAAGCATCCATTTAAACCTCTTGCCTGTGTTTCCTTTTGTTGATATTGTTGTCTTGTTTTTGAGATGAAAGAGTTCTGTGTATATTTGGATATAGTTCTTTATTGGATATGTATCTTGCACATATTTTTCCCCAGTCTGTGGCTTGTGTTTTTTCCTAGAGTGTCTTTTGAAAAGCAGATTTTAATTTTGATGTAGTCTAATTTATCCTTTTTTTTTTTTTTTAATGGATCATACTTTTGTGTCCTAAGAAATCTTTGACTGACTCTAGGGTACAAAGATTTTCTCCTGAATTTCTTCTAGAAGTTTTAGAGTTTTAGCTCTCAGGTGTTAGATCCACTTTAAGTTTTGTACAATGTATGAGATGAAGTTGTTTTGGGTTTTTTGTTTTTTTGCGGTACACGGTCCTTTCACTGTTGTGGCCTCTCCTGTTGCGGAGCACAGGCTCCGGACGCGCAGGCTCAGCGGCCATGGCTCACAGGCCCAGCGGCTCCGCAGCACATGGGATCCTCCCGGACCAGGGCACAAACCCACGTCCCCTGCATCGGCAGGCGCACTCTCAACCACTGCGCCACCAGGGAAGCCCCTGTTTTGGGTTTTTTAGTGGAAGTCATTCAGCACCATTTGTTGAAAAGATTTTGCATTCCTTATTGAATTACAGTGGCACCTCTGTTGAAATCAGTTGACCTTGTATGTGTAGGTCTATTTCTGGACTTGATTCTGTTCTATTGATCTCTAAGTCTGTTCTTAAACCAGCATCACACCATCTTGATTACTATAGGAAAGCTTGCCTTCCCCTTTACTGTGAATCTATGTCATAGTTTTTGTTTAAAGTTCTTTTTGTGAAGGAGGAGGCCAGTAGAAGCAAAAGATTGACCAACCAATTCTGTGTGGAGCCTACAATTACACCCAGACGTACATTATCATTTAGGGCAAAAAGTCAGTAATAATAAGCTATCAGAAATATGGGCAGGAAACCAACTTTCTTGGGGTACCTATACACTCAGCCCAACTTCTCATATAAACGGGTTTGCTACGGTTCATGATTTAAAATTGTCACCCTGAGATGCTAAGATTTAGTCATTGAGAAAAATTCTCCTCTTGACCACTGTGTAATATATACGAGTAAGAAAATGAAATGAGTTGAATTAAAATAAGGTTCAAAGTTGTTTGCTAAAAATTAAATTGTCTAATAAGTCTGATTCAATTCTTCTCATAAATTAAGATTTTTATTATAGTTTGGTTTAGTATAAAAATTGTCGCTATCCTTACTTGGAAAGTAGCCTTAGCATTTGAGAATTATTTCTTAACATGGGAAAACTTCCCTGCATCAGGTCATCCCGGGTGAGCAGATCGTAGATTCATTAGTACATGTGCCAGGCATTAATTTCTAAATGTGATCACTGCCTTAAAGATGCTCAATTTTCTCTAAAGGGTTCGGGGAGTACAGAATTACAATACAGGGTATGATTATAAAGGAATGCCCAGGACCGTTCCACCCTCAAGTGGCACCAACTTCAGATCAGGTAAGTTTGTCTTGTTTCTTTCTGGAAGAAGTGATGCTTGAACAGAGTTCACTTCTAGGAGTTTTAGAGAAATGGGGATCCCAAAGCAGCATTCTATTCCAAATGTCTTTTCCTTATTATTTACTGAGACTAGGCAGTGTTAAGTTGGCTTCATCTCACACACATTTTTAAGTATTTTTCTTCCCATTATATTCTAACCTATGAATACATCCGGATGAAGCATGGATTCAAAACTAGCGATTATGGGGCTTCCCTGGTGGCGCAGTGGTTGAGAGTCCGCCTGCCGATGCAGGGGACACGGGTTCGTGCCGCGGTCCGCGAAGATCCCATGTGCCGTGGAGCGGCTGTGCCCGTGAGCCATGGCCGCTGAGCCTGCGCGTCCGGAGCCTGTGCTCCGCAACGGGAGAAACAAGTGATTGTGAATTGTCCATAACAAAGTTTTAAAGAAATCTCTCTCCTTAAATCCTTCTGCATTTCTATCTTTTGTACTACCAGATTTCTTTGTAGTATGTCTGAAAGGTTGACTCTGGACTTAGATTCTTAGATCAAGTAAGCAGATTTTAGGGGATGAAGTTAAATTACGATAAATAATTGCACATACAAAAAGATAGTGAATTTCTTTTTCTTGGTCTTAGATTTATTTGAAGATTATTTTTAGAGCCTTCACTTGGCTCTAGAAGGACTCGTTATACTGTGGCCTAACAATTTCAAGTTTGTATGATTTTTCACTGGTGTGTTCAATTCTGTGCATTCTTTGATGCTTTTCTGTTTTTTTATGAAATTGTGATACAAACTACAAATAACCTAATAGCTTTAGTGAGAAGATAAGTAATTACTGCCATTCTCGTGATAACATTTTGCGGTACGCGGGCGTCTCACTGTTGTGGCCTCTCCCGTTGCGGAGCACAGGCTCCAGACGCGCAGGCTCAGCGGCCATGGCTCACCGGACTAGCCGCTGCGCAGCATGTGGGATCTTCCCGGACCGGGGCACGAACCCGTGTTCCCTGCATCGGCAGGCGGACTCTCAACCACTGTGCCACCAGGGAAGCCCTCGTGATACATATTTTTGTCCCACATCTTCAACCAAGATCATACTTAGCCTGGCTATGACCTTAATTTTAAGATTTATTAGAAAGGTTTTTGGAAAATTTTAGGATATTGGGAAGCAAGTATTTTTTTGGAACTGCTTCTGTTTTTTGATACTTTAAGCATTATATCACTTATATGAAAAGGAAAAATAAATGAGCATGCACATTAAAAAACAAATACAAGTTTGCATTTTCTAAGGAGTAGGTTGGGAGTTCCAAAATTTCCAGTGACCAGTTTGAAAGCAGCCTTCTTAAATCTTCCCTTTTCTCATTTGTCCATGGCACAATGTTGTCTGACTAAATGGTTTAATTGACTTCTCTATGATACAAGTAGCCTGCTGGGGAGCAAACAGCTGGCTTTTGGGTTTTAGATGTAATTCAAGAAAATTCAGACTTTATCATTTTGTTCTAAGTTCCAAATTTCTAACTCTATTTGCATGTGAGTTTTTTAAGCTCCAAAATGTAAAGAAAGCAGTTAACATCCAATTACATCTCATAATTTCTTTATTCTCACAGCTTTATTCACCCACCTAAAATTTGCTTTTTAAAAAAAAATTCACTTTGGCAGTGTCCTGTCCTGTCAAGTGTAGTGATCTGTTAGTGGCGTCTTTATTTTTGACATTTAAAAACAAACTGCATTTCCAGTGTTCTGATGTCCCGGATGCTTGCTGGTAAACACAAAGTTAATGTCAATTTTTTCTCTATTTAGACACATCAAGTAACTGCTAAGGAGCATCAGATGTCTGAAAAACTAGGTCCTTTCAAATGTATGGTCCAAACAGTGAAATAATTTTTTTTTTTTTTTGAGTATAAATTTGGTGTCAAACAGTTGAAACTTCCTAGAGAAAGTGAGTAAAAAGATGTTTCAGTTCAAGTAAGTTTAGCTTGGCTGCCAGGCTCTTGGATGTTGCTACGCCTAATGTGAGAACACGTACAATGTGTCCATTTTCCAATTGTTCATAACAAAGCAATAATCCAATGTGACTAGTCTTTTCTTATTTGAAGTGTACATGGGGAATGAAGATTTCAGAAGGATTCCCTAACTCAAACCTGAAAAACCTGGTGTTAGTCTTGGGTGATTTCCAGTGACCCTGTGACCCCCTTCTTCCTGCCCCCTGTGTAGACTTGGAACTGGGCAGCCATTTTTGTTTTTGGAAGGGAAAGGAGACAGATATAATGAATGACTTTTATTGTGCAATATTTCAAACTCTCTTGAATGCATTCGAATGGGATGGAAACTGTTCTGCCCTATGTCACAGCCAAAACAAACAAAACATATTCCCTAAACCTGGATGTGTGTTTCTCTCAAACTGGCAGTAGTTAGAGCTCAGCTCTCAAACAAGAATTTGGTTTGACAATTTTTAGCCCTTGTTCAACTGAATGTGAGGAGAGGTCACAGCCAAAGCAAATACTGTGGGGAAAAATTAATACACATATTTACAGCTTGCAGGTGGCATTTGTTCTGAAACGTTAGATATTTGTCTTAAAGAATTGCATTTGTGGTAATACTTTTAAATGGACTACTTTTTTTGGCTAGTATTTTTAAAATGAACTTTTCAATGATAATAACTCCTAATGTAAATAAATTCTACAGAAGTCCCTGAAGAGTGATAAATGCTTGAATTTAAGTATTTAAACATTTAGAAAGGCCATTAAGAATCTGATAATTCTAGGAATATCAGACCCAGCAAATATGCCATAAAACTCCCTTGATGGCAGCCTTCTCTGGCCCCCAAAGCACCCACTCTAGTGTTATCAACGACTCCTTTATGATGATGCTCCAACACTTTTTACTGGCTCCAGCCACCCCCACCCAGGTTGTTACGTATTCCCACCCTTTGGATCTGTGGGGAGAATCACTCTGCACAATCAAGATAATTCATTTTGTAATGCGCCATTGTGCTTCATGACCCGGGCAAAATATATTTTTTACTAGTCACAATAATAACGTTAAATTTATGGTCACCTACGACCAACAGGCTCTTGGTTTGTGCCTTACTTGAGAAATACTGAAAATGTAAATTGTTAAGCCAGGCGATCTGCCTCTCAG
Organism: Grampus griseus; assembly: GCF_964374135.1. Classification (NCBI taxonomy): domain Eukaryota; kingdom Metazoa; phylum Chordata; class Mammalia; order Artiodactyla; family Delphinidae; genus Grampus; species Grampus griseus. The sequence goes on from NC_139000.1 coordinate 102,133,985, forward strand.
AACGGTAGAACAGACTTCAATCCACATTTTAGGTCCTCCTTTAGAAATATAAAATTCTAACTTTCATGGACCGCTCTGTTGAACGATATCAGACATCCGTGTGAACGGAAATGAGCCATTGGATCATTTCATTGGCTGTTAACCTTTCGTATAATAAACACTACAGATAAAACACTGCCTGCATCTTGCATTTTAGTTAGAAATATTGCACATTACCGCAAAGATTTCTACTTCCCAAGCATTGCAAGGTCCAATTATACTCCTATCAACTAGAATGACTGGCATGTCCTGGACGTATAAATCATTTTAAGGAGTAGATGCTTAGTTTTTTGCAGTCTGTCTGCATGGTGAGAAATAGGAAGACCTCCGTGAGTGGGTAGGTGGGTGTTGCTGAGGTCCATGGCTCTCAGGCTGTCAAGGGGCAAACGTGAATGTGAGGTTCAAGAGGGGAGGGGAGATGGGGGCGGAAACAAACTTCTTACAAAAAAGCAGGCTCTTATTTTTTCAATTTTAGATGCTGTTTTCCAATTTCTTAGTATTTAAACTTAAATGTGGTAGATGCATGAGTTTCTTGCATTGGGTAGGGTAGGAATTATTGGACCCTCTGGTTTATCTAAATTCTTCCTATTTTTTTTTAACCCTGTGCGAGTGCTGAAGGGTTCCTTTTTTTACCTAAATAAATTTATTTTTAGATTTAAAACTAACGTACCTTCCCCAAACCAGTTGGAGTCTCTCAATTCCCAGTGAGGCTGCCTTTCCCCTCAGATAGAGACAAACAGCCCAACTTTCCTTTAAATAGCTAACCCAGGCCCACCCACCTATACTCATAACCCTTAATCTAGCCTTGGACCCTCCAATTTTTTTTTCCTTTACAAATTTATTTATTTATTTATTTATGGCTGCATTGGGTCTTCGTTGCTCTGTGCGGGCTTTCTCTAGTTGCGGCGAGTGTGGGCTACTCTTCATTGCGATGCGCGGGCTTCTCATTGCAGTGGATTCTCTCGTGGAGCATGGGCTCTAGGCATGCGGGCTTCAGTAGTTGTGGCACACGGGTCACTAGTTGTGGCTCGCGGGCTCTAGAGTGCAGGCTCAGTAGTTGTGATGCGGGGGCTTCTTTGCTCCATGGCATGTGGGATCTTCCCGGACCAGGGCTCGAACCCATGTCCCCTGCATTGGCAGGCGGATTCTTGACCACTGCGCCACCAGGGAAGTCCCAGACCCTCCGATTTTTTGTTTTGTTTGTCTTGGCAAGCTGCACGATAGGAAAACATACAAAACACCCTTCTATGTTATTGTCATGTATTTTCATGTCTCTGTCATGTATATCTCATATATCTCATACAGAGCAAGACATACTATTATTTCTGTCTTATAAATAAGATGAACAAGAGGGAAGTGATTTTCTCTGCTTGGCAGCCAGCAACGATAGAGCCTGGAAGAGACTAGGGGCCTTTTGTTTATTTCACTTGCTTCAGCTGCCCCATCTACCCTCCAGCACCGAGGTGCCTAAGAAGGCCAGGCCATATGGGTGTTTGTTGGCTGTTCTTGTAAAAGTTTAGTTGGAGGAGCCCTTAAAGTCAATAGCTACTTGGGGTTTTGAAGTCATCCAGAACCTCTCACAAATAGAAGTTGCCTCTATTTCCTTAAAACGAAGTGAATGATGAGTGTTGATTTACGCTTTGTTCTCTAATTTAATTTTTTGGGGGAGAGAGGATTGGGAGAAGGAAAGAAGTCAGAAGAAATACATCTTAAGCTAGAAATCAGGACGACATCTACATTTAGATGCCAACACTTTGAACAAGCAGCGTTCTCAACTCAGGCCCTGAAGTGCGTGCCCAGGGTCCTGCAGCTGTCCTGTAAATGTCCAAACGGATTTATAGCCTGTGTTTCTCCAAGAGAGAAAACAATTCTAGGCAAATCTCAAACAGTTCGGAGGCGTGTGTCCTTTGACATTTTGCTGCCTTCCCGGTTCTTGTCCTGCCATCGCCACAAGCAAAGAGCTGTTACTGCCAGGCCAAAGCTGTAACAATATTAAGATGTTTTCCTCAACCTTGTCCCCAGAAAGATACTCAGTTTCCAGAAGATTGTTCTCCCCTGGGCATTACATCATGAATTGATTCAGTTTTTGGAGGAAGAAATTGGACAAAATATAATAGATTACCTCCTGGGGAAGCATACTTAGGTTGTTAAGTATTCCCACCAGAAAACTAAAAAACTGCTTATATATGACTACTCTGTCCACAATTAACCTTTCACCTTATTGCAGCTGAGCAGGGCGCTTTTTTGCAGCAAAGGTTTTTGTTTTGGTGGGGGTCAGAGAGAACATTTCTCCTTTATTTTTTTAAGGAATACAAGTATTCTTTGTTTTTACCATTACCCAGACTTCCTCAGCCTCACGAGCTGCCCCCAGACCCTAGACCAGGTTAGGATGCAGCCACCGCAGAAGGGTGTTCCCATTCAGTGGACAAGTGTGGCCTCCCCGTGGGCCGTGGGAATGGGGACAGGTGGGTTGGGGGAGCTGCTCGATGTAGTTAATTTTCCGTAAGGGTTTTTTGGCCTTTGGAGCATCGTGGCCAACGGAGCAGAAGGCCACGCTTGTGGAGTATTTGGGAGACATCACCACGGTCTGTCCTGAGGATAGAGTGGCCCCTGTATGCAATATGTGTGCTGAAGAAAAGGATCAAGTTTCCTCTTTCCTGGGAACCCGTTGTCCGAGCAGGATGTTAGTGATTGATGAAATAACTCCCACCCAATAAAGAGTGCAGTAAGAAATGTGGGAGCTATTTTCTTTTCCAAGTTCGCACGTTGGAGTAGAGAAGGGGCGGGTGGAACTGGCACTATATACGTTGGCTGGATTCAGACAGTATATACGTTGGCTGGATTCACACTTCAAACTTGGAAGGGTGAGCAGAGTGGATGGAAGGACTAATGAACCAGAGGAATTGGTAATAAAACAGCAAGGTTTCGTCACCCAGTGCCCAGCTGGTTGGTATCCAGGGCCTAGTTAACAGAGTAGAGGACCATGGAGTGAGTTGGCAGTCTCCACTGGCAGGATCACTGACAACTGGATTGGCAGGGCCACTTTCCATTTCTGAGGCAGAAGTGTTCTAACCACGTCAGTGAACCTCAATTACTGCCTCATCTCATAAGTCTCCCATCAGAGGATGAGTACAGCGTCCCCAGGGCACTGAAACCGATTCCTTTATTCCTTATCCCAAGAAAAGCCCTCCAGTGGCCCCAATCATGCCCCCAACTGTCAGCCTCAGAGGGTTCAGCTCTACTTCTGAGGTGTGCATCCCAGGAAATGGCAACAGCCTCTGTCGGACTGTCAGTCAAATGCGAGCATGGGGGAAGTTGGGTGAAAGGGACCAGGACACCTCTACTATTTTTGCAATTGCTGTGACTCTATTATGATTTTAAAATAAAAAGTTTAAGAAACTAAAGTGCTTAGAACAACAGTAAAAGTCTCTGTGATTCTCAGCTACCTTGTCTGTCAAGTAAGAATATTAGTGATACCTACTTTACGTGTCGCTGCTATGAAAAATCAGATAATACAGATGTGGTGCCTCTTGTTTTCACAGACCAGCATCCTTCTGCACTTTGTGACAGAAGCCCATTTCCTTTCTCAGGTACCATTTATCTACAGTGTAATCACGGTAGTAGGCGTTTTCCCATGTGCCCTCATTTTATGTGATCTCATTATTATGCCCATATTACAGACAAGGAAGCTGAGCCTTTAAGAGGTAGTGTGACTCGTTCAAGATCAGATAGTTGGGGGACTTCCCTGGTAGTCCAGCGGTTAAGACTCCAGGATCCCAATGCAGGGGGCCCGGGTTCGATCCCTGGTCAGGGAACTAGATCCCGCATCCTCAACTAAGAGCCCACATGCTGCAACTAAAAGACCCGGCACAGCCAAATAAATTAATAAATATTAAAAATAAAGAAAAAAGATCAGATAGCTGGTACATGGTAGAGCTAGAATCAGGAGACTGTCCTACTCTAAAAGTCCATTTTCCTTTGATGAAAATGCTGTAACTAGAGAGGCAAAGATTTGGGGGTTGTGGAAAGAGGAAAATAAAGTTATGCAGGGAAGATGAGGATGTTTTCTGTGCGAGACTTGCCACTGTTCTCAGAAATGCCCTTGATGGAGAGCTATGGCCCTCGACTTCCTGACTCCAGACACAACGGCTCCCTTGCTCCATTTTGGGGGGCCTCTCCCCACTTCTAGTCTTGCTTCAACGTCCTTAGTCTGTAGCCTGGTCCTGCTTGTCTCCAGAAGGAGATCAGTCCCATCAGTATGTAAATATCAAGTGCAGTACAACCTACTACACTCCTCCTTCCTAGTTTGGATTTCTAGCAAATTATGGGGGCGTATGTGTGACCAGTGAGGTGACTGGTGGTGTCATCCTGTACGGAGTGCACTCGCTTTTGCCTACATTTTATATCATCTTATTCAAAACTGTTAGCCTTGCTCTAGTGTTTTCCTATCCATGGAAATCAAATACATGGATATTTTCACCACCCAAAATGTATCCACCTGTAGTTTCGCAGCGAGGGGACAGGTGTACACATTAGCCAAGGACTGGGGAAGCTTACCAGAATCTTCTCACGGGAGTCTGGCAAAAGAGCAGAGTCTCCATCAGGGTTTTTTTGTCCTTCCTAAATCTAATTCTGGGGATATTTCGAGCTAGGCACCTCTCCGTCTTGACAGGCACCTCAAGCGCGGGAAGAAATTCATCTGAGCTGTGGTCAGCTGTTGCCGTTTCTGTCTGGAGGTCCAGGAGGTAGAACTGGCACAGGTCTTCTGTGAGACAAAGAAATGTTTATTAAATGATCATTAATTACCAGAAAGTCAAGCATAAATTTAGTTGGTGTGGTAGCGTGGAGAGGCTGGGCAAAGTTAAGGGGTCCCGCCAGCTCCTGGTTCTAGCTCAGACAGTGGTACCAACAAATTTCGGGGTGAGCATGGGAGCTCCCTTCTAAAGAAGTTAGCCTCTAAATGTGGGGAAACTTTCCCCACTTTCCCCAATAGCGTCTGCACAAAGCATTGGGAATTGGTCTTTTTAAAAATGTAACATTGTGGGCTTCCCTGGTGGTTGAGAGTCCGCCTGCCGATGCAGGGGATGCGGGTTCGTGCCCCGGTCCGGGAAGATCCCACATGCCGCGGAGCGGCTGGGCCCGTGAGCCATGGCCGCTGAGCCTGCGCATCCGGAGCCTGTTTTCCGCAACAGGAGAGGCCACAGCAGTGAGAGGCCCGCGTACCGCAAAAAAAAAAAAAAAAATGACCTTGCCGCGCGGCTTTAGGGATCTTTCTTCCCCGACCAGGGATTGAACCTGGGCCCTAAGGCAATGAAAGTGCCAAGTCCTAACCACTGGACCACCAGGGAGTTCCCTAAAAGATGTATCTTATATGTCATGATGACCCCATTTTACCTGTAACATGTTTCTATGCCACAGACAGGGACGCTGTCAAATGTCAATTATAAAATTTGGGGGTATGTTATTTGGCACTTGTAATTTGGAAGACTTTTGATATACGATTGTATAAAGCAATGTATAAAATCACAAAATGATGGAGATAAAAGACAAAAAAAGTCAGCGACTATTTTTCCAAACTTCTCACTTGGCAGGTGAGGAAACTGACAGCCTGGGAGTTGGAGTAACTTGCCTGAGGTCACACAGCTTCTAAAGGCAAGACTACGACCAGGTCTTGTGATCACAGGGCCTCTGTGTCTTCCCTGTCCATGCTATTTGTGTGGGATATATGATATTCTACCGCCTAACCAGCTGCCAACCTGGAAATGGCAGCCAGCTGGGCTTTCTATTTATTGTGTGGCAACACCACCAACCAGCTCATTGCTGGACACAGAACTTATTTAATAAACGCTTGCTGAGGGGATGAGGGAGCTGTGCGATGCTCTAACATACCTGCATTAGGTGCTGTGACCATTGTTTCTATCGGAAAAGCCCATGATCCAAATGCATTCTACACCCTTGGGATAGGCACTCAGGAGGAGGGGCTGGATAGGGAATCTCAGGCAATCACTCGGTATTGCTCGAAGTGTGATCCCCTTTAAACTGGTCAAGGAGCTTTCTAAAAATGCAGGTGACAAGAATCTTATCCCATTTTGAGGTCAGCATTTTACCTGAAGACAGTGCCCCCTTTGACCCACTGCCTCAAGCAGCCCCTAGACCTGGATACACATGGATCCCAAGCATTTAAAACTCTCTGCTTCCTAATCTTTTTGTCAACTTTGCTTAGTTCTTTTTTTTTTTAATTTTTAACTTTTATTGGCGTATAGTTACTATACTATACGCCAATGAAACTAACTAACGTTGTGTTCATTTCAGGTGTACAGCAAAGTGAATCAGTTATATGTATACATATATCCACTCCTTTTAAGATTCTTTCCCCATATAGGCCAGTACAGAGTATTGAGTAGAGTTCCCTGTGCTATACAGTAGGTCCTTATTTGTTATCTATTTTTATATAGAGTAGTGTGTATATGTCAGTCCCAATCAATTGCTTAGTTCTTTTGATGCCCATAGCCAGTGGGATGACTGTGAGTCAAGAGCAAAGAATCTGAAGTTAGGCTTGAGTTTGAAACTTGGTGTCCCAATTACTGCGTTGTTGGCTAAATTACTTCACCTCTCTGAACCTCTCCCAGTTGCCACATTTGTAAAATGAGAATAATAGTAGTATTTGTCTCTTACAATTGTGTGAGGTGGTATTGAATTAGGCAGTGATAATGTGTGTAAAGTTCCTGTTGAGTGTTTGGGATTCAACAGGATAACATTACGTGTTACTGTTTTTTTTAATTTTAATTATTTATTTTTTTGGTTGTGCCGGGCCTTAGTTGCGGCTCACTGACTCCTTAGTTGTGACATGTGAACTCTTAGTTGCGGCACGCATGTGGGATCTATTTCCCTGACCAGGGATCGAGCCTGGGCCCCCTGCATTGGGAGCATGGAGACTTAACCACTGCGCCACCAAAGTCCCACATGTTACTTTTGATTTTGACATAATTTCAGACTTACAGAAAAGTTACAGCAATAGTGCAAATAACTTCATTAAGATTCCCCTAACGTTGGCATTTTATTTTACTTGCTTTCTCTCCATAGAGATAGATCGATATAAGCATATCTATGTAGATAGATAAATTATATATATATATATACATTTTTTTCTGCAACACATAATTAACGCTGCAGATATGATATCTCTTTACCCCTAAATTCTTCCGTGTATATTTCCTAAGAACACAAAACAACTTATCACAGTGATTACAGTTCAACAACATAGGTTTGAATTACCTGGGTACACTTATAAGACGATTTTTTTCCAATAAATACGAACTACAGCACTGGAAGATTTGTGGTTGGTTGAATTCGCAGATGCAGAATCACAGATACGGGACTTGAGCTTCTGCAGAGTTTGGAACTGTGGAGGGGCCTGGAACCAAGGATCTGGAGGACGACTGTACTTATTAAGATATCGTAATGGAAATGTTTGAAGTACTTCCGCAGTGTTTCTCTGACTCAAATTCAGATCATGATCCAACCAACTTTTACTGAGCACAGATTATGTGCCAGGCATGGTGCTGGATGCTTTGAAAAATATTCCAATAAATTCTCTTATCAGCATCGTGAAGTAGGTTTTATTAGTTAGTAAACTGGCCAGTTAGTAACTAAGAATCAAGGTGCTTAGTAAATTGCCCAAAGGACCTTAGTTAGTGGTAGAACTGGGATTTGAACCCAGATCTTAAGTCCTGGGTTCTTTCCAAAATAACACTCTTGACAAAAAATGGTGTTTTTGTTCTAGATGGCTGACCACATTCTGTTGTAAAAATTAGAAAATTAAACAAGAAGCAACTCTACCGGGGCCCCTGGGTCAGTGTGTGTTCTTATCTCCACTCAGCTGTTATACGCTTCTGCGGCCTAAGCTCTAGGGGTTTTTTTTTTTCACAGTTCTCTCTCACTCTGATGAGCTCTCCAGAACTTGATTTCAAAATGGTCATAATCCTTTTGTACAGTTTTGCTGGGAACCAGCTCTTTTATCTTCAGGTACCTTTGGTAAGGTTAATTTCTGAAATGAAAATTTATTTTCCCAGGGTGTGCTGATGATATTGTTAATGTGTTTGAGTGGATAGGACTTGAGAAACTGGAGATGTATCTATGGGCTTGCCTTTTGCTCTGGTCAGAGACTCTCTCTAGAAGCAATCAAAAGCTGGATTTGTTCTGTCACTTCCCAGCGACATGGAGCTTATCAGTCTGGCTCAACCCTCTTACGCCTTAATATAGAGGACGATAATAACGACACAATCCACTGGGGTGACGTATCCGTTAGAGATGTTTAGTTCTGAGGGACTCTGACCGGACCGTTCTGGTTCCAGCATTAATTCTACTTCAAATAAAATCCTGTGCTTTAATCAGCAGTGCTGGCTCTCAATTGCATTAAAAATTCAATGGGAAAAAAATCTTAATTCACAGACCACGCACCTTAATAGACAAAGAACTCCAAGGAGCTTGGGAACAACTGGTTAGCCATTGTTTGGCCAAGTTGAAAGAGAGCATCTGGAAATATTTGGGGTCTCTGACGATAGAGCTTGGAAATGGGGGAGCAGTTCTTTCGAGAGGTTGAGAACTCAGAGTCTTGTGAGTCAGGTTGGCCTGGATTCAGATCCCAGCTCCGCGTGACCCTGAGCAAGTTAATTTCAAATTCATTGTCTAAAATGATGGCAATACCTACCTTTCAAATGTTCCTGTGAGACAATGTAAATACAACACCTCGTTTAGACCCTGGCCCTTAAAAAATTATCAAAAAATGGTGACTATAACAATAAACTTGAGCGAGGCAAAACCCAATTTTTTGGTTTTTTGGGTTTTTTTCTCTCCTCTGCTGTTTTCTCGCTTCCTGTTCTTTCCCTCTTTCTTCCCACACCCTCCCCATTCCTCCTCCCTCCCTCCCCCCCACCCCCAGACCTATTCTTGATGATCTGAAGGAAGACGTTAATTATGAAAGAACATCCGGTTCTTGGCATTCTGTGCAGAAGAAATCGATGATTTTGAGGACCCTAAAGAGAATCACTGATTTTGTAAAGGCTTAACAAAAAGTCAACAATCAAACACAAGTTTTTCCCCTCTGAATCATTACATTCTGTTGTTCCTGAACATCTGGGCAGAGGGGAGTTCTGTCTTCACTTGGGCCTCCTCAAAACCCTGCTTCTTGGGCTGTAGTTATGTCTATGTTTATGCCTCATTTGAAGCATAAGCCATCATTCCAGGATTCTTTTTCTGGAGCTGCCACTAACTACGTGGGTGAATTATTTTCCAACTTTGAACTTCAGTTTTTAAAATGGAACAAGTCAGGCGAGACTTGCTATAACTGATGAAAGTCGATGAACATACCACTCAGATTTAATGCTTAATTGTATACTCTTATGTCTTTTCCTGTGTATCCATCTCATCTCGACAGCAAGCTCTTCAAGCAGGGGGACAGTGTCACACTCCATAGGAAAGGGCATAAAATTTAGAAGTAGGAGCCCCGGGTTCAAGCCCCAGCTCTGCGCCCTGCCAGCTCATGTGACCTTGGGTGAGCCACTGCATCTCTGCCCTCTACGCTTTCCTCCACTATAAAGCTGGCTGATGTACCCAAAATACAGGGTCACTGTGAGGACTAAAGAACATAATCATTAACACAGCACTTGGTAAATTTAAAAAGGATGTTCATTACTGTTAATTGTGTTGCCCCAGAGCCTAGCCACTATGCAACCTTAAATAAGTTTTTGTTGAATGCCGACTGTTTTAAGAACAAAGCTAAGACTTTAGCTATTGCCAATTTTAAAAGCACTGAAGAAGAGGATTGTTGGTACATAAATAAAACTGATTTCATTTCCAATGCACAATTTTAAATACACCAAAAAATACTTTCAAAACCAGTAAAGGGGGCTTCCCTGGTGGTGCAGTGGTTGAGAGTCCGCCTGCCGATGCAGGAAACACGGGTTCGTGCCCTGGTCCGGGAAGATCCCATATGCCGCGGAGCGGCTGGGCCCGTGAGCCATGGCTGCCGAGCCTGCGCGTCCGGAGCCTGTGCTCCGCAACGGGAGAGGCCACAGCAGTGAGAGGCCCGCGTACTGCAAAAAAAAAAAAAAAACCAGTAAAGGCTTTGAGTAATGTTATGTAAATAATATTGAGGTGAATACTCTCTGGGTGCCTTCAGATGTATGTGGTTAGAATAAATATCAAAATTAAACCTGAAATGAAATACTGATGCTGTCAATGGGATTAATTCTGTTAGGCTATCTTTACACAGTACACAGTTCTTAAGAAATTTGCATAGATAAATTTTAAAAGTTATTTTCTAATTATAGAAATAATATTGTAGAAGATAGTAAAAGTATAAATGCAAAACTAGTTTTATTAGAGTTCTCTAGAGAAACATAACTAATAGGATATATGTGTATATTTATTATATTAAACTGATATATCATATAATGTATGTATGTGTGTATATATCTATATCTATATATATATAAAGAGATTTATTATAAGGAACTGGCTCATGCAATTAGGGAAACTGAGAAATCCCACGATCTCCAGTTGGCAAGCTGGAAACCCAGGACAGCCAGTGGTGTAGTTCCAGTTTGAGTCTATGTCTGAATACAGGAGAAAACCAATGTCCCACCTTGAAGACAGAGAGTCTCTCTCTCACCAGCCTTGTTATCCTATTCAGGCCTTCACCTGACTGGATGAGGCCCACCCACATTGAGGTGGGCAATCTCCTTTACTCAGTCAACCAATTCAAATATCAATCTCATCCAGAAATACCCTCACAGACACACCCAGAATAATATTTGACCAAACAGCTGGTCAAGTTGATGCATAAAATCAACCGTCGCATTAGTATTATAGAATATTTGGGAAATGCAGGAAAGAAGGAAAAAAAAAAAACCTCTCCAAATTCTGCCACCCAAAGATAACCGTTATTAGAGTTTTGACACGTTTCTTTCCAATCTTTTTTATAAATGAACCAAAGATCAGTTTTTTAATCATCTGTTCTATTGGACTAGAGATTTCATGTTGTCTCTTTTCTGATTTCCTTAGGGTATTATCTAAAATTTCCATTATGCCTCTGGTTTGGCACTTATATAATAGTTATTATTAGGAAAAACTGCCTTGAATATATAAAAGACACTGTTATTATAAGCAAATAAAATGAGCATGGCCTACCACCCTAGGTCTCACCCCAAGGTGGGAGAAGTTGGCGACTAAGTTAAGGGGGCGGGGCTGGGGTAGGGGGAGGTGTTACCAATTCCTGAAGGACATCAGGGAATTCCAGCCGCCCTCTCCCAGACGATGCCCACCTCGGGAAACATCCCCAGATGTCCAGCCAATTGCTTTTTCCCCAATCCCAGCACTGAAGGTGTTAATAGCCCATCTCACCCCGCTGTGTCCCAAGGCTGAGGTGTGACTAGGGAAACCCCCAGTAAATTAAAGGTGGCAGCGTCTCTGAGGAGAGAGAGGTGACTTGTTCAGCATTTTAAGCCTTTTAGCTGGTGTCCTTTATCAGTGATTGATTTATTGGATATTTGTGCAGCGGGCAGGGGGATTTGAAATATAACATAAGCGCTTCCGGAGATGTCAGTACTCTAACGTTAGTGGTCTGAACAAGGATGTAATTCATATCTGCAGGTGCTTTACTCTAGTATCAAATACTTCAATAACATCATGCCTGTGGAATCCACTGGTCCCAAGGGCTCTATTTGTATTCTGATATGCCCACGTCTTTTCCTATGTGTGTTTTCCTTGCTTAAGGAGCTCTCATTTCCTTCAATAGGATATGTTTTATTTCATCCCTTTTCCTGCATTTACTCATATTAATGTCACCGCATTCACTGGTAATAGCGGAGCCTGGAAATAGCCTGCATAGCCACGTAAATACTAGCCTGAAATGCACCGCCTGGGATGCATTATGATGAAAGAATGGAATGGAATCCATTGGGTGGAAGTAACAGTTTCTTTGGAGTTCTAACTAAAGGTTACCCAGTGAGAAAACACTGGAGGGAACATGTCCAGGCAACGTGGTGGCCTCTCCGTAGAGCCGGCAGGGTGGGGAGGCAGGAAGGAAAATTTAGGGTTTGGGATACTGTGTTTCCAGCTAGCAAGTTCTTGGTTGATGGAAAGAAGCAAAGCACAGTCAAAACATCCCTTTGGGTTTTGCATTTGTTTTCTTCCTCTGCCGTAATATAACAACTGAGTTTTCCAATTGGCCAAAGCAGAAGATTTCAAAAAGTTTAGATGCCTAGGCCTGCAGGGCTCAACTCTGGTGACAAAATGCTGTCTTTTGGGCAAGGTTCCCTCTTCCTCTCCTCTTTCTATCTTTTCCAGTTCTTCACTTATGTATCTGAGTGATCGATTTGCGGTGGCAAAGCAATCTTGCTTAGTAGAAGGGAAATACGCTCTGGACCTCAGGCAGATTTGTTGTGTTTTATCAGCTCTCTAGCCTCTGAACTTTCCTTCTGTAAAATGGAGCTAGCAAGTTACCTGCTAGTTATTAATATTTATTTCACAGGAAAATATAGAGACAAAACATATTTTTTGGAACGTTATAGGATGTAGTATATTATAAGCATGTGAAAAGGAACGGAGGATAGTGTTCAAAGTTACTTGTTTAGAACGCAAAACGAATTTTCCTGCAGAAAATATTTTGCAGTGTGGGATGCAGGTAATGACTTATTCTTCTGTGTTACAATGCTGATAGATGTACAGATGCTTTTAATTCAAATGGTGTAGGTTCACTCTTCCCTCTATCTGTTTAAATCCTATTTTACCTGCTAATATGAATGTAGGGGAGAGGGGCCCTTGTCTCACTGTTAGGAACAGAGTCTCTGGAGGGAAGTCTTGAGTGCACAGAGAGACAGGCAAGGGCAGCCATTCATAGGCATAGGCTGCTGTAGGTCAACAAACATAATACATAGGTGTTATGTCCTATATTATCTGTAATATATTTATATTTGCTATATTATGTGTGTGTGTGTGTGTGTGTGTGTGTCCTATAAGAAGATACAGGCTGTGATTCCTGGGTTTTGCTGTGGGTGGCCAGCTTCCCATCTTAGGCTGCTGTTTTAGAAATACTTCCTTCTTGCATGAGCTGCTGGGGTGTCAGTTGGGAAAGGACAAGTACAGATACTATGAACTTGAGCCCTGCCAGAATTAGTCCTGGGATTTTGGAAACTTTGGGAAAAAAATATATTTAAAAGATTGGGTCCTGAAGAACTTTAGGACAAATATTTCTTGGTTGCAGGAAGACCGGCTCAGTGGAACCTTGCTTTTGCAAACATAAAAGATCCTTTCCTTCTTGGAAAGGAGCGTTTACAAATAAATGAGAGTCTCTAAAGAGAGCCAACTGTTCTGCAGGGTAATGTAAAAGGATGTCTTTGTGGGCAAAGTTGTTGTACCTCCTCAGCTTATTTTCTTTTTTAGGAAACATTTCCCCCACTATATGGATTTTGATAGTCCTCAGCTAAAAATGATTGTTGGTCCTTGATAAAGCAATTCCTCACACAGATCAGGGACAAGCTCCAGGTGAGCTGATAGAGGGACCCTGGAATGGGACCAGACCGGGTGCTTAAAACTCAACATGTGAAGGCCCACAGGAATGTCATTCCAAGCTAAGTAATCCAGCCCCGCACACCGTGCTGACAGTGGATTACTGGGCTCTGACGGATGGGAGAGATTTAGGGTAAGCTACCTTGAGACCAGGGGGCTGCGTTTCCCCCGAAAGTGAAAATTCCTATCTTCAATCACGCAGCAAGTGGACAGATCCGGGGGTGGAAGAGGAAGACGGGGGTGGCATTGGGGAGTAAAGGAGATGGGGTTTTGAAGACATGAATTTTCAGGGAGAGAGGGATGCTAGAGGCCCCTCTAGCTCCAGTGGTGGGAGACGACTCAAAAGGAGGTGGGACCTTGAGGCTTCAGGCTGGGAGACAATAGATGGGGGTTGCAGGAGGGCAAAGACCTAATGAGATTAGGGAGTAGTGGGGGAATTGAAAGAGAGAGATTGTCCAGGGGAGATGTTTCTGCTGACTGAGTTGGTCATTGGGTATTTTTTTTTTTAGCTTGTGGGATCTTAGTTCCCTGACTAGGGATCAAACCCATGCCCACTGTAATGGAAGCATGGAGTCCTAACCACTGGACCGCCTGGGAATTCCCAATGGGTATGTTCTGAGAGTTCTTTTCATTGTACAAGTCTTGCATATATTTTGTTAGATTTATCCCTAAGTATTGCGTATCTTTTGCTGCTATTATAAATGGTATTGTTTTTAATTTCAATTTTTGATTGTTCCCATGCTACTGTATAGATACACAATTGATTTTTGTATATGAATTTTTCATCCTGAAACCTTGCCCAAATCACTTATCAGTTCTAGTAGTTTTCTTGCATTTGTTCTAATAACTGTCTCACTTTGGTGCTTTTAAAATATCTTCTATGTCTCTGTTTAGCTTGTTCTGTTTTTCCTCTAGCATCTTGAATGTATGGAATACAGTTATAGAAACTTTCAATGTCCTTTTCTGCTGATGCTATGATCTGTGTCACTTCCGGGTCAGTTTCAATGGATTTTTTCTTCTCATTATGGGCTGTATATTTCTCCTTCTTTGTATGCCTGGCAATTTTTGTTGGATGCCAGACGTTGTGAATTTTACATGTTCTGGTGGCCAGCTGGATATTTTTGTATGCTAACAGATAGCCTTGAGCTTTGTGCTGGGATGCAGTTAAATTGCTTAAAAACGGTTCAATCCTTTTGGATCTTGCTTTCAAGCCTTTTTAGATGAGACCAGAGCAATGTTTATTCTAAGATTAAACCGTCTCCAGTAGTGAGGTACTCTGGTGCCTCATGTACTGTGAGAGGCTCCACTCTGGCTGAACAGGCACTATTCCAGCCCTGTGTGTGCTCTGGGCCTTGTTCCCTCTGATCCTTTTTGACTGGTTCTTTTCCTGGCCTCAGGTAGTTTACTCACACAGGTACTGAGTAATATTGAACTGAGTAATCAATGGAGACCCTCTGCAGAGCTCCAGGGTTCTCTCGCTGTGCAGTCCCCTCTCTCTGTTCCCCCTACTCTGGCACGTGAAGTCTAGCTACCTTGGCTTTCCCGGGCACCCAGCAACATATCCTCAGTTCTGGGAGACTGCAGGGCTCGCCTGGACTCCCCTCCCTGTCCTGCAGGAAGGAAGCTCTCTCCAGGCGATAAGTGTGGGCTCACCTCATTTATTCCTCATCACTCAGGGTTCTCTGCCCTTTATTTTCTGATGTCTCACATCTTGAGAATCATTGCTTCATATAGATTGTTTCAGGCATGTTGCCAAAATCTTGTCCTCTATACACCAGTGCCGAACAGAAATACGGAGACAGAGTTTTGGAGGGAAGAGAAAGATTAGATTTATTTCTTTGCCAGGCAAAGAGGGAACACAGCAGGCTAGCGCCTCAAAAACTGTGCCCCCCCACCTGGAGGGGGTTAGTGAGGAGTTTTATAGTGTTCAAGGAGCAGGGCGTGATCAGCTCGTGGACCATTCTTGGATTGGTTGGCATCAAGGTGAAGTTTCAAGCATCATCAACCTTCTGGTTTCAACCAGTCTAGGGATCCGTGCTCCTGTGGTCAGCAGTCTTCATCTGGTGGGATCGGCTTCCTGTACAAACAACTTAGGAATGTGAGTCAGGCCTTTTTCTGTATCTTTCAGCGAACTGGGAGTTCGGTGATTCTGCGATGTGGCAGAATTATAGTCTAAATTGTTACCGGTTCCCCAGCCCAACGGCTATTCTCTGTTTCTCCATCTTCACATTTCCCAATCATTACTCTTGAGTCAGCATTTTACTTCAAAAGACAAGGACACAGGGGCTTGTACACGGTTTCAGGCACGAGGGTAAGTCTTGTCCGCATTACTCTATCTTTGCCAGAAGTGGGAGAGTGCCATTCTCTAAAAGCCTAGGCCCACACACCCCCACGGACTTCCTCTTGGTGAAAACTGGTCCTACAGCTCCACCTGGATACAGTGGGGTTGGGGAGATGTGGTCTCCGGCTGAATGATTACTTCCTAGCAACAGTTCTGCAGAAGGAGAGCGGAAGCATGCATTTTGGTGTCTCTACCACAGTGTTCTTATCCTTATCTTGGAGATGAGCAAATGAAAGCACAGGAGAGTGAAAGAAAGCTTCAACCAAGGAAAACTGGCGTGGTGGTGGTCCTGGTGGGATTTACACTTGCCCCTCCTGCAGGCTTCAGTCTCCTAAATCATGTTTCTGTTCAGGGGTTTCTAAAAGCCATAAAATCAGCTGACCTCACAAACTCTCAGTGAGAGCCAGGAGGAGTTTTGATTGTGAGAACAATCCTCTCAGTATTCATAAGTGGGATTGCATGTGTGGTGAAAGAAATTTTTAAAGCAAAACGGAGTTCAATTTCTAGGGAGCCTCGCTTTGTTTTCTTTGTTCGACTGAAACCTCTAGTCAGAGAAGGGAATGTAGTGGGAATAATTAGCCGCGATGGGTGGTAGAAATCCAAAGAGAAAAATAATTCATCAACTTTAAAGCAATTCATTTAGAACTGTGAGTGTGGTTTATTTGACCTGCATTGGGGAGCAAATATTAATGAAGAAGTAAAGGCAGCTTATGGCTTTTTCAGTTCTTTCATTTCCCACTAGATGTCTTTGATAGAAACTAATTATCAATGCTCTTGATTTAATTTGGAAAAAAATTGGATGAAGGTTTTTCTTAAGTCCCATGTCAGTGTTCATAACCCAGGACAACTAAAATTAACCCCTGATCCTTCCTCAGTAACTGCTGTAGCTAGTGGAGTCCAAGGAGTCCCCTTTAGAAAACAAGAAAAAAGTATTATTATTATGGTGATTATTATTTTTTAAATAAAAATTTCTTGTGGGAATACAGGAAGGCCGGAGGAAATTTTCCCAGTGCTAAAGTTGCTTTTATTAAGCTACTAAGCAGATACTACAAAACTTTCATTAATTGAAACTCAACTAAATTGAACTCACTTCCCTCCCTCCCCCCCCCCGCCCCCCCGCCGCATTCCCCTTTGGAGAAAAAAAGAGTCAAAGAAAACATGATGCTGTCATATCAGGAGCTTATCCTAAAATCACCTTTCAATACCAAATGTAGGGTCCCTTACATATCTCAACCACATACACTTTCTACAGTATATATATATATATATCCACATACACTTTCTCTGCAGTATATTCTTTTTTTTAAATCGAAATATAGTTGTTTTACAATGTTGTGTTAACTTCTGCTGTACAGCAAAGTGATTCAGTTATACATATCTATACATTCTTTTTTTGTATATTCTTTTCCATTATGGTTTATCACAGGATATTAAATATAGCTCCCTGTGCTCTACAGTAGGACCTTGTTTCTCCATTCTATATATAATAGCTTATATTATATATAGTATATTCTTAATTATTGATGTTCTCCAGGGATATGCTTTCAGTTCTTTTCTCTTTTTCTGATAGTGTAAGATTGGGATTAAGAGTGTGGGCTCCAGGTTTGAATCCTAGTGTTATCATTATAAATTTTGTGGCATCATCTCTTAGAATGGGGAGAATATTAATACCTACTCATAGGGTGGTTTAGACGATTAACTGAGCTGATACATGGCATGTGCTAGGGTAGTGGCTGGCATGGAGAAAGTGCTCAATAAATGTTTGCTATCATTATTGTCACTGTGATGATTAACCGCATGCCTAGATGGTACTTCTCCTCCTCTATATCCATAGCTTCAATTTTTATTTATATGCTAATACTGATAGTATTCAATGAGAAAAATTTAAACGTATGTATGTATCTATCACTATGGCTCTTTGTCCTATGGTTTACCTGTCTGCTGGACTTTTCTTTCCATTGACCTTCATCCCTGAGGGACTCACAATATCATTTCCAAGTGGTCCACCATGTGTATAGGGTTCCACATCTTCTTAAACTCTACCACTGCAGGACAGTAGGGCTTACTCCCAGTATACATGTCCCTTGGTCATATGGTCTTGGTTTTGTTTGTTTTTTAAAATTTTATTGAAGTATAGTTGATTTATAATGTTGTGTTAATTTCTGCTGTACAGCAAAGTGACTCAGTTATGTGTATATATATTCTTTTCCATACTCTTTTCCATTATGGTTTATCATAGGATATTGGATACAGTTTCCTGTGCTATACAGTAGGACCTTGTTTATCCATTCTTTACATAATAGTTTGCATCTGCTAATACCACATCTTCTTTATCCTTTCATCTGTCAATGGACATTTAGGTTGTTTCCATGTCTTGGTTATTGTAAATAGTGCTGCTGTGAACATAGGGGTGCATGTATCTTTTTGAATTAGCGTTTTTTCTGGGAATATGCAGGAGTGGGATTGCTGGATCATGGCCTTGTTTTTACCATCCTCCTGAACCTCTTGAAGCCCAGCTCTTCCCCAATCCAATGTTCACTTTCTTTCCTACCCAGTTTAGGCTTCATGGTTCGTGGTTTCTACATTTCTCTTGCCATTTAACTTTCTTGCCCCCATATCCTTCTTCTGTTATGTCCACTGGAAAACCCTGGATCATTCTGAGCATCCGACTTCAACCTGCCTGAACCTGAACTGCTTCATTGCTACAGAAAATAACATTATCCTAGGGGTTGGTGTACTCTGAACTGATGTTCTTCAGCCTTAACTAGGCCCTCTGATTCTCTGAATTAAGGATTTCAAAATTTTTTATTCTTCTCAATGGCCTTCAGCCCCCTACATTTCAGGCCCTCCGTTATTTCTCTGTACTCACCTCCTACTACCCTCTTGCTTGTTCACGTCCGTCCAGCCACATCTGCCTGCTTGCTGAATCTCAAACCCGTCTGTGATGGTCAGTTTATGTGTCAACTTGACTAAGCTATCATTCCCAGTTATCCAATCAAACAGCAGTCTAGGTGTTAGAGGTATTTTGTAGATGTGATTAAAGCCCATAATCAGCTGACTTTAAGTAAGGGAGGTTATCTTAGATACTTAGATACTGATTCAATCAGTCAAAAGGCCTTAAGAGCAGAACCAAGGCTTCCTTGGGTATTGTAGCTGCAGCTTGTCCCTGAAGGTTCCAGCCTGCCCTTCCTGACAGCCTGCCCTACAGGTTAGTGATGCTGGGTACCTTTTCATGTATGCTGATCTTCTTTATCTCATTGAATGGTATCACTATCCACCTAATTGCTGACTCTAGAAATCTGATCCTTGACGATTCCTCACTGGCTTCACAGCCAGTCAATGATTAACTTCTTTTGAATCTAGCTCCTAATTCAGGCCAGCTAGGCTTCCCTTTTCCCAGCCCCAGTGCCATCTCTCTCGTTCAGGTCACCACCAATCTCTATTCCATATTGCTGCACAAATCTTCTAATTATGCTTCCTCACTCTGTGTTTGCTTCTCTTCTATCTGTTCTCCATTCTGCAACTTAACTGGCTTTTCTAAAAATAGCAAACAAATTAAGAATAGAACTACCATATGATCCAGCAATTCCCCTTCTGGGCATTTATCTGAAGGAAACAAAAACACTAAGTCAAAAAGATATATGCCCCCCATATAAGAGATGCAGCATTTCGCATCTCTTCTTTGCTGAAAATTCTTCAATGGTTCCTTTTCCCTTCAGTATAATAAAGACTGGACTGCTTGACCGTGTGGACAAAACTTTCCTATCTCTCTAGCCTCATTTCTTCTAATTTTGCCTGTGCATTCAGTACTCCGCTACTCTCATTTTACATTATTGGACTCACCAGGTCTCTCCTGACACTGATGCTGCCCTCATATGATTTGCTCTGCCTTCTCTCCTCTTTTCTCCTCCTTCAACTCATATTCTAGGTTTCAGCTTAGATATTGTCCCCTTGAAAGCCTTTCCCAACTCAAACCCAGCTTTGTGGCTTCTTAGCACCCTCTCTTTATCTCAGTTTGTATCACACAATTTCATAGCAATTACGGTAACAGCACTTACTTTCCCGCAGAACAGTGGTTCTCCTCTGTAAGCTCTATGTGGGCAGAGTATTCCTTACTTGGCATGTATCCCAAGCACACTGACTGAATTCGCCATATTTTCCTTTTCAAATGGAAGAGAAAGGATGATCTAGCTAATTATCTATTGGGTAGATTGTTTTATGCCAGACCACCTCACTGATTAGGAATCAGCCAATAGATTGGCCAACCTTGGACCAGGTGCCTATTTCCGGTTCAATTAAAGGCTATCCCTTGCTCAAGGAACATCTTCCATCATTTGAGGACTCTGGGTCGTCTTCTTAAAAATTGCTGTTGGTCTTGTTAAGCATTCTGAATGACATATCGAGTAGAAATAGCAGCTTTGGAACAAGGAGCTTAGCTAGATTAGCACACTTTTTATTTATTTCATAGCATTTACTCTTCCCCAAAGAGAGTGTTGGTTGGATCAGGTTGCTACCACTCAAGTGAGAGCACTTCCATTGAGCAGTGTTTACCTATCAATCCTTCCCAGAGGTCCTTGACTCTCCTCAAGCCTAGAGAATGGGTTGGTTGCCTGTTGTTTGCATTGATCTCTCGTTCCATGTGGCCCATGTGGGTTAACTGAGAACACACATGTAAGAGTAAGGCAACATATGTAGGAGGAAAAACCCTCTTGGGGCTTACTTCTCCCCACTCAAAAGGAGTTAGTATAAATGGCAGAATTCTTAAAATTCTAGAGCTCTCTGGTACACTTATTTATCCGGCATCATTAGAAAATGGGGATTCTGCATCAGTGAATCTTCCAGACAACTCAATGTATTCTATTTTAAATGTAAACTTAGGGGGAAAATATAAAGCACCTTATGAGAATATAGTTGTACTTCAGTATCTGGGGGTTTTGGTTCCAGTGGGCCCCCAGCCCCCCAGTCTTCAGATGCTCAAGTCCCTTATATAAAATGGCACAGTATTTGCATATAGCCTACCACATCCTCCTGTACACTTAATTTTTTTAAAATTTATTTATTGAAGTATAGTTGATTTACTGTGTTAATTTCTGCTGTATAGCAAAATGATTCAGTTATACATATATATATATATATATATATATATATATATATATATATATATATATATATATATACACACACATTCTTTTTCATGTTCTTTTCCATTATGGTTTATCACAGGATATTGAATATAGTCCCTGTGCTATACAGTAGGACCTTGTTGTTTATCCATTCTCTATATAATAGTTTGCATCTGCTAATCCCAAACTCCCAATCTATTCCTCCCCAACTCCCCTCCCCCTTGGCAACCACAAGTCTGTTCTCTATGTCTCTGAGTCTGTTTCTGCCTCATAGGTAGGTTCATTTGTGTCATAATTTAGATTCCACATATAAGTGATATCATATGATATTTGTCTTTCTCTGTCTGACTTACTTCACTTTCTATGATAATCTCTAGGTCCATCCATTTGCTGCAAATGGCATTATTGCATGATTTTTATGGCTGAGTAGTATTCCATTGTATACATGCACCACCTCTTCTTTATCCATTCCTCTGTCGATGGATATTTAGGTTGCTTCCATGTCTTGGCTATTGTAAACAGTGCTGCAATAAACACTGGGGTGCATGTATCCTCCTGTATACTTTAAGTCCTCTCTAGATTACTTTTAATACCTCATACAATGTAAATGCTATGTAAATAGTTGCTGGGCATGCAGCAAACTCAAGTTTTGCTTTTTGGAACTTTCTGGAATTTGTTTTCTGAATATTTTCCATCTGCAGTTGGTTGAATGCATGATGTAGAACACGCAGATATGGAGGGCCGACTGTATTTCTAAAGTGTATTTGATACTTTTCTTCTTTCATTAACTAAGGACACTGAATGTTATTTAACTGTTATAATGATGCCTTGATGTCTTTACTATGTACATCAGTCACTGTTCTAGGCCCTCAGGGCCTACTGAGCTGTGAAGAGCTGTTTGCTCCAACACTAAATGGCCTCAGTCTGTTGACTTTTATTCGTTTTGTATATGCTCTTAATCATTATTCAATATCTTTTCTAGACTCAGTGTCTTTCCCTAATATCTCTTCCCTGCCACATCTTCCTCTCTTCGGATGTGCTACTCAGAATCTATTGTTGGCTGGGAACCCAGAACACCAAGGCTTCAGTGTTGGTAAATTTCTGAGTGAGGACATTCTCTTGTCCATGAGAACTATGAATTTCCGGCTTAGATGTATTTCTCACCTACTTTGGCATCATGTCTCAGATTCCTGTAGCCTGTTACCATATTATCTATGTGCTGATTCTTATACATTCTCATTGAAAATCACAGAGTCATATCTATTTGAAAAAAATCTTTTCCCATTTTTTTTCTTGTGCTAAAATACACTTAACATAAAATTTACTATGGTAACCATGTTAAAGTATACAGTTCAGTGTTATTAAATACACTCACATTCTTGTACAGCTGTCATCCCCATCCATCTGCAGAACTCTTCATCTTCTCAATCTGAAACTCTATACCCATTAAACAATAACTCCGCATGACTCCATACCCCCTGGCAATCACTACCGTTCTTCTCTGTCCCTCCCTCCTCTTTCCTCCCTCCTCCTCCCTCGCTCCTTTCTCTTTCTTTCCTCCTTTCCTTCTTTCTTCCTTTCTTTTCTTTCCTTCTTTCTTTCTTCCTTCCTTCCTTTCTTTCCTTCTTTCCTTCCTTCCTTCTTTCTTTCTTCCTTTCTTTTTCTTTTTCTTTCTTTCTTTTTCTTTCCTTCTTTCTTTTCTTTCTCTTTCTTCCTTCCTTCCTTCCTTCCTTTCCTTCTTTACTTCCTTCCTCCTTCCTTCCTTCCTTCCTTCCTTTTTCTCTTTCTTTCTTTCTTTCTCCCTTCCTTCCTTCCTTCCTTCCTTCCTTCCTTTCTTCCTTCCTTCCTTTCTTTCTTTCTTTCTTTCTTTCTTTCTTTTTCTTTTCTTTCTTTCTTTCTTTCTTTCTTTCCCTCTCTCCAATTAGATTTGAAGATATCTTACTGTCACCTGGTTTCACTTCCCATCCACATGTTTTAGATTCCATCTACAGCATGCTCTGAGACTAGTCAATTATTCAATATTCTTTATCTTGGCTTGTTTCATTATCTGTTAAAGGAAGTACCCTCCAGCATTGACATCGTAAGTTTTCAGGAAATAGAGATGATAACAATAACACTTAAATTAAATTATACCTTCCCTGTCTGAAGGTAGTTGAGCCAGATCTTCCTCTTCCACGTGAAAGATGTGTGGGTTTGGACAGAGACTGGTAGTGATGCAAACAGGACACTCATCTGGGAAGGGTGGTCCAGAGGCATGGGAGAGAGTTGGGGAGTCACCTTGAGGCTGTTTAGCTAGAAAAACAGGTCCAGGATGGAAAGAGTCCCAGAAATGGAATGGCCATGGGCTGACCCAGGAAAATGGATGAGCCTAGTCAGCTTCTTCTACATTATCACTCCCTCCTTTCTCTGTTCCCTTTCTTATCATGGGATGAGAAGGAGCCAGTCGGGTCATTGTGTGGGTTTCAATGACTGAGTAAGCAAGGCCCCCTCCACCAGGCTTGGCCACAGTGTCCCGGAATGGTTCCCATCTGTAACAAGGAAGGCTTGGGAGGGAAACTGAACTGCTGTCCAGAGTCTGATAACAGGATGGGATTGAAGTCATATTTCAAAGGACCCAAGGGAGCTAGGGTGGGGGCAAGGATTGTCACAAATGGCGAGGAGAATTTTGGAGACCAGATATTTACCTTCAAAGAAGGAGTAATCTTGGTCTTCCCCAATTTCCCTCTGCCTGGCCTTGCAAACTTAAAAAGAGAGGCCATATATCTTCTCTATAATATATTCTTGGAATAGTAGACAAGGAAAATAGGGAAAAAACAGCCCAAGTTAAAATCAGATATATCGTTATAAAATCATAGACCTAGGGTGTAAAGGGCTTTGAATATTTTCTAGTTAACTACATACGAGATCATGCATTTTGACTGCAACATTACAGATAACATACTGTCTCTTTTTGAGCACTTCTAGCAACAGGGAACTCAAAACTTCCTAAAATAGCCTGGGTCAGTCTTGGACAGTTCTGGTTGTTAGAGATTGTTGTAATAAATCTGATTTTCTGTAGTTTTTACCCATCATGCTTGCTTTGTCTGGTAGAATAACTCCAATCCTTCTTCACTTGCCAGACCCCAAACTTGGCTTCTATTATGGTCTTTTCAAAGTTAACATCCAATGTTTCCAACTTTTGGCTTATTTAGTCAGTTTCAAGCCTCTTAACTCTGCTAGATATTCTTCTCCAAGGAAGTTTCCATTTGTTAATGTTTCTCCATGTGGTACCCATCATGGTCTAATTAGCACAAGGGGGAGAAAGATGTTCACTTCTCTTATGATGGACTCATTATCTCTGATAGCAGAGCTTGGAATCACACTGGCTTTTGGGTTCATCATCAACTGAGCACAAGCTACTGTGCCCCTTGTAAAACTGGTTTTTGAACACAACCGACTTCAATTGTCCATCATATGTCACAGTGGCTGTAGTCCCAAAGTGTTAAGGGGCAAAGCAGGGTTGGCTGGAGCTTTTAGATGACATCAGAGATCAAGCAGAGCCTTCTGGACAGAGGATAGTGCAGCTTTGCACAACAAGCCCAGGATGGTCACTCTCTGGACAGAAGCCCCATCACAAGGCAAACTGCAAGACTTGGCTTTGCAAGTTCCTCACCAGGAAGAGAAACCAAGCACCGGGGGCCATACCTGTTGGTTGAAACTTGGAAATTTCTTCCTGGAGAGCAAGGCGCCAAGACAAGGGACTGAGGAGTCATTCCAGGGGTCAGTCCTAACAAGAGCCAAGGGATGAGATAAGAGATGTTGCGCCTGTTATACTGACCACAAAACAAAACAGACCAAAAGACTGGAAAGCAAATTGTTTCCGGTGCTCTGATCACGGAAGATGGTGGAAGCTGAGTTCTTAATCACTCAGGCAAGGTTTTCATGGCTTCACCCCTTCTGGTCTTTCAAGAAACCAGAGGGGGTGTTTGTCAGTGTGAATGAACTAGGGCAGGTCCTCACACTGGAAGTTGATTAAAGTTGGCCCATTGTCTGTCGCAGACCGAGAAGATTTGGGGCCTGAAATCTGTTCTCTCTCCCTCTTAGTTTCCTGTCATCTGCTGATTTAATAAACACACCATCACTGTCCTCATCTAAGTCATGCAAATGTTTAGCAGAGCAGGCCAAGGACAAATAGTTCTATGGCACAGTGTAAAGTCCTCCCTTCAGGTGACAACCATCTATTAAACACAACTCTGTGAGGTAAACCATCCAAGTGCTTATTAATCTATCTAACGATTCCAATATTTAGCTTACATTTTTCCATCTTGTCCATAAGGTTCTAAGGAGAGACACTGTCAAACGCCTTGCTGAAGTGTGATTTATATGTCTTGCAATTCTCTGTGCCAAAAGCGGAACGAAGGTTAGACTGGCATGATTTATTCTGAGTGAACCTGTACTGACTCTTGGTGGTCACTGCTGTCCTTTCAAAGTATGTCCACAAAGCATTTCTGTTAAAACCCACTTTGAAATTGCTCTCAAGATGATCATCAAGTCTATTTGGTCTTTAGTTTATAGAACCTTTTTTCTTCCCTTTCTTGAAAACTGGGAAAACGTTCAATCCTCTCCAGCCTCCCGAGACTTCTCTCATTCTTCATAGTTGTTCAGAAAGTATCCATAGCATTTCAGCTTTCATTATTTCTACAAGACCCTGGTGGTATAATTTGTGCGGATCTGGAGACCTGAACTTTCTGAGAGCAATGGGGGGTATTATAACCAACCCTGGTTTCCCTCTTGAAATGTTTGCATTACCTCTTCTAATATGAAGATCAATCTTCTTGAGATAAGCTAGGAGGAAAAAAATAAACTGGACCCAAGTAGTTCTATTTCTATCCATGATCAATTAATAGCAACCTCTGTCCCAAGCATGAAGACTTACTTATCTTTCTTTTTCTTGATATACTCTTTAAAAGGCGTTTTTGTTGTTGTTATCATTGGCACTTAACAGAGCTAAAACCCAGAAATGTGCTTATACAGTATTTATGGGTGTCTGATATCATGCTATTTTTTTTTTCCATAATGGTGGAAATTCCAGAGCCACCCAATCATCATGAGACCTAGCTCTATTTAGCTCCTGATTTTGGAGGTCTGAAAGATCCTAACCCCTGTGCAGAACAAGTACAGTTTTTTTACAGTTATTGCCATCATTTGCTTAAGCTAATGTGGGTGAGTCTCCTTTCTTTATAATAACCAAACAAGCCTAACCAGAACCATTCGTCCATCCAATGAAGTTTTGGAGAGCTACTATGTACCAGGGACACCTGAAGCTGCCCAAGAGTAAGAGCCCTCTCTTCTCCTTGTTTTGGCATTTTTCCTCTTAACAGTCCCATGATTCAGGATTTGATTACCCTTAATCTCATCATCATCTTATACAATATTACCTGCCTTCCATTTTACATAGTTTGTTGTATCCTGTCTAGGAGAACTGTGTCCTTTCATATGTGTCTAATATTCTATTTCTGAGCTGCCCTGTGTGGTCACCACTAGTCACATGTGGCTATCTAAATTTAAATACTTAAAGTAGCACAAAATTTAAAATCTAGTTCCTCAGTCACACTAGTGACATTTCCAGTGCTCAATAACCATGTGGCTAGTGGCTTCCATATCAGACAGTGCAGATACAGGATATATCCCTGATCATAAAAGCTCTCTTGGACAATGCTGGTCTAGCTATTTCTCAAGCCCTTTGAAGTTCTTCTCAAGCAGCAAGGCTGGATGCATTCGACAGAGTTGGCACGTACTGACTGTCCTTGTCCAGAGGGCTTTATGGCAGTGGACTCCTGTGGCTGCCCCTTTAACGTAGTCTAGGTGCTTGGTTTAGACACTCCTGTAAAGGCAAGTGATTACAATGCACATCAGTTCCTTTGCTCTTCAAGGAACCACAGTTTGCAAATGAATGTGAGTGAATATTTCCCAGATCCCATTGAGGGTCACTGTGATGATCATGCCCCACAAAAAGCTGGCGCTTGCAGACACTCAAAATGTTTGCTTGAATGAGGAAATGAACGAAGAGTGGTCTCTTTAGTCCCTGAAACATGTTCTTGAAAAGTCAAAGAAAGGTACCCTGGCGTCAGGAAGGAAGAAAGAAAGAAAAGAAAGAGAGCGAGAGAGAAAGAAAGAAGAGAGGAAAGAAAGAAAAAGAAAGGAAGAAAGATTCCACAGGTACCTACCGAATCTCTCTCCTCCATCTTTATTTCTCTGCTTCCGGGTCAGAGCGAGACTTAGAGGTGGGCTGGGATGCAGGTGCCAGAGGAAGGAAGCAGGGAGGAAAGGAAGGAAGTAAAAAAAGGAGCATCACATAAGAGGGAGAGAGTCACAGCGTTTTAAAATGCGAAAGGATCTAGGGTCCATTTAGCCTAGCTCCTCACGTCACCAATGAAATATGGACATTTCATTTGGCATTTAATACAAATCTGCTGAAAAAAAAATGAAGCAATTGAGGTCAAAAGACGTAGGTTAAGCGAAGTGTCTAGAGTTACAAAGCTAGTGAGTGTCGGAGCAGGGGCTAGAAGCCAGCCCACCTATCCCGTGATTTCCCACCGCAGGCTCAGACCACCCCTCCCCCAGCCCCAGGGAGAACAGCAAGGAGGGGAATGCGGGGTGGGAAGCAAGCCAGGGGGAAGGAGAGAAAGTAAATTTGTGTATCAGCTGTCAGCCTCCCTTGTGATTTTCTTTCTTTAAGCAGAAAAAAGTTTCCTGGCCACGTCACCTACTCAGTCTGAACCTCGTGGTTTCCCCATCCCCAGGGCAAGCTCTCATCAGCAGGGACCTTGCCTAGACTGTACAATGCCACCACTAGCTGGTGACCCCGAGCGAGGTACTGGTTGACTAACTTACTCAGGTTGCACTTAGTTTAGTTCATCGCTTGTCCCTCATAATCTTGGTCCAGATCCAAACCGATTTCTGAAGCAGCTTGGCGTCCCTAAAATTTCACCTACGCTAGAGCAGAAACACACTTTGAAACAGAGTTTGATGAGGAGTTTAAATAGAATATTCGAGTGACTTTATCAAAGCACCTCCCCTATTGATCCTAGATAATTAAGACCTGGAGCAGGTTTTTGAAAATGTTTCACATTCCCTTTACTTCTTATCTCTAGAAAACTCTCCAGGTCAAGAACTTTGGCATCTTGAGTATAGAGTTGGAGGTCATACAGATCTGATTTCTAGTGAAAGCTGTCACACAGTTGTTACCACGCGGAGGGAACTTATTCTCTCAGTTCCAACTTAGATCGTAATAGGAGCGTATGAGCACTGGGGAAGAAGGTCCTTATTATTCTGTGGGACCACACTGCCTGGGAAACATCACGTGGTCAACACATGTTGATTACATGTGTGGCTCTGGGTGACAAGACCCAGGTTTGAACCCTGGCACCCTCGCTTTGCAGCAGTATGACCTTGAGGCAAGTCCCTTGATTTCTTGCTATCTTAGTTTTCTTGTCTGTGTCATAGGGTTCTCATTGTGTCCCCAGAGTAATGAGGACAAATTGCGGTCACGTGTGTAGAAGGCTTAGCACAGAAACCTGGCACTTGATCAACATTAGCTAGCATTATTATTTCCCACTGTCGTACAATCTCTTTATGTACATTTCATCGTCCTTGGGGGCACCAAGCAAGCTGGTTGCAAGCTCTCAGTCAGAAACATCTGCCAAGTGGCAGAATTCACACCACACTTGCGATAAACGTCCTAACTCCTCCACAGCTTCAGCTGGGCCAAGTGAGGTGAGCGTTGGATTTTATGGGTCTGACGAAGACGTTTGAAATATTGTAGGAGACTGTCAAAGAATACTTAGACCCACTCCAAAAGAGGGCCGTTCTTAATTTTCATCTTTCCTGCAAGTCAGAAAGATATATACTCTCCAAATAATGGCAGTTTCCTCGTCCTGAAGTTATGGCAGCTTGGTGATACAATAAACAGCACCCTGTCATAAGGACCGCATAAAACATGGTCTGACATTTCTTTAAAAGTAGAAAGAAACATGACTGCAGCAGATGACCTTTCCTCCGAGGGCACAGCTGTTTTGTGTGGTTAGAGGGACCCGTGGTTTCATACTTAGGGGCTACGATATATGACTGGCTTTTCACAAAGTGTTTCCATGAGAAATTACAGTACGTTCTAAAGGAGAGTGCCAATTCTGCTGCATTCACGTTAGGTAGGAGGACTTTTTCCTCCACTCTTGATGTTTTCCAAATGACACTGTGCTGAATTCTTGTGATTAGAAACTTCTTTGGTGTTTGAAGCATTAAGCGGTATCAAGGTTACTGAGGCATCTTCTATTTCCTGGGAAATTTAACTGATGGGCCTTTTGTGGGGTTGGTGGGTCAGCATCTTTGAGGACTCAGCATTTATGAGAAGTCACTCCAAACGCAGTGCTTCCGTGGGTGAGCACTGAGCATCTGAGCATCTCCGGGAAAATGTTCAATAGTCACCTTGTTAACAGATAGTAGGTAATTTCCATTTTCTCGAAAAATGTTTGTCCCTCCTATAGAATGTTATTTGTGTAATGCCTTAAAATGGTGATGAAAAAGTAAAACAATGGGTCTAAAGTTTCTAATTGTATATGTGTTATGTTGGCGAGACTGGATGTTTTCCTTCTTTGCTTCTTTTCCAAGTTATCTTAACATGTTTTACTTACTTCCTAATGAAATTAAAAAGAAAGCTTATATCTTCATTTAGTTTTCGACTGAGTTTCCCCTAGGCATCCATGGTTACTGCAAACAATCCCATTAAAGCACCGGACACACTGCCACCTCCCCAAACTCTGTTCTCTAAATTAGAATAGTAAGTCCTTGGAGAGGGGAGTTTGGCAGCCTTTCTGCAGGACTGGGGGGGTGGATTAGATGCCAATTACTGACGGCCGTGGTGCCAATAGAAAAATGTGCTCCAATTGCTTGTCTCCAAAACCCTGCTACTGACCTGCCAACAGCAGGGCATTGAGTGCACGTCCCAGTATGATGGGAGATTTGTTCTGATTTATCTCTGCTCTCTCGCCTTGTCCCCTGTGTGTCCAAACCTGGGACTATGCAAAAGGGGCTGGTTTGGTTTAGAAGTACAAGCTGAGACGCTGAAACAGTTGACTTATTGGTAATTAGACCACACTGGTATTGAACCCGTGACCTCAGCCTCATTAGAGCTGCGTTCGGGCCAACTGAATTGACCAGAAACAGATTCAAAACAGTGAGTGATAGAGGTCTTTGGTGCAGGGTCAAAGGCCTATTTACACTACCCAGTATCATAAGTGGCTTCTTACTCTAGCATGTTAAAGGAGCAGCGCTGAGAAGAATGGCCATGTGGATGGGTCACAGCTCTCTGCTTCATATATGTGGATTGTAAAGCACTGCTGCTCTGGCCAACTCCTACCTGACTTTAACTGGATCTCCATGTAATTCAAGGGTTAATAGAGGGAGCAACAAGTGTTTTAACAGGACTTTTTTTTTTTTTTCTCTTTCACTTGCTAATGGCTAATAGTAACAAAAACACTAGGAGTAAAGCCCATTACTTTAGGAATGATTTGCTTTGAATGACACTCTTTGATTTAAAGCTATCCATGGCTAATCATTATTTTCACTCTTTGCTTTTCAAGGAAGTCTAAAAACAGATGCCTAGTGTTCATTTTGTGTAGAAAAGGAATCAGTTTCTCAGTGGTAGAGCAGGATACATGGAAAAGGCAGGACACAGAATGAGGAGAGTCACTCTGTGCTAACTCAATGAAATGGAACAGAAATGGACTCAAAATAACAGAACTTTTTTTTTAGGTGATAAGACTGGCATTTCAACTCAGTGAGAAGAGAAAGGATTACCTAATAATGGCTAGCCATTTAATAAATGTAAATTTCTCCTTCAGACCACACCCAAAGTAAAGACTTTCCTGTGAAAACAAAACTTTATAGTTCTAAAAGATAATGAAGTAATTAAAAAATAACAATCTTGGAAAGCCTAACAATGCATGAAAATATAAAAACTATAAAGAAAAATATGAAATAATTTGACTCCATAAAAATTTATCATGAAAACTTAGGTATACCAGATACTAAATATATTAAAAGGCAAACTGGGAGACATTATTTTTGGTCCTTATGGAAGAGTTAATCACAAGATATTTGTGGTGCTTATGGAATACTTAATAATAAAGCATTTAGAAATCGACAAGAAAAAGAGGAATGAATTCAAAGACACAGAAGAAATGAACATCACTTTACATAAGAAGAAGTGTAAATGGCCAGTAAACCCATGAAAAATATATTTAGCCTCCCTGGTAAACGTCAAAAATTGCACATTTTAAACAAATGAAAGTTCATTTTTCTTCCAAAAAATCAGCAAAGATAAAAGTAAAAATGCTGGCAGTGCTGCAGGGAAATTCATACTTTTTTATACTACTTGTGGCTGTTCAAGTGCTCTAACTTACTTAGGGGGACATTTGGTACAACAGAAGCAAACCTTTAACATTTGACATGCGCTACGACCCCAAAACTCTACTTGTAAGAACCAATCCAAAAGAAATAATCATGGTTACACGCAAAGATGTTGCTATTAGAATGCTGATCAAAGCATTCTTATGATAACTAAAAATTGGAAACAGCTTAAATCTCCAACAATGGGGAATCCATTAAATATATCATGGTGGGTGGTGTATGACGGAACCTTATGTAACCTTAACATGTTGTAGAAAAAAATTACATTTCATGTCATGGAATAAAATTCACTATTATCTTGTTCAGAAAAAATGTAAAAGTTGTAATATTATAAATTATATGTTATATATGCATAGGGAAAGATGGTAGAATAATATATATCATACATGGCAAAATGTTAAAATACTTTTCTTTAGGCATGGGAATTATGGATGATTTTAAAATGTCTCTTTTTATCAGATGTTTTTCTTTTAGAGTGAATATGTGTTACTTGGAGAACAAAAGATAAAGTACATATATTTTTTCAAATATCATAGATAGCACAGTTTCATCGTGGAGATTAAGTGGCATAATACATAAGAAAGTCCCTAACACAGGATTAGAAAGATGAGGGGGCCTTGGTACCTAGGATTTGAATTTGAATCTAAAAAGTTACCACGTGGTCTGGAAACTTGTAGCACTCTGGATTAAAGAAGATTGACTCACCTAGTTGGTGGATTGTCTGAGTCCCAACTCACTCTCTCTTCCTTTTGTTTTGTAGTTTGACTTTTGATTTTAATGGCTCATACATCTCTCCATAAGATGTCAGGCAAGGTATGGTCAACTAATCTATGACAAAGGAGGCAAGGATATACAATGGAGAAAAGACAGTCCCTTCAAAAGTGGTGCTGGGAAAACTGGACAGCTACATGTAAAAGAATGAAATTAGAACACTCCCTAGCACCATACACAAAAATAAACTCAAAATGGATTCGAGACCTAAATGTAAGACCGGTCACTATAAAACTCTTAGAGGAAAACATAGGAAGAACACTCTTTGACATAAATCACAGCAAGATCTTTTTTGATCCACCTCCTAGAATAATGGAAATAAAAACAAAAACAAACAAATGGGACCTAATGAAACTTAAAAGCTTTTGCACAGCAAAGGAAACTATAAACAAGACGAAAAGACAGCCCTCAGAATGGGAGAAAATATTTGCAAATGAATCATCGGACAAAGGATTAATCTCCAAAATATACAAACCACTCATGCAGCTCGATATTAAAAAAACAAACAACCCAATCAAAAAATGGGCAGAAGACCTAAATAGACATTTTTCCAAGACATACAGATGGCCAAGAGGCACATGAAAAGCTGCTCAACATCACTAGTTATTAGAGAAATGCAACTCAAATCTACAAAGAGGTATCACTTCACACGGGTTAGAATGGGCATCATCAGAAAATCAACAAACAATAAATGCTGAAGAGGGTGTGGAGAAAAGGGAACACTCTTGCACTGTTGGTGGAATGTAAATTGATACAGCCACCATGGAGAACGGTATGGAGGTTCCTTAAAAAACTAAAAATAGAATTACCATATGATCCAGCAATCCCACTACTGGGCATATACCCTGAGAAAACCATAATTAAAAAAGACACATGTACCCCAATGTTCACTGCAGCACTATTTACATAGCTAGGTCATGGAAGCAACCTAAATGCCCATTGACAGATGGATGGATAAAGAAGATGTGGTACATACATACAATGGAATATTACTCAGCCATAAAAAGGAACGAAATTGGGTCATTTATACAGACGTGGATGGACCTAGAGACTCTCATACAGAGTGAAGTAAGTCAGAAAGAGAAAAACAAATGTCGTATACTAACGCATATATGTGGAATCTAGAAAAATGGTACAGGTGAACCAGTTTGCAAGGCAGAAATAGAGTCACAGATGTAAAGAACAAACGTATGGACACCAAGGGGGGAAAGCGGGGGTGGGGGGATGGTGGGATGAGTTGGGAGATTGGGATTGACATATATATACTAATATGTATAAAATAGATAACTAATAAGAACCTGCTCTATAAAATAAATTTAAAAAAAAAAGATGTCAGGCAAGGAACAGAGAGAAAAATAAATTCTGGCCTGTCATTTTCAGATGACCCTGATCTCATTCATCTTCTTCACTATACTGTGAAGCACACTACAGCGTGACTCCCCTTCTATGAGGCAAGCTGGGGGGTGAGCCTTCCTTCTCAAGATTCCTGGATTCAACAGCAACCGCTGTATGATCTATTATGTGACACAGAAGTAGAAATTATGCACATGCAACCAAAACGTCAAAGTGAAGCACGAGGATTGGTTATGGAACCCCAGAATGTTTCGGATGACAGGAATAAGTGCTTGTGTACTGGGGGTCTCTGGCTGGAGGATAGCTTTGGAGTTGTCTTGGAGGCTGGTTACCTGTCGGCATCCTGGATTCACATCTGGGGCCATGGGAAATGAAAAGAAAAGAATGGGAATGGAAAAGGGTGCTTTGTACAACACATCCTTTTAAGATTTGGGGTATAACATACCATTTCTTTGGGATCATTGTGGTAGACCTTATCACTAAGGGGTGTGTGTGTGTGTGTGTGTGTGTGTGTGTGTGTGTGTGTGTTTCTGCGCGCTCACAGGGCGCAATGCTTGTGGTTGGTGGTTCTTATAGGTGGGCATTAAGAATTAGAAGAGAATTTTTCCTTATGTCAGTGCAATATGGTGTTGGTGCATTGCTGGTATCTGAAGGACACAATGGCAGTCCTTTTTTGGTGACAGTAAAGGGGCAGAGAAAGAGAGTATGGTAAAAAGAGTATGGAAGTGGAGACCATGCTGTGATTGTCAGGGCTTTTTGTGTGTGTGCATTGTAAACTCCCCACCTAACCCCGAGGTTGCAAGACGTAATTTGGGGAAACTTGTTAGGGGGGTTGGCTGTTCCATGACAGCAAGCAGGGTGGAAAAACTCAGCAATATATGGATTGCTACCATAAATGTAACGTCCCTTTAAACCCAGAGCTTAATTGCCCTGGGAATACATGTGTTACATAGACAAGTGCTCCTTTCTATGATTAATTCAGCTGGCTAGAGCTTGGTACTAATGAGACCAAGGCCAAGGCTATTGGCTCTATCCTCAAAGGAGCTGTTAGCATCTCACGGCTCCAAAACCGAGGTGACACCCTTCACCCTTGCACACAGGGTGTGGGTGAGAGAGTATGATGTCTGACTCCACTTTCAATGCTTTTCCAACACCCCTGCTGTCCGCGCTAACACAATGCCTCTGCTCTGAATGCACTGGCAGTTGGAATGTGGTAAGATGACAATCTAATCAATGACATTGTCTCCAGAGCCTCACTGCACTTAAAAAGTAGAGGCTGCCTGCATTAGAGACAGCATAGGCTGCTCTGTTAGTCCTGCCACCAACTGACTTTCACAGACAAATACAGCTTGAAAGGAAGCATGCCCAGGATACCCTGTTGCCTAAGAGTCTGACTAGGATCTTGAAAAAAACAAGTCTCCATTTTTTCTCCACTTTCTAAGGAGTAGTCGGCAATCTCCAGCATGTACATTTGGAAAGGAATCGAGTTGGATGTTCTACCTGCGTCCCCTGGATTCTCTGCCTTGAAGAGTCCCATCACCTTAGCCCAAAGCCCTTTGTTCTGTGCCCCGTCGCGCAGGGCTTGTTTTCATTACCTCCACACCGTCCCTGTATTTATCAGGATTGTTCGAGTTGCAAGTAATTGAAACTCAACTCAAAGCCGCTCTTTTCGTGCATTCACGTACCTGGGAAGGGCGCTAGGTTTGCTCACAGAATCTAAAGAATAGCTGCAGTGATCAGAGTCTGAGAAACTGGAACGGGAACATGGCCCCCCCAGAGACCTCGCCCTCTCTCCCTTCCCCCTTTCCTTGTCTTGGCTTCATCCTGCAGAAAGCTTTTCTCCACGTGGTGGCCAGAATTCCCCAACGCACATCCTCCTAGCTTAGCAAAAACCGAGGACCACTACCTTCTCCAGAATCTTTACGATAATCGAAGAAAACGGCTTTCCTATGTCTCAAAGATTGCTTTCTGAGGATTAAAGCACTGACATCGGCCAGGTCTACGTCCCGTGTCCACTCCTGCAGCTGGTGTGTCAGGGAAGCAGGAGGCAGAGGCCGGAAGCGGCGACGCCGGCTGCGTGGTGCTGAGCGCCGAGCTGGCTGAGGCGTCGCTGGATGACGTGGAAACGCTGCTGTCCGACGGCGACGGCGCGCTCGGGCGCAGCGAGACTGCGGCGTCCTGCGCGCCGAGCCTCCTGACGGCGCTGCGGGCGGGCGAGCGTCTTGGCTTCGTCACCAACAACAGCAGCGAGACCCGCGAGGCCTGTGCCGCGGAGCTGCGGCGCCTGGGCTTCGGCCGCCCTGCGGGCCTGGCAGCAGCCGCAAGGTCCTCGGCCCGGCCTACTGCACCGCGCTCCACCTGCTGCAGCGCCGGGCCGGCGCGCCGGGCCCAAGGCCTACATGCTGGGCAGCGCGGCCCTGGGCTCAGAGCTGGAGGCCGAGGGCATGGGGCCCGAGCCGCTGCAGGGTGAACCGCCCCGGTGCCTGGCTGTACGTGCCGCCCGAGCCCAAGGTGTGTGCCGTTGAGACGGGCTTCTACCAGCCCTTCAGCTCCATGAAGCTCCCCAAGGCCGTACGCTTCCTGCAGCAGCCATGCCGCCTGCTCGTGAGCACCGACTTGGACCACCGGCTCCCACTTGAGAACAGCTCGCGGGTACCGGCTGGGCTGTCTGGTCCGAGCCATGGAGACGCCGCCCAGCCCCAAGCCCGGCTGCTTCATCCGCCACTGCGGGTTCCAGGAGTGTGGCATCCACCGGGAGTGCACCGTCATGGTAGGTGGTTGCCTGGTCACAGACATCCTTCTGGGCATCACTTGTGGTCTGCAGACCATCCTGACCCTCATTGGGAAGTCTCCACTCTAGGGGTTGTGATAAAAGATTAAAAAAAAAAAAGGAATGGGAACCGTGCTAAGAATAATAGTTACTGCAGTTCTCCTTAACCTTCCCTAAAGCTTAATTGGTTTGCTTAGAGCCCAACATAACAGTGGGCTCTTCTGAAGAAGCCCAGAGTAATACAAATGCACATCAGAGAAAAGAAGTCTCTTTCTGATCATTTGGAATTTCATTTTTATATCGTCATAAGATATCATTTAGGTTCTTCTTTAATAGATAAGAAAACGGATTCACAGATAATTGAAGTGAATTGCCCAAGACAGATTGCCCAATTGGTGAATAACTGGGCAAAAAGCTCAAATCTCGAACACCCAGGTTTATTGTTTTTTCCTGTGTTAGCCTACCTTCAACAGATTTGTTATCAAACTCATCACTGGCTTTGATGGTGGGAAGTTCAAGCAATGAGTGAAGGTCCTCCTTGATGGTCTTCAAATCCCATTGCTAGGGCAGCCTCTTCTCTTGTCTCCAGGTCAGTAGGCATATCTGCTCTTAGGGGTTAATGGAATAGGTGGGTCCAGTCAGCTGCAGACCTGGGACTCAATAAATCCAGGCCTCCTTGTCTTGGTCATGTGGGCTTTCTGGAGCCTGTGTCACAGCATCTGATCAGAAGGAAAGGAAGAGAGAGATCAAAATTCAAACACGGTCTGGGATTCCACTTCTACTCAAGACGTAGAAAACCCCAAGAGAACACTGCTTCTGCCCTAACAATGAGAAAAAGCTGGGTAGCCTCTAAAATCCTAACTTCTTTTTCAGCCCATGAGAGAGCTGAGGTCACAAGGCAACCCCAACGGAATTCCAGGGTAGGAAGGGTAGTAAGGCACTTCCAGGAGACGGGCACAGAGGAACTGCTGTGCTTTTTGCAGAGCATGGGACGAGGAGGTAATGGGCAGAAGCAACTGCCATTTTAGCAAATTTTTAGAGGCCAAGTGTGGGCTGATGTTAATTGTTAGTTACTTGGCCGTTGACAGTGTGTTGGGCACTGAGCAGAGGAGGGGCTGTTCCGAAGTGGTCAGCCTGATCTTGGCTCTCTTTCTTCTGGAGTACTGGAAGATGGGTGTATTGGTTATCTATTGCTGCGTAACACATTATCCCTTTAAGCAGCTTAAAACATCATACATTTATCATCTCGAAGTTTCTGTGAGTCAGGAATCCTGGTGCAGCTTAGCTGGGGACCTCTGACTCGGGGTCTCTCAGAAGGCTGCAGTGAAGCTGTTGGTCATGGCTGTGGTCATCAAGGCTTGCCTGGGGAAGGGTCTGCGTCCAAGCTCATGTCCATGGCTGTTGGCAGGGCTCGGGTCCCCACTGGCTGCTGCCACAGGCACAAGTTCCCTGTCACATGGTCTCTATTCGGCAATTCTCAACATGACAGCTCACCTCCCTCAGAATGAGTGGGTAAACGAGAGAGCCAGAGCGGATGCCACAGGCTTTTTGTCACCTCATCTCAGAAGTGACATCCCATCATTTCTGCTGTATTCCGTTCATTAGAAGTCAGTCACTAGGGCCATTAAAGGGGAGGAGACTGCACAAGGACGTGAATACCAGGAGGCGGGGATCATTGGTGGCCGTCTTAGTGGCTGCCTACCACACAGGGACCCAAAGTTAACTATTATACCCATAGGGCAGGAGGTAGTAAGTAGGTGTGAGGGGTGTTATGTGCCAAGTTTTGCAAGTCCTGGAGCCTTGACAAGAAAGTTGGGTCCGGCAGGCAACAAGGATTTGAGACTCAGTTGGGTTAGGGTGGAAGGGCACCAAGTCTTAAGAATGATCAAAGAAGGAAGAAAACAGACACACGTGCCCAATGTTTTTGTTGTGTCATTAAATTCTTGAAACACAGCCATGCAAAAGGTATTAGCCCCATTTTACAGATGAAGAAATTAAGGCCCAGAGACGTTAGCTCTCTTTCTCATGATTACACACGTATTGTGGTGATGGTTGCACAACTCTGTAAATATACTAAACGGTCATTGAATTGTATACTTAAAATAGATACATTCTAGGATATGTAAATTATATTTCTATAAGTTTTTTTTTTTTTCTTAAAAGACCACACAGGTAGTATGTGGTAGAATGGGAAATTTCAGACCTAATTGTTTTAGACTCTGTATTAGTTTGCTGGGGCTGCCATAACAAAATACCACAGACTGGGTATTAAACAATAGGTGTTTATCTTCTCACGGATGTGGAGGTTAGAAGTCCGAGATCAAGGTGTTGGCAGGTTTGGTTTCTTCTGAGGCCTCTCTCCTTGGCTTGTAGACGGCTGCCTTCTCCTGCGGCTGTTTTAACACCGACTCTCCGCTGTCCATACACATCCCTGGTGTCTCCTTGTGTGTCCAAATCCCCTCTTCTTAGAGAGTCACAGGTCAAAATTGGATTAAGACCCACCTTAATCATCTCATTTTAATTTAATCACTTCTTTAGAGACTTTATCTCCAAATATGGTTATAGCCTAAGCTACTGGGTATTATGACTTCAACATGTGAATTTTGGGGAATATAATTCAGCCCATAACAGACTCCAAAGCTTATGTTCTTTTTTTTTTTTTTTTTTTTTTGCGGTACGCGGGCCTCTCACTGTTGTGGCCTCTCCCGTTGCGGAGCACAGGCTCCAGACGCGCAGGCTCAGCGGCCATGGCTCATGGACGGGCCCAGCCGCTCCGCGGCATGTGGGATCTTCCCAGACCGGGGCATGAACCCGTATCCCCTGCATCGGCAGGCGGACTCTCAACCACTGCGCCACCAGGGAAGCCCGCTTACGTTCTTTTGTATACACTTTTCAGACAATAGAAATCTACTGTTGTATTTGTTAATGAATTCAGCTGATAAATGTTATCCTGGCTTTATTAATATAATATTTGTTTTATTCGGTAGAACAGTAATGGGAAAATTCTAATTCATACAGATAAGTATTTGCAAATGGTAACAGTTTTAAATGAGCTCATACTGCAGTCTCTAGATACTCTTCAAACAAATTGATTCAAAGCCCAAAAGAGGAATAGTTGGATTCTTTAAAAAAAAAAAAAAAAAAAAAAGTTGAATGACTACCAATATTTAACATCTGTTAATATCATTTATCACAAAGAGATGTTAAATAAAAAGCATCCAAAATGTAGAATAAATGCTGAGACTGTTTGTAATGTGCTGTTATCACATGTCTTGTCATCTCTTTACTGGTTACTATACAACTTATCACACACTGGGAGAGCTCATCCTCCCAGCAGATGTGCGTGAGCCTGGCCTGACTTGGCCTGTGCCGGCCAACGCATGCAAAAGGAACATTCGTGCACAATCGTACATGAGGAGATGCACGTGGGCCTAGGTTTCGTAAAAAGTCCAGGCACCCAAGTTAACTTATTGGTGTCCTGATGTGTTAACATTTAATATTGAGGCACTTGACAGTGTATTTTACTGTTTTCTTAGGTAAAAGTAATTTTTAAAGATACTTGAATCAAACATTTGTGGGACTCCAGTGAAACCTAGCGTTTAGGTAAGCAGTTTGAAACTACCTGAAATATATACTGAGGCTCTCACGCCTCCAGGGGACCCGTCGGTTTAGAAAGACAGACCCCTGGCCCCTGGGCTTGTACCAGCTGCATTAGAGCATAAACTGGAGGATGGGAGACCCACTGAGGGAAAAACCAGGTATGTGCTTGAAACAAAAATTCCAGCACAATTTGAACTAAACACTCCATTCCTGGTTTAAAGAGTGACTTGAGAATCCCCATTATCTCCTCTCCAGATCAATGACAAACCTTAGCATTCCTCAGGAAGAATCGAATGTCACTTAAAACTGCCTTTTTGTCTGCTTCCTCCCTCAATTAGGAGCCTTTGTAGGGCTGAGACCAAATGAGTCCATAAAAGGGCTTATTTACCGTTTGGCGCTCAGCTGAAGCCAGACTCACACTTTCTCCCTGGTTCTCATTTATTCTCTCTCCACACTCCTCTTTCCCATCTTTTAAACCAATTAGGGGAACTGCAGATTTGGTTCATGTGCCACAAAAGCTGTTTTTTTTTTTTTTTTTTGAGTATTGAGTTTTTCAGTCAACAAGGAGCGGCCAGCCAAGATCCCTTTATCTCAAAGATAAACAAAGGCAGCTAATGAGGGAGGTGGGAGGACTGGAGGAAGGAGAGGGACATTCTGGAAGCTTTAGTAATTTTTTGGAGGAGATAACATGATCTCATGCAGGCTGAAGTTTCTGCACTGGTTCAGCGAAGAGTCTCGAGATCACGCAGTGCTTATCCACTGGATGGCAACAGAGAGCCGTCTATGCCTTTGTCCCGGCTCCTGGCTGAACTTCACCTCCATGCTGCTGAAGTTTAAAATCCCCTCTCTTTATTGCGTGGAACAATACCAAGAACTTTGCTTAAGAGCTGTCTGATTGTTGGCTGTTTAGACCCTACCTTCTCAACCTTTGCCCTTATCCTATATCTTCAAGTCCAACTGTATTTTTCCTTATAAGGAGCAGAGATTTGGGTATATACTGTCAGTCATGTTTTAGCCTCTGGGGAAAACTGCCAAGCAACATTTTTCCCTTTCTCTTTTACGTGAGAGGGTTTGCTCCTCTTTGAAAGTCTTTTTTTGGTTGTTGGTTTGCTTCAAATTGAGAAGAACTAAGTAGCCAGCCTTGCTGGGTATGAAATTGTTCACCACCTACTTGCGAACAACAGTTTGACCTGGTCCCCTGGCCTTGGGAAAGTCACTGCCTCCTGGCTTGGTTTGACCAGCAAGGGGGCAGTGTGAGGTTTTCTGGGAGGTGTGAGAGAAGAGTGAGGAAGGTCAAGGGGCTTCCTGCTGACGGGAGACAGAGCCTCGGTTATACAGGGCCAGCACCAAGGCCTGTGGGGGTTGATGCTCTCCTGGGACTTAATCGATGGCGGTGTTGTAAGAACAAAAAAGTTGCCAAGGAGGAGTTGTAACGGGGTGTGGGGCAGAGAGAAAACGGCAGCTTCTTGCTGTAGCCATGTAGCAAGTTTGAAATAGTCAGAAAGCTCTTTGGCTGTGAGTGCAATGGGTATGTGTAGGTGCCACTGGCTTGCCTGTCACTTAGGGAAAGGAAAGAAGGGAAGAGAGAATTAAGTTAGAAGAAGAAGACAAGAAAGAAGAGGGAGAAAGACTGAGTGGAAGAACGATGGAACCTTTTCACGATGTAGGTCGCCGTTTAAGACAACCCCCGCTGGGACCCCCAGAGCCTTGCTGCTGTGGGGTCAGCAGCCACTCACTCGGCTCTCTGCCCAGGTCGTGTGTAGGGCACCTCAGGAGCCAGATTCTGACCCCTGGGAAGTCAAGGTGGCCACAAGCTGGCTGGCTGATGGGTGCACAGCTGGCAAATCCCCTGGGCTGTGGCTCAGAGTGGGAGTCAGAGGAAGCACGCCCCACGGCAGTGTCTGTTAAGCAGAGAACTTGAACAGGATTGTGCAAGTTCCAGAGGGGCTGGGCCAGCAGGAGAAGGCAGCGTGGCCGAAGAGGCCTGTGTGAAGGACAGAGAAAAGGAGAAAGGAAATGCTAAGGGAGGCTGCCTGACCACAGGAGGGTGACTATTCAGGAGACCCTTAGGTGGGGATGCCCAGATTCTTCGAGGCTTGGACTTGTCTGTGACATCTGTTGAACCACATTGAATATAATCTCCTACTGAATCAAATAACACTGTATTGTACTGATGTAGCCTTATATACAAGAGAGGATGGTTCTTGGCTAACAGGACATTGGAAAGAGGGGAGAGGGACCTTCTCTTGAGAGGTGACAGCAGTTGCTTCTGCTCTTGGCTAAAACAAGAAACTATTTTTCTATTTCAAAGCCTGTGTATGCCCATCTGTCATGTTTGCAGCATTTTAGATTTCCTGAATGTTTAGCTGCCAAAACATCTTCATTTCACGTCTAGCAACATTGAGGTCAGGGTATGGATGTACACTGAGTTTCTCAGACCAATTGCAAGTTCCGACTTGATCGTTGAATTGTTTTTGTTGGCTTCAACCCTTGGGAAAAATAAAACTATATACACGTACAAGACTTCACATATTTCGAAGCACGGTCATGTCCACTACCTGCTTTGCTCCACATAGCAATTGTGAGGTAGGGAGGGCATGATCAGTAGTCCTAATCTACCAGGTGCAGATGTTTTAGCCCAGAAAGTATTAAAGTGACTTATCTATGGCCACCTGTAAGGTGCTAAAAGCATGGGGTGCAAGTCAGGTTTCTGGTCTCCCAATCTAGTGTTCGTTTTACTTTTTAGCTTGACAGTTATTTTTCTTTTAAAATATTTTATAAGATATTATATTTATGTTTATAAGATGCTTTATTAAGTATATCTTTATTTTCTTTGTTAGCTTCATCGCTATTCTCAACTTTCTTTAGAAAGTGACAACAGAACATATGACAACAGAACATATCAGAAAAAGCATCATAATGTCTCATTACCTTCCTTGGCTGTCTGCGTGGCAGGGGATAGGTAGAGAGTGGGGAAGAAAAAGCATCATAATGTCACATTACCTTCCTTGGCTGTGTGCGTGGCAGGGGATAGGTAGAGAGTGGGGAAGATTTTAGGGCTGGAGTTTGGCAAAGGGAAAACTGTAGGGTGACTCCATCCTCTGAGTTCCGGAGCAAGCCCTTTAACATTCACAGTCCTTGCCAGTGTGTGTTTGCTATTTTCCTTCTACTAGGAGAATTGTTTATTTCTCTTGGATACAACTTTTGTGTATCTTAAAATGACTCAAGAACTCAAAGAACTTGTGCTCAAGTGAAGGAATCTGATTTCTCATAGTAAGAGGTTTTTACCTGATGATTAGAAGAGGGGATACTTTTTTTAAGGTGAAAATATATAAGGTATTACCATTCTGAAGGATTCTTTGATTATGTCTTGATAATTTTCAGTGTAATGAGTTTGGGAAATCTCCCAAGCCATAGAACTACACTGGCAGACAGTGAAATGGTTTTAAAAGTCTTCTTCAAGTTCGCCACTTTTGGTTGCTCTCTGTATTCTAAATCACCCAGACATCCAGTGGGATTTGGAACTGGCCCTATTGGAACCTCCAGCAGTAAGACTTCATTACACTATCCCTCATTTAATCTTCTCCTGTAAGATATTCCTAACACTGGGTCCCTTGGCAAACACCCTAAAGAAGTTTCATTTCAATATTGCTTTGTATTTATATAACGTCTATATCTAAGGAGCTTAAAAACACTTATGAAGCCCATGCTTCATTACTTAGTTTAACCAAAAAGAAAGTCAACCCACTTCATATTAACAAATTTAAGTGCTCCCTTTGAGATAGGTAATAAGAATAGCACTTTGTCTGCATGACACATTTCTCTTCCGAGAAGCTTGAAGTAATTTGAGCAACTGAACTACCGGAGAAAATAAAGAACAGGTAGGGCAAGTGCTTGGTCTTACATAACCCAGTAAAATGGGGGCAGAGTGGAAATCAGAGATAGAATATCTGACTCGCCCGTTACCCTTCCGTTAACACTGGTGACAAGTATGGTGACGGTAAATTTTTAAAAAGTGGAAGGGGACTTTCTTTTGTTATTCCTTGTTACAAATCTTGGGCCGTTTCGGTTTTTTTCTT
The DNA here is from genome assembly GCF_964374135.1 of Grampus griseus. Lineage (NCBI taxonomy): Eukaryota > Metazoa > Chordata > Mammalia > Artiodactyla > Delphinidae > Grampus > Grampus griseus. The sequence goes on from NC_139000.1 coordinate 102,178,076, forward strand.
GACTAAACATCCGTAACTACTTGGAAGAATCTCCCACTCTTGCCTCTGCCTCTGGGTGTGAGGTTGAAATCTTTATGTCCTGGCTGATTCTCCTAAGATGTTGGCAGACAGGGCAAAACATGATATATGGTGAAGTACCAGTTAACCCAGTACTTGGGGTGGCGGCAGTGGTGGGGAGTTAGGCGTTTTAGTTCTTTGAATCAAGTAGCTAAGTGAATGTTACATTGTAAACCCTTCCCCTTTTTTTTTTTTTTGCCGTACGCGGGCCTCTCACTGTTGTGGCCTCTCCCATTACGGAGCACAGGCTCCGGACGCGCAGGCTCAGCGGCTATGGCTCACGGGCCCAGCCGCTCCGCGGCATGTGGGATCTTCCCGGACCGGGGCACGAACCCGTGTCCCCTGCATCGGCAGGCGGACTCTCAACCACTGCGCCGCCAGGGAAGGCCAACCCTTCCTTTTTCAATGCTTGTTATCCGTTCTCCTGAAGTGGGGAGCCCCTGGTTGAGTCTCCCCTTGATGCAGGCTCTCCGAGTTCTCCGTCCAGACGGTGGCTCTTCATTGTCAGACTTGCTGATACATCAAACCGGAAAAGCAGGAACGACCGTGTTCTGATCTCCATTATGTACCCCTGGGCTGTATCGTCGACAAATATTGGAGAACCGTGTGCGTTTGATATTTACCTGTTCCTTGACCCCTCTTCTCTCTTCCCCTGAATCCCGTTCTTCCAGAGGCTTGGCTGGGTGGCACCTCATCCCACAAGGGTTCAGCATAGTGGAGAGGCACATGGGGGGTGGGGACTGTGTCTGAGAGTGTGGTGGGTGCTTCAGAAATCTGGGATTTCTGTCCTTCCTGTATCCCCCTCTGTTCTCCTCTTGGAAAACTCAGAATGCAGTTCGGGAAAGGCAGAACTTTGCCTTGCTGTTTCTCCGTTTCTTTTTTAATTGAAATATATTTGACATACAACATTGCGTAAGTTTAGGGCATACAACATGTTGATCTGACACATTCATGTATTGCAGTATGATTGCCGTTGGAGCGTTAGCTAACACCTCTATCACATCACATAATTATCAGTTCTTTTTTGTGGTGGGAAGAATTAAGATCGAGTCTCTTAGCAAGTTGGATGTTTATATCCATATTTTATTTTTTGAACTGATTCTGATGCCTGATCTCATAGCCTGTGCCCTGCACTATTCCTTTATCTGTCATTGAAGTTGGGGGGGGAAAATAATAACATTTTCAGTCTCCTAAAAAGAACACTCTGGTGCCTCCTAAGAGAAATCTGACTTCCCAGTTCCCTTCAACAGCGTGAGCTGGTTCCTCAAACACAGCCCAACAGGGAACTCCTCAGGGAAAGCGCGTTGTAACTGGCCGTTCCTGTGCTTTTAGGGTAGGTTTCCTTGCCCCAGAGAAGTCTGATTTAAGCTAAAGGGAAATAGAAGCTGAGGGATCAATTGTCCAGAGACTCCAGGCTTCTTAGAGCAAATATTCCATAGCAGAGACCTCTGGGCTGCTTGGCGCAGATTCGGCAACCTGAACTTGGCCCCCATCTCAGAGCACATATGGCGTTCCATGTCAGGATCACACACAGCAATATACCATACTGCGCACGGGGAAAATATTTATGGGATAATAAATGTGAGCAAACCATGTTTGTGCTCGGTGCACAATTGCCAGTAGAATATGTAGATGAACGGATTTCTTATTTTCCCGTTTAAGGAGCTGTGGCCAGATGGCCCTTCAGACACATCTAGGAGCACAAACAGTTTTCAGCTCCAGGGCAAGGGATGAGGCTGGGGGAACAGGACAGCGTTAACTGGCTTAGGACTAATGCTTGTAAAGGACACCGGGACTTCCATGTGTGGTCTGGCTGAACAATGAACACAGATTTTTTTTTTCCTTTAAAAATGGATTATATCGTTTTTATATATATGGAGTGTGGATCAACCCTGTGAAACAGACTTTATGTAGACCCTTGCAAGCACCAAGAAGAAAGCTAAGGTGATAGACCATCGTTTTGGCAAACATGACAGAAATCCAGGGGAAATTACCTAATTCAGATGAACTTGTCTGTTTGCAGTACAGATCTCATTGTTCAGGGATTTTGAGTCAAAGAATTCAGAAAGTACATTTTCAACCACAAACTGCATTGGATACCATGTGAACCTCCCAACATCAGTGCAGTGTTACCGAGTAATTATTGTACCTTGATTTGTAAAGAGCCCAGAGAAGAATTTAAAAAATCTCAAAAAATCCATTCCAAGGTTAGATTATTTTAAATTCCACGTTTAGTAACTGTTGTACAAGTATCTTAGCAGAGGGGCAGATTCATTGAATAAAGGAAATAATTAGTGTTCAAGTATCGTTTGCACAGTTGGGTAAATTTTTAAACAACATTGAAAACTGAGGTTGCGTTTCTTTTTGTGGAAGAAATCTCTGATAGTTATCCTGCATGCCTGCCATTGTTATGCAGTGGGTAGATTTTCCTCCACATTCTTTCTGCATTATTGTAACAGACAAGTCTAAGACACTGTCTAATGTTAATGCTACACACTGCTGCCAATTATAATCAGAGCTAGTCAAAATAAACAAATTAAACAAATAAACATGTCAAAACAGCTCTGAGTTAGCAAAAATAAGCCAAGTCTGAACTCTCCCAGTGTTTCGGCATAAATGATGGGCTGTGGGTTGTAAAACGCTCCATAACATTTTTTCACCTTTGCTAGGGGAAAGGTGGGTCAGTTTAGAATTACAGTGCCGCTCGACTTTGAGAAAGGGGTCTGCGGCTGAAACCAAATCAAACCCAAATGTTGCTGGCTTCACTGAGGGTAGTAATGATCTGCCGCATGCTCTAAATGCCTTAAAAAAGAAAGAAGGGAAGAAAGGAAAAGCAGTTGATTCTTTGCTGACGTGATGCCAGAACCCCTAAATCACTGGAGAGGTTGAACACAACGCAGGTGAAACTATACCAAAGGCGGATGTACATTTCAATGCGAAACATACTGTCACTGTGACATTTCCCAATCAGCACATTTAAAATACTAGGCAATTAAGTTAGAAAGCTCTATTGGCTTCAAGAAGGAATATAAAAGATGACTTTGCTACCCAAGTAGGATATCTTGGCCAGAGCTTGTAATAAAGTGAGGGGTATGAGGTAGAAGTTGCGTGTGTGTGTGTGTGTGTGTGTGTGTGTGTGTGTGTGTGTGTGTAGTGGTATGTTAACCTATAAAAATATGGAGAGAGGTTAGGGGAGAAGGCTGTCTCTCTGGCAGGTGGTTCTCGTAAAAAGGTGATCTCTTGAAGTTCAAGAAATTTAAAAATAGCTACACCCACTCCTAGGAAGCTTGCCACAAAGCAGGTGATTCGTGCAACCCCCTGAGTATTCTTCATTCAACAAATACCGACCTAGCAGCATCCCCTTGCCAGGCACAGGGCCGCCAAGGTGAGCAGGGCTCAGTCCATGCCTTAGAGGAATCTCCCTGGGTCACCACTGGGAGGCTGAGATGCCGGGTGTCAGAGGGAAGTGGGTGATGGGCAGCAAGGAAGACCAAGGGAGGCTGACATCCCTTCCTATTCCAGTTTCACCTTTCACTTGTCAGGGACGAGGCTTTGGGTGCAGTTACACTCCAAGGAGAGGGGCTTTGCAAACTCCAGAGACGGAGCACTTGATTACTTCTCTAGTCTCCCATGGCTTTTATTTTTAATGTGCACTGCGTTTGGAAGGAAAGGGGCTGGGGGTGGAAATCATTGTGCCTTTGAAATGTTGTTTTCTGAGGACAGTATATAGAATCTTGGTTATTAACAACCTCTCACAAGACAGTTATTTTTGGAGTGGCCTCTTAGGAGGCAACCTCTTGGAAGTGAACTCATTTATTTTGCGTCTCACTGTCCTGCCATTTCCTGCAGAGAGAGGGGAAAAGTGAAACCACATGTTTTGAGGAGCGAAGGGAGGAAATCCCTCCGAAGACAAATGACGACTCCTCTCCCCTGGCAATTAGTCAAACCTGGGCTGCAGGCCAGCCCAGGTGTTCCCGACTGTGTATAAATTTGCCAAAGAACAATGAAAATAGCAGCTGATTGTGCTGACAGATTCTTCTGGTAATTTCCTGTTGTTTGGCATCTTCGGGTTACTTTCCCACAATTATGGCTGCTGATGAAGTCGGGGGCCCTTGGAAGTCATTTTCTAACTCTCTCCTTGCCCTTTTCTGTCATCCCACCAGCAAGCAGCCTCTTAGCCACAACCTAGAAGAAACGAGACAATCAAAATCTGAAACCAAGTAAAAAAAGTATTTTGAGAGTTGTGGATATTCTTTTCCCCCTTTCCCAGATGTTTGAATTTAATCCCCTTGCAAAATACATATTTTAATGAGTCTGAATTTAAAAGAGGGGGAAAAATGATTTGCACCTGCATCATATAGAGTTTCTTGGCAACCATGAGCTAGGATTCTGGTTCCTTCTGATTCTCCAACGTGCAAGTTGGAAGGTTTCCTCGTGTTGTCCAGGAATATCTAATCTCAATGAAGCTGGGTCAGCTGGAGCTTCTGCTGAGAGAGATCGGACTGCAATTGAGCAGTGACCAAGAGAGGCAGCCCCAAACAAGATTGGGCGTCATTGTGATGTCCCCTGCCTTAAAAAAAAAAAGTGCCCCTGCTCGACTACTGCTCCCTGACCCCACTTGTCAGTTTAAGAAAATGAAACTACTATTATGTGTGGATGGAAGTTGTACTTGCACCGAAAGCATTTAGGGGGTGAAATGAAAATAAGGCGAATTGCACAATTTTCTCAAATCTCCACATTATCCAATCTGTCAGGAAGCTGTGCATATTTTCTTGGTTAGAGCAACTATGTAAAAGATTTTTTTTTTTTTGGAGGGGTTGGGGAGCTGGAGCTATTGTTGAGAAACGGCCAAGAAACTGGTTTCTTTCTCTTCACGTCCCCCGCCTCCTGGCCCCTCAGACCCTCAGAGGAGAGAGTCAACGTGAACACCGCAATGTGGGTTTGCAAAAGAGTTGCTCAGGAGGTATTAGACGAGAGCATAATGTATTGAATTTTTCTAAACAGGGCTTCATGTTCCCTATTAATCAAGACTTGCAGTCAGGAGAACTGCAAACCAAATAAAAAATTCCAGGATAATCCACAGCACTCGAGAAGAGGGTAGAGCTCAGAACCTGTCACATCTGACACACGGTCTTGAGATTGGCTTTGAAGTAACTGTCAGTGTCGTCTGTGCTGGGTATACTTTTGCTAGAAAGACTGCATTTCTTTTTGTTTTAAGGCGAGCATTGTGGGAAAAAACCTCATCGAACGTATACAGTTAAAGTCCAAAGGCAACTGGGAGACATTTTTCTAGATTCCTGGACCTCTTAGAAATAACAACAAAACATCCAGGTGGAGTAGGGTTAGAGGATGTCAGAAATGACATGGGACATGGCAAGTGCTGGTTATTTGTGATCTCTTGATAACTCTTCCACCTCCGTTCACATACTCTGTTACCATATGTTTGGGGATGTTGATAAAGGGCACTCGTTTCATGTTTTCAGAAAAACACTTTAATTCATGTTATTTTTTGTTCCTTTCATCAAGACAGCCATTTGTTTACTCATTGTTTTAATTCATTAGTTGACAATTAGTTGAACACCCTCCATGTGTTGGATATAGTTCAAAGCGGTTCACCTATACTGTTGACCATAATTTAATCTCCTTTCTCCCTGTCCAAAATCCTACGCACCCATAAGGTCCAAGTTAAGTAGTACCTTTTCCGTGCCGTCTTCCCTTCTTTGCATTCTGGTCCTTATTAATCTTCATTTTCTCTAACTATCAAGGGCGCACGTTCATTCATTTAAACATATTGAATGAACACTTAAAATGTGCATTCTTTCTTTCTTTTTTTTTTTTTTGGCCGTGCCACATGGCATGTGGGATCTTAGTTCCCCGACCAGAGATTGAACCCGCTCCCCCTTGCATTAGAAGCACAGAGTCTTAACCACTGGACTGCCAGGGAAGTCCTAAAATGTGCATTGTGCTAAGAGGAGGGATTACCGTGTTGATTAAGACAAACATGGTTCCCGGCCTTGTAGATCTTAAAGCAGGATGGTGGCAATAGCCAGTTAAACAAATACAATATGGCACAGTAAATCCTGTGTTGTAGGAGGACCGGAGGCTGTGGGAACAGTGGGAGAGGCCCCCATGGGTAAGTGATGTTTGAGCTAAGACTTGAAGGACGGGCAGTGGTCAGCAAGATGGGTGTGTGTGTGTACATATTCCAGGCAGAGAGAGCAGCGTGAGTAGAGAGGCATGCTGGGAAAGGAACAAAGCACAGGGAGTGATGTCTAATCCCCGAATGTTTTGGGAGCCGTGCAAACTTCCAGGCACAGATGGAGGGCCGGGGAAGAAGGAGAGTGGTGAGAAACGAGACCTCAAGGGTAAGCAGAGGCCCAATCCTGAATGGCCTTTAAAACCAAGGTGAGGAATATGGACTTCATCTGGAGGAGGAGCTGCTGAAATGCTTTAAACAGGAAGTAACACGGTTAGACTTATGATTTGGAACAGTGACTGTGCCCGAGATGTGGAGAATGGCTGAGGGGGCAAGCAGTGAAAGTGAAGGTTGTCTTCAATGGAAGTCACCTAATTTTGTGCTCAATCGTGTACCGTTTCTCTCTTTCATTGTTCTGTACTTACTAGCCTTTACTCTTCGGCCCAGTTACAAGCATCTTGATTCCAGGAACCGTATTTTTTCCCTCTGTGCACAGTTGATAGTAGATGCCCAGTAAATACTTGTGGTCGTTTGGTTTTATTTTTAGGCTGCTTCCTTTTTAGTTTGCCATTTCAACACCTTATGGCAGTGCAATAGCCCTGCAGTGGGCAATAAACAGAGGGGGAATTCTGGTTGGGTCTCATGAAAGCAATATTGAAACCTCAATTTACCATGACAGAAGTCTATCCTTTCTTAATTCCCAAGAGAGAAGCGTTATGATTTTTTTGTGCCTTGTGCATCTCCCAACATTACAAGTCGGAGTACTTTTGCCAAGAGGCTACAGTGAGTGGTAAATTCCAGTTGAAGGAAAGTGGGACTTGTCCAGTCCGGCCAGAAGAGAGTGTTGGTGTTGTTTGAAAGGCCACGGAGGTATAGGTGGGTGGTGAATCCTTCTGAACTTCCCTTGGAAAAGTGGCTCCCCTCCACCACCCACCAGGCGCATTCCTCAACGCCCACCAGGAAATCCGACACCGTTAGCACTGAGTATTTATGACCGACATTTGCCAGTGATTATATTAACAGTCAAATGATTATAACTCTAAATGTGATTGTGTGTGTGTGTGTGTGTGTGTGTGTGTGTGTACACGCATCAGGGGGAGGTTGTTTGGGGAAGAGAGAGTATTCTCAAAGCAAATATATTGTCTCTTTTAAATGGTGTCTCCTGATACCAGATTGGAAATGTTGGTCGTGTACTTATGGAAGGACACAGAGCCAGAGGATGGAGGTACTGGCGGGGGTGGGAATGTTTCACAGTTGAAGAAACTGAGGCCCAGAAAGGGGGTCTGCCTTGGCCACACAGTTAGAGACAGCATGGTTGGAACTAAAATAAGTCCTCTTGGTTCCCAGTTCAGTGGTCTTGCGATGGTGCCCTGGGGCTTTTTCCTCTGTGTGTTTATTACCTTCACACTGTGCTTGTCTGAAACTGAGCCCCCGGGTTTTTATACTTCTCGAGACATTCGATCTTTCCCCCACTTTCCTGCCATCTCTTGGGGCACCTGAAGCTCTTGTCTCCCCCGAGGTTTGCAGGTAATGCTCACACTCTGTAGTTGTCCCTCCTGTAATCACTTGACCCAGGAGCCCAGATTTCACCTGCAGGACGTTAGGCAGTTGTTTATGTCACTAATCCTCCAGGCTTCCCTGTCTCTTCCTCCACTCTGCATAGCTCCTTGGGTCACCTGGATTAACATCTTCTGTCTTCACAGGCTGTTGGCTGTGATTCCCCATCTTCATTCATTAATTTGCCACTTTCACATTTTTTCCCCATAGCTATGTACAGCTATATTTTCTTTAAATCAACTAATGTTTTAAACTTAAGTACATTTATTTAAAACCTTTATAGCACTATCGTATATTGGTAACCAGTATCATTGGCCAACATAGAAGGGAACTATTAACAAAAAGAACGTTATTAAATTCTCGCCAGATTCACTTGAGTGCTGAAAGCTCTGAAGTTGAGCCCTGCTGTTTTTTTATTTTATTTATTTTTTGTTAAAAAAAAAGTTGATTAACAAGTGGTGGAGAAGTTGTAAAAGCAGATTTCCCACTTGATTTAATCAGAATTATTAAAAGGCAACCAAGGAGATGCAAATTTTCCTATCATGTGCATCTGTGTTTTTAAACCACTCAGGTACGACCTAAAGTCTACGCAGGGGTAGTCCCACATCTGGGCTACCCTGACCCACAGAGTTAAGTTGGTATTTGGGGGAATCCTGATCTCTGTGGTTATGCTGAAGAGGCTTTGGCCAGTAATGCAACGTGACCTAACCTTCCTGTGTCCCTACCCGCTAGACGTGCTGGCCCACCACTCCACACTACAGTGGATTGTGTACCTGTGGTCCTGATGTAAAGCTCTCATTTGTACTGGTACCGAGTATTACGACCTAATTAGGTAAGTTTGATGTGAATAAAAATAATTCCATGATCAAGTGTTCCTGATCACTATAGTGTTTGTGTTTGATCACAGGAGGACACATTCAGAGCTTCAACTTATTTTCTGATCTAGAAAATGAGAAGTAGCCAGAAGTTCCTTTTGTGTTTTCTGCAGTACATATTCATCAAGTGTCTTCTGCGTGCAAAGCATTGAGATATAAAAGATGTACGCAACACCACTGCTTACTTCCAGAAATCTAAATGTTCCTGTTTGGTAGCGGGGATGCGTCTGGGCCAGAGGGCACTGAAGAGGGCTTGGGAAGTGGTTCTGGCTTGAAATGGCGAGAGACACATAGCTCCTGGTTCTAGCAGGCTCCTTTGTATTGCAGTCTTTGTGAAGGGCGCCCCCTGGGGTTGTGCAGGGCGCAGCCAGTGTAGTTGTATGCAGTGGTCCTAGATGGTGATTTGTGCGTGCGAAGTCTTTTAGTGGAGGCCTCCGAATGTGCTTTTGGCATTCGATTTTCCAGTCATCTACTCAGCACCTTTTAATTCTCAGAGCTATTGTAGGAAGTATGGGGAAGCAAATTTGGTGGAAGGCGCACCCTTGGTCCTCGAGATGCATGTGCCCTGGGAGTATGCACCAGACAAGGATGAAGCGTCTGTGCCCTGGAATCAGACTGTCTGGATTCAAATCTTCACTGTGTCACTGTTAGCCGTGTGACACTGGACAAGCTGCTTAACGTTTCTGGATCTCGGTCCTTACCCTTGAAATGAGCATAATGATAGCACTGATTTAGAGGATTGCTGTGACAATGAAATGGTAAAATGATGCCTGGCACAGAGTAAGTGCTCAATAAATGGTAACCATTATACTTGTTAAGAGAACGATTTCAAGGTAGAAAGAATCATTCCAAGGCGTTGGCTAATTCATTCAGTAATGATGTTGTGCAGATTGTAAACCCAACGCTAAAGGAATTCAAATCAAGGAAGAGATCACCAAAGACTGATATTAGGAAAAGAATTGTCATACGTCCTTGCATTTCCAGCATGCTCTGTTTCCCCCTCAGTTTGTGAGATTATATTCTGTTACTGTTTGGGGAAATGTGAGCAGGATTCGTCACCAGCAGAAGAAAAATTGGAAGACTCTCAACATCTCCATCTTGTTGAATTATTTATCGTTTCTTGCTGAGGAGCAGGCTCATTGCTTCTTGCCCTGCTGTAGGTGGATTGGATTTGATTCTGTCCCCATGCAGTCTGGTAAGCTTATTTTAATAAGAACAACTTAACTTTGTAACTATACAGTGAGGCTTTCATGTCCCTCTAGGACATTCTGCACTGCACGCTCTGAGCTAGCACGGCTCTTCTGATTATTTCGGGTGAGGAAACTGAGTTATCCTCCCTAGGAGGGCTTATGTGAATAATCTTAGAATTGACATTTAAATTCAATCAGCACTTTTTTTTTTTTTGCATTTGTCAAGTGCCAGATACTGTGCTAGATGCCTTTGTGTCCGTTATTACATTGAATGCTCAAAATAATCTTATGAGGTAGGCATTATTATTATAAAGCTATTTTAAAGAGAAGAAAGCCAAAGAGAAGGTAAGTACCTTGCCCAAGGTCACCGAGGTAGCGTGTATTAGGAAACAAGATTTCCAGCTCTGTTTTCATACTCCACACCCAATCCTAGCATGCTTTGCTGCTCGAGGCTGTACTGGTTGGCAGCTTTCTCCCTCCTTCCCTCCTTCCTTCCTTCCTTCCTCCCTCCCTCCCTCCCTCCCTCCCTTCCTCCCTTCCTTCCTTCTTTCCTTCCTTCCATCCTTCCTTCCTTTTCTGTAATTTTATTTTTGTAGAATACTGTTTCTTAGCTGTTAACAAGATAAAGTATCAGGGACATTGGATAAAATTAATCATGTTTGAGTTTTCAATGCAAGCTAGAAAATAAAAAGGAACTCTGAGTCCCTGGACTGTGCCGGGCATGTGGTAGCCACTATACACACGCCTTTCAGCCTTTCTTCTATAGGGCGGTTTTCTGTGCTAGGCGTTGTTATCCCCACATGGCAGGCAGGGAAGTGAGTCTTTGAGAGTCCACGTGACTTGCCCTCTAGCTGTATAGCTACAGTGAGTGGTGGAATCAGAAGTTGCAGACAGGTCTGCCTAACTCCAAATCCTGTCTTTTCTTGGTTGCATTCTTCGCCCCCCCTCCACCGCCCCTGCCCAATGAAGCGTTAGCTTTGGCCAGAATTTGGAATATAGGAGATAGGTGTTTAAGAGGAGGCATAGGGGAGTTTGCCCGATGGCAAAAATGAGGAACAGTTAAGGACTTGGGATCTGAGCAACACCTCCCTCGTTGGTACCAGGAGATGACCTGGACAATGGAGATCATGTAAAGATCAGTCAGAGCATCTCAGACCACAGCCCTAGACTGTGCCCTGCAGCTCCATCGGCGAGAGCCCCTGCATTCAGCCCGCCTCACGCTGGCCGGTTCACGACTGCGGTTTCCCTCTCCGCTGACCTCCTGTCTCCCCTTCTGAGGATAAGATGCTGTTTACTTTCCATCCTAAATGATTGTGGTTCTGCCAGCTGTTACAAAGTCAGCATGTTCCAGGCTCCCATGTTAATGGCATGGGGATTAAAACTAAAAGCAAGTGAGCGTTTGACAATAAATGAGTTGATTAGAAGTGAGTAGTGAGTGTGGAAGGGTGTGTGCGTCTCTCGCTAGTTTATTGACTCCGATATTTTGGGCAAGTCTTTAAACTGTGGTTTGCCTCTGTTGTGCCTGCTATAAAATGGGAGATAACGGTAGCACGTGTCTCTAAACACTCAAAGGTGCTGAGAGGTTAATGACTTAATGCCTCAAAAATTCTTCAGGCTCCATGGCCAGGACCAGAGATTGGAAAGGTTTTCTTCCTAAACCTTATCAGACTCCTCTCCTGGCTCTGAGGCTCAAATCTTAGAGGGGAATTGGGAGAAGAGTAGAAGAAAAATTGAAAAAGGAGAGGGAAAAAGAAAAAGAATCATGAAGAGAGGAGGAAATCAGCAGGCTGCCTTCAGGAGTGCTTGGCATTCCCTTGGATAAAGAGAAGTTTCCAAGAGAAGAAGCCAGGAGTCTGTTCACACTTATTTTGCAAACCTCTATGCTTGCATTACTGCTGTTTGGTGAGAAGTAGCTAAATTGTGTCAGTTTTCTAACTGAGAGCCCTTCCACGATCTGGGGTGGACAGTGGATTTATTTTAGGAAATCTATGAGTCCTCAGATTAGACCCTGGTGCTTTCCATGTGTCTCGTTCCCTCCCTCTTCTCTCATGTCATTTCTGGCCAGAGCGATGCTTTAGGGCCACACCTGAGGGTAGAACATCATTCGTCCATGGGGCAGATGTCTAAGGACGACAGGGAGAATTTGACCTTGTTCTACGGGACAGTTTTTCCCTTTAAGACAAAGTCAGATCTCCTTCCACGGACTCCTGAAGCCCAGGTCCAGCTCTGCCTGGCCACCGCGTTGTCCCCAGATCCCCACCCTGCCTGGCGGCCATAGGGTGAGGCAGAAGAGGGAGCTGAACGCATTATCTTTTCTAATCAGAGGGAAACATTTTCGGCTCTTAAGTTTAACAGTTTTTCACAGGGAATCAACAGCATTTTTATCACAGGACCCTGGGAAGTCCCTTTTATTTTGTTTTATTTTTTTCCCCATGTCAATCTCTTTCACACAAAGGACTCTAATCAATCTTTGCTTTCTAATGGAATACCAGACAGCACAGCAAGGACACTTAGAGACCTTCCCTCCCTGCCATTTTGCCAAGATGCCGAATATCTTAATGGATTAAGGACATTTCCGCAGCATAATTTTGTGTCTCAGTTGTTTGTATCGTATGAAACCTGGGTTCTCCTGTGTCAGATTTTTTCCTCATGACCGGGAGCATTTCTTACACGTCCCTCTGTGCTCCACGGGCCGTGCATGACTGGGGTGAATGAGTATGATGTGTGGGCACCGTGGGAACGTGGGAGTCCCTGGGGCCGACCCAGCATCACATTCCTGGGTCCCCACTGTACGCTTGAAATAGGGCTTCTCTCTGACTGCTGTGAAGCAGAAGGTTTTTCTCCCTGACAGAAGGATAAATAGATTTATGAAGCTGTTTTGTTTTTTTTTTTTTTTAGGTAACATAGAAATCTTCTTAAACCACCCCCCTGTGCAAAGTCAAAGATGGCTGCTCACAGGATCCACCGCAGAAGTCTCCCGCGCACCCAAAGCCTTGTGGGTAAGTGCCGGCCAAGAGCGTCTGTGCGCTGAGGTCGCCAGAGGATGAAGCAATGGACCTCTGGAGTTTGCTTTGCGACTAACAAAGAACTAGGGGGAACTCTTCTGAAATGTTTGCTTCAGGGGACCGCTGTTGGCTTCTCTTAGAAAATCTGTTCAACCTGAGAGCAGAGAAGTACCTCCTTTTGATTATTAAAAAAAAAAAAAAGGAAGACTTTCCTAATGTCACATGTAGGCAAGGTCATGTCCTTCTGCTTCCTCACCTGCAGGAGGTGACAGCTCCCCTGGCAGGAAGGGCAGGGCCCATCCTCTCAGGCAAAACTGACTTTCTCCAACAGCTGAGCGGGTAGCGGGGGACCGTGGGTGAGGCAGAGAACGCCTCGGACAGTAGCCATCATGCACCTCGTAGGGCTTTGAGGCCAAATAGCTTGATGCATTTCTTTCCTAGAAATGATTTCATTAGAAGAGAACATTTTAGGGTAAGACAGGAAATAAGCGTTTTAATGGAAACTGAAGATAAGTTAAGATTAGAGTAAATCACCAAGAATGGTTAAGGAAGTGTGAAAAGGAGCTAAATTATACCTGGGGGGTTATCACTTTATGCATTTAAGTCCTTTTAAAGCATCTTATTCCTCAACGTGGCTACACTGGAGAGCTCTAGTAACAGCTGGAAAGTGGGACTCTTGAGTGGACCTGTATGTTCATATTTTCATGTCGGGTGTAACGTGCTTAAAGTAAGTCTGCTATTCAGATTACGGGGTAACAAAAGGAATCCCCACTCACTTGGTGGCATATACCCTAACTGCAGGCAATACATCAAGGAGGAAATACATAGCTTCTTTAATTCCAAATCCAAAGTGATGATTCGGAAGCAATGTCATAGACCCAGAACTTAACCTTATTGCCGTGCTGAATACCAGCAACACGACATCTACAATTAGAGTAATAAGGAGGGAATAAAGGACTTGGGCATTTTCTCAAGGCTGCAGCTGGGACCCTGCCTCTAACCTGTGGAGACGAGAGTGTCGGGGCCTGCTCCGTAGAACTGTCCCAGCCTGGGTAGGTTTAGGACGTGGGGTGGGCAGAGGTGGCCACGCCTCGCTGGAAATGCTTCTTAAGTCGGTGTGTGGTATGAGTGTCCCCACCAAGGAAGGAAGGGTGAAATCATTAGATATGCGGCTTTTTCCCAAATGCTTCCAGGGAGCTTTGCTGTTTTCACCTGGGGACACAGGTTAATGCAGTTTCCAACCAGCTGCTAAGTGCAACCCAAACCCCGGCTTTTTTTAAGTACTCAGTACTCACATAGGCAATAGATATTGGCACCTCGGGAAATACCTCGAGGTAATAGACCTCATTTAGGAAAAAATTGAGAGAACGTCTAACTATCTCTGAAGTGTTGATGTGGAAATCCCAGCGTAATGCTCTATTACCTTTTTTTTTTTTTTCCTCTTGATTCTTATTTGGAGAGACTCCAATGACAGGCAGCAGGAGTGCAGTCCTACTTGATACTCATTAGAGACGTTAGGAGCTCAAAAGACAAATAGTCCCTACTTAGGGACCACGTCTTTTGGGTGGCCCACTGGATTGAGGTCAGCTGTCATGAAGGGGGCCAGGGAGGTAGAGTGGGCTGCTTTGCTTCTTGAAAGTAAAGTGAATCACTCTGTTGCATTGAATGACATGTGTTCTTGTTTCTGGGTCTGTGTGTATGTGTATTTATACATATCTCTTTAACATAGGAAAATAGCGACTGCAACTTGAGCTAGGAAGTCCCCACATCTTGGGTTCTGTTGCCAGCTCTTTTTGACTTTATAGAAGGACCTCGGGCTGGACATTGACACATGCTGTTCACCGGCTGTTTCAGCCTGTTATGAGGAAAGCTAATAAACTATAATCACAGCGTCCTAAAAATGTCAAGCTGTTGTCCCTCGGGCCTCCCGTAACTATTCTCATCTGCAAAATGGAGCTGGTAACTCTGCGCCCTGCCTTCCTTACACAGATGTTGGGAAGCTAGGCAAAGAACATCTGTAAAGCAGTTTTAGATTTTGGAACATGGGAACCATAAATGATCATAACAGCTATTTATCATGAGAGAGGAGATGACGATCTATTCTATACTTCAAGCCCCACTTCTCTCGTCTACTTGAAAATAGTTTTGAGACCACGAGTTAAGGAGGAATAGTGTATGCAGTGCAGAATGAGGGAGGGGATTATGACCTAAAAGGATGCCATCCTGGGTGAAAAGTAACTCTGAAAGAACGTGGACGTGTGTACCAATGTAAGTATCGGTGTGGCTTATAAAGAGGGAGTGCTGTTAAGTCTGACACAGTATATGCGAGGGATGGCCGGTGCCAGAAATCCAGGGACTGTCTTGCCTGTGACCTGAGGCAGTCTGAGTGGGTTCTGCTTTGATACCTTTACTAGGTCAGGGATGACTTTGCAGGGAAGGTTTTAAAAAAATGAAAATTATGTCCTGGGTAAACACCAGAGAATTCTATGAAGGTTAAATCCTAGAGGATCATGGAAAATGTCAGTGTGGACCAACTAGCTAATATTTTGATTAGACACTTTTTCTTTTGGTGCTCATCCAAGGAGATGCCCAACAGTCACTTTCAAGCAAGTGGGCAAGTTTTGGGAGAGCCCATGCTGAAAATGGTTAAGTAAGTCAGTTGTTTCATCTCTCTGGGGTTCACGATCTCATTTATTTGGTCTTCAAATACATGCAAAGTAAACATATTTTTATTTAATGTACTCAACTCAGTGCCTTGTGGTACCCAAAGCACTGAAATGAAAATGGTGTCTGTCCTCAAGGAGCTTGCAATTTAGTAGGGGACTTAAGACTCTCCCATCATCTGTTAATTTCTCCAATTATATTAAAATTGTCTCTTGCCCTTTCCCTCCATTCCCCACTGACATTCTCCAGTATCATCCTCTGAAGGGTCCCACTGTCCCCTGAAAGCATCGAAAACTAATCCAACGAAGGAGGCCCTCCTGACACCTACTGTAGGTAGCCAAGACCCCCAGGTCTGTTCGTGGTCTGCCACTGTTCCTGCCCCAGCCATGGCTTCTCGCTGCCACATGGTGCCACTGTTGAATGCTGGCAGAGGCGAGAGTGGCTTTTTTCAGGAGGGTCATTCCCAGATGATTCCACTTCTTAAGCGTTATACCTTGTGGCCTCTTCTCCTCATTGGGTTTCTAGCTGACAGGCCTCACTGCCCAGTTCTTTGGGGTTTTTACACGGTCCTCTTCCCCACCTCAGAGGACCTTTGCCAGGAAAGTTCAGGACTCAGATACTGCTGGGCTCATAGACCCTTCCTTTTTCCAGTCCTGGGGACTCACTCCACGTGCTTTTCTTTTCAACCCCCAAAACACTAGAGGTTCTTAATCTCTCCATCCATTCCCCATTGCCCTCTAAGATGACTTGCCTCTAAGATGTTCCTAGACCTCAGAACCACAAAACCACTGCTCCCCTTCCCTTGAGGGAAATGCCTTCTCTATCCCAGGATGAGTAACTCCCCAAAGAATGAGCAGGAATAATCTCTAGGTCCCCTCTTGCTAAAGTAGTGAAAAGCAAAACATAGGTTATATCTTCAGCAGGACGCTCTGCTACACATATTAAAAAATAATTAAAACTAGGCAGAATGCAATAACTCATAAGAGAATTACAGAGAAAGCGCGATGGGAACACAAATTAGGGCATATAATCTGGAGTAATCTGGGAAGACCAGATGGGGGAGGCGATATTTGTGCTGGCCCTTGACTTGCAACAGGATTTTGACAGGTGGATGTGGCAGAGAATGGTGTTACAAGCAGAGAGGGTAGAGTAAGCCGATGCACAGGGGTAGAGAAAACGTCGGCCATATTTGCTGACCAGTGGTGGGTTGGTGCTGGTGGTGGGGTTTGTATGGGGGCCACGACGGAGAGACACGGGAGATTGACGTTTGGGGCTTAGAATGTCCTGCTAAGGAATACAAACCATAAAAAGACGTGGCCAGAGCCCTGTTTTCCTTTCACATTGCCATATCTCTTCTTGATCAGCTCAAGCCACATGCTAATCAAGTCATAAACAAAGAAACCAGACCAGCCAAAAACAAAAGTTGAAATTGGGTTGTCTTGATGTAGCCCAATCCTACATTTTGATTAAAAACAACCACAAAGTTCCCAAAGAAAAAAGTTAAACTTGTAGATTTCGGTAAGGTGAAATAGAATGTTTGAGGCATTTCAGTAAGCCACTGAATTAATAAGTCTACTTTTCTCCATCTTCAAACAATTTTTGAATTGTGTAAACAGTCAATACTTCACTGTTATGTCCTTGAACTGAGTCCTTTCAGTTTCAGAAAGAGACATTTAGAAGAAACTGACACAAAAATTTCTTCCTTAAATCACCTTGTTGAAGTTTCTCCAGGGACCAAAGTCGATGATTTGTCGATTCCTTTACTCTTAAAATAAAAGGCATTTTCATAAAAGAGAAGGTGATGGACACACCAACACCTATTCAGGAGGGAAAATAGTCACAGG
The DNA here is from genome assembly GCF_964374135.1 of Grampus griseus. Classification (NCBI taxonomy): domain Eukaryota; kingdom Metazoa; phylum Chordata; class Mammalia; order Artiodactyla; family Delphinidae; genus Grampus; species Grampus griseus. The sequence goes on from NC_139000.1 coordinate 102,195,464, forward strand.
TAAAATGTCATTTATTCTCTTCTTCACGGTGCGACACAGTCTTATATTCAAAAGCATCCTGAGAGGAAGATGACGTCCACAAGGGAAAAAATAATGTTACTGTCTTCTATTTGTACAGCTCTGTAAGCTTTTTTCAGGTGACTCAGAATCTCATTTGCCCCCCGTCACAGTCCCATGAAAGGAGGTAGGGTATAGATTCTCAGTTCTGTTTTACAGCTGACAAAACCAAGGCCTTGAGTGGTAACAGAACTGGACCAGTGTGAGTGGGAGGGGAGGCAGATGTGGAGATGGGGGTCTCTGCAAGCTCATCGGGCCACCCTCTTCCCTCTACGCCCCAGTGGTCCTGCCAGACTGTTGCCCTACTGGACCGCAAAATTCCTGGAGGGTGGGGACTGTATCTTAACCATCTTTTGATCCTTCTAGAGTGCCCTCTGCCTAATAGGTGTCCAATAAATGTTAATTAAATAAGTGCTGTAAAGCCTGAAGTCTAAATGGCTCTAAATTAGATTTTCAAAGCTTTCTGTGCCCTCACAGATTTTTATTAAAAAAAAAAAAGAAAACCCTTCGATTTCTTCATCTGGCAATGAAGAAAGAGACTATTAGTTCATTTTGTTCCCTGGGATATTCAGAAACAAATACTGAGAGCTGCAAAGAGGCTGAGGGTTACTCTTAAGATAAACAGCAATAATGAATGAATCTAGAATACAATTCAGTCTCTTGTTTACATACGCCTGTTCCTTCTGGCTCATGGGTTTTCAAATGACCTTTCCTAGCAAAATCTGGAAATGAATAGTCTTTTCTTCTTTTCAACCAGTTCCTGTATTTCCTGAAGTCAGTTACCATGTGTCCTTTGACAAATGAGTTGCAGGAGTGTTGACCTTACCTTGAAGAACACTTTCTCCTGTATTTTCACTCTCGCCCACATGCCACTTTTTTGTCTTTGCCAAGTTGGATGTGGATAAGACCCATCCCCTCAATAATTGTGAAGCGGACAGTTTTTTTTTGTGGGGTATATGTATATTTTTTCTTTAAGTGTTTGTGGGGAAGGGGAAGGGGAAGGGGGGATTTGGTGAGGAAGGAGCTTGTCCCAGTGGATGAGATAAGCTGTGTCTGAGCTGCAAGACACCAGGAGGCTGGTTCTGGGGGAGCAACAGTTGAGGGACATTGCGAGGCTGTCACTGTTTGAGACTAATTAGCTGTACCCTTTTATAGCTGCCCTGGACATCCATCTACTGCTATAGCCTAAAACCAAGCATCAATAGGGACTCTACAGTTTTCATATTCCTTCATTTATTCTTTAAAAATAGAATCTATCATGCATATTATCGATAATTTGAGAAAAGCATAAAGAAGAAAACATTTATGCCAACCTCACCACCCCAAACAACCATCTGTAAACACTTTTTGTTCTCATTTTTCCCCCAGGCATAAATATTGAAGGGTTTCATCCAAGGTTGTTATCATACTGTGTAAATAATTTAGTTAATTGCTAATAGATGCCTGCATCTGGAGATAGAGTCCTAAACAAAATAAAGTCTTTGCTGTCTCTGCCTCTCTTGGAATAGATTCCTAGGAAGGAAGCGAGGAGGTCAAAGGGTATGTTTTAAAGGAGATGTAAATTTAAGCTGGGGTGTGGAGGGGTGGATTTTTCTTTGTACCCACCTACCCTCCATATTAGTTTATCAATTCATTCATTCCTTTGTGGTGTGGGCAACCAACATGCAACGAAGTCCTATGGAAAGCCTGGGCGTGTAGCCTGGAGCAGCTCTGGGGAGCAGGGTCTCCTCGGGCCAGAGGAGCCCCAGGCTTGCAGAGCTGGATTGCAGTCAATTCACCTGGAATCTCCCCTCACCCTGGTGAGAGCCACCCTGGTGAGAGCCACCCAGGAGCCCAGATGGGATGAGAGGCACATGGGCAGCCCTGGGGTTCATGGTCTCATTTACTGATTTGGAGATTGTACATATCTGACCTTGGGAACTCTTCCCCATAAAGAAGCCCAGCATGATTCCTTTCGTTACTTTGGCTTGGGCAGACGTGGGTCAGCAAGAGAATCGGATTCCTCCAACTGCCTATACCATAGTCGACTGAGGGCTTCCTCTTTTTGTCCCTGTTCTTGAGAGCTTATTTTCTGGAGGGGAAGCCATACGTGAAGCAATCACAAACAAATAAATTGATTTCTCTAAGCTGTTATTACAGTTTAGGTGTTAGGGAGGAAAAGTACAGGGAAGTCCTGAAAACATATCATAAGGAAAATCATTCCGTAGGGGGTGGAGTGGGCTGGGAAAGTTACTTCAAGGAAGTTATCACTGAATTGTATTCCAAAGAATGTGGAGGAACTTGTAGGTGAAGGTGGTGTGGGAAGGAGGGTGTGGAGATGTCCCTGGCAGATTCAGCAGCAGGTGTGAGCGCCAGACCACAAAGAAGCAGGTCTTTACCTCTGCAGGTCACCCAGGTACGGCTGGCTTCGTCAGTGGACGGAGTGTCGGTCAGGAAAGTGGGGGGACCAGCTCGTCCCGGTTTCAGTGTTGACAGCCCCGTGTGCTGGGAATCTTCTCAGTCCCCTGTAAACTGGGATGGCTGGTCACCCTGAAGGTACCCTCTGCCTCAAACTAACAAAGCTTCTGAGTGTCGAAGGCTGTTTGTTCAGCACTGTCCTGGTCTGCATTCCTTTTTTAGGATGGAAATACTTCTGGAAAACGGCAATGCAGTTAGCCACTCACCTTTTAGTATAAATTGGCGTATTTCAATTCTAAATTCTTTCCCAGTTAGTCTCTGGCCAGGGAAGTGACAGTGATACCTGGAAGGGAATGGGAACGTGGAAGAAGTTTTTAACACCCAGAGAAAAAAAATAAGGGCTTGATGAAGACATGCTTGACCTGCATCATTAGTTTACCTGTGACTAGGTTACCTTAGGCCTGTATTCTCTGTGTCTTGACTTTTATCTAAGAAATGGGAATAGCAGTAATTCTTGTTCAGGTAAGAAATCACAAAGATGGTGGGCCCGTGGTACTTTTGGTTGATGGCATGTGGCAGCAAGGACCTTCATTTTCTGTTCTCAATTCCAGGGAACTCTCTCTCAAAGTTGTCTTGGTATCCGCTTGTGAGAAGCGAGTCACAGGTGGAACAGTGACAATAAAGGTCTTCCTGCGTTTTCAAGAACCTGAGGACCAATCACATGTTAAGGGCCTGCATTTGTGCAGCGCTCACAAGGCACTTTCACACATACTGTCTTCTTAGAGCTCTACAGAATTTCGAGGAAAAATAACAATAACCACCATGTGTTTGGCACTTCCTCTGTGACAAGTTCTATCCTAAGTGCTTTAATTGAACCTTGTCATTTAATCCTCACAATAACCCAGCGAGGCAGGTGTTACCATCGTGCATTTTACACATGGCAAAGATAAGGCTGGAAAGCTTGTGCACCTTGTCCAAGGTCAGACACCTAGTCCATGTTGCAGCCAGGAGTTGAATCCAGTCACAGTGGTGCTGGAAGCAGCTCCAGTGCGGGGACGGTGTTGTTACCACTCCCATCTTACAGCAAAGGGATCTGAGGCTCAAGGTACTTGGGTCCTGTGGAAACCCTGGTGTTACAGAGAGGCCAGACCTCTGGAAACTCAGAGGCCCTTATATTAAAAGGGAACTCTGATTCCCCCCCACCGCCACCCCTGCGCCCCAGGCTTTTGTGCAGGATGACGTGTGCATTTTGTTTTATATCAAGCAGCCAGCTGCCTTGTGTAGGGGAAATCAATCCAAAGTTCATTAGAAGAGGAAATGAGAAGGGGACAGAACAGCTCTTGCATTTGTAGTCAGGACATCATCCACCCCAGAGAGGGTGGGCAAAGTGAGGCTGGTCCACAGCTGCATAGCAGAGGGGAGGTGCCCTGGGATGGGGGACGATGAACTTGAGGAAAAGTGCCGAGGCAGGCTATTTAATCAATGGTTTCACTCCATATCTTGGGTTTAGTTTGGACGGACATAGCTCCCTTTCCTCCCCTTGGTGGATCAGTTGATGAGGGAACGATCTTGGTAGAATATTGAGTTAGAAAGGAGCTGGATTCTGGAACACGGGAGTCCATGAGCACACCTGAGTGATTCCTTTCCTGAGCTTGGCAGGACTGTAACTTGCAAATCTGGTAGGTCAGTTGCAGGGGACCCCCCACCCAGTGAAGTCTCCCTGTTAATTCACAGCCCAGACACAGCCTTCCTGTTACAGTAAAGCTCTCAGTTACCCTTCCAAGCCTCCTAGCCTGAGCATTTGGTGGCTGGTTAGATTTGACAGTGTTTAATATTAGCCGACCTACATTTTATTAAGGAGATAAACTTGAGAAAGAGAAGGAGAAGCTCTTTTGGGATAAATTCTATAATATGCCAGGTATAATTTGGAGGCTAGCTACTGTCATGAATCATCCAGACCATTTCCATGGAAGATTGACAGTTGGGTGTGTAGCCCTTTAGAGAATCCTGATGGATAAATATTTGGTTCGCTTTCTATGGCTATCTCCTGGTTTCCGACTTCTGTTAGTAACGAATATGTGAGTGAATGAATGCCTAACCTCTGCTCAGTTTAGTCGTGTAGACTGGATACTACAGCACTATGTTTTTCAGGTGAATTCAACCCCCCTCCCCGCCATGGAGTTAACTTGTCCAAAGTAAACTCTCAGAAGCATAATAAAAGGCTGTGTTCCAGGTTTACAGACTCTAGGTCCTAAGGACTTCAGAGAGCGTTTGATTACTGCTGGGAGACGCCTACTAAGAGTCCCCCAAGTGTCCTCTAGGAAGAGATGCCTCATCATTTAGGGAGATGCCCCATTAGACCCTTTGCCCTTTGCTCCTTTCATTAGTTTTTCTTTCTCTCTTTTCTGAAAAGAAGCTAAGTGAAGTTTTTCACATTCCTCCCCAGTGTTGGGTACCTGCATGCGAGTGGAGCAAGGGTAAAGGGGGTAGGTTAAGTGGAAACAAATGTGAAGGTGACTGTTTGCCGGTTCCATGCAATGAAATTCCCAGGAGGCAGGCAGGCAGCCCGTCCAGGGACAGTGGAATCCGCTGAGAACGACATATCAGCGTCAGCTCGGACGTCTGGATAAAGAATTGTCAGGACTTGCTCTTCTATTTTTTACCCCTCTGCCAGAATTGTGTTCGTACTTTTATTCTCCAGTAAGCCCTTCATTTCTAAACACCTATTGTGTACATCACGGGGTGTTCTGGGCCCTGTGGGGGGCACCTTGGCTCTACCCCACAGAAGCTTTAATAGAGTTCAGGGTTTTATTTTCGCTTTTAAAAATAGTGTTGTGTGGTCTTGAGACGGAGTGAATAGTTCAGCTAATAAATTCCTGAGACCCTTCAGCACAGAGGTGAGGGCCCCATCTCTCACACGTGTCTCCGACTCTTGACCTGTGTAGCCCTTTGCCACACTGTGGCAGAGCCTCTTCATATTAATACCAATTTATCATTATTCCATTTACATGTTCTTTTTCTTGTCCAAGAGAAAGAGACAGAAAGCATCTGCATATCGAGTAATATTAGCTCCAGTTGGTGTCTCAAGTGCGAATCCGTCTGACAGCCCCATTTATTATATCTGGGTAGGTTTTATTATGGAGACTCTCACATTTGAACTTTCCCTCTGTAAGATATGAAAGAGTCTCTCACGTATTCCTATCTTGCTTTAAAAACAACATTTTGAAATAGAGGGGAGATAGCAGCTATAGATAACATTTCAGTTATAATAAGAGAGGCCAAATGTTAGCCAGATTTAAAACAATAACAACAATAAAGACACTTAGAAGTGTTATTCGTTATTAAGCCATATGGTCCATGTTACAGCGCTGTTCTTTGTTCCCTGCCTGTGTTGTCAGCATTCATGTGATTGTTGTGATTTGTCGTGTCCAGTGCATCACACTTTTCTATACATTAGGCTGATAACTCTGGTCCTTTGAAGAGCAGTGGTCATGATCTGTTTTCCCTCTGGGTGGGGCTGGCCATCGATGTTAAAATGTGTCATTGTTAAAACAAACCGAATTAATACTGCCACTGAAACCACACCCCCCCCCCCACACACACACTCCTCTCTGTCGATTTACAAGTCAGCCATGTGAGGCTAAGTAATACATTGGGGTAATAACTACATCGGGGTAGTTATGGGAAACATTCAAAGAATTGACCTATCAGCTTTGTTCACTGTAAGTGAATGAAGACTTACATGTAGCACATGTTAGTGTGCGTGTTGCATGTGTCTCAAAACAGCAGTGATGCTTAGTAACTATTGTTTCTCCATCTCTAGTTCTTTGATGAATAAAAGAATGACTCTGTTCCCTCCTAACTTTACTGGATCAGGTGGCTCAGCAGGTGCTGTCTGTCATCCCGAATCCCGGGACACAAGCCCTCAGCTGAGGCCTGACAGCCAAGCAAGGGTCACACTGGGTATTTTCTCCTTGCCTTCCCTCCTTACTTGCCCTATTTTTTAAATGAGTCCCAGTACTCAACACCAGGAAACAGGAACTAAAACAGGGCTCCCGTTCAGCAGACTGGTGGTCAGCATGCAATTGTTTATGTAAATCTGCACAAATCCAATATGTTTATTTTTTTATGTCAATGTGTCTTAACATTTCCTGTGCGAGAATTTTTTTTAAAGCGAACCATTTGCATGCTATAAACTTGATTCTTAAGACATTCTAAAACTGCAGGCCTCATATTTCTATGTCAGTTAAAATAAAAATGTGTAGAGAACATTTACGAGCATTCCAATACTCATGGGCCTCTGTTAGTTGCAAATTAAGATGGTATTCTTTTCCTGCTCCTTTATGGGCCTCTGTCAGATTTCTCTGGGTCTTCAGTCACCTTCACCTAGCTCCCTCTGACTTAGTCGATCACCATCTCCTTTATTCTTTTGTTTATGGTCTTTGTGTGCCTGGAACACCTACTTTTCCCCAATCCACTACCGTCCTTGACTTTTACTATCTGAAGACCTTTCACACTGTTAATTTCAATTCTTTTTTTTTTTTTTTTTTGCCCCTTCAGTTAAAACATACCTACAACACACACACGCACACGCACACACACACAAAACACAGAGTTCAGGATACCCCTTAGCCTAGAGGAGAGATTCAACATATGTTGAATCAAAGATAATTATAAAGTAAAATGTGATAAACATTGTGGGAAAGATCAAAGCCCAGTGCATGTAAAGGTGGAGAGATTTAATGGGGAAAGCCTTCTTTTAGAAAATGTATTTTATTCTTCCTATAAAAATAACACACGTTTAGAGTGATGTCAGCAAGAGGGCTGATAAGGAAGCATCAGAGCATTGTTCTCCTACAGAGACACATAGTTAACAATGATATACAGACCAGAATATGCTTGCAAGAACTCTAAAGACCAGTTGAGAAGTTTCAACATCTAGACCACCATAAAACCAAGAAGGGATCCCAGTGAAAGAGTTAGGAAATTTCACTACAAACTTGTTCATGTCCCTCCCTCTATCTGGCCTGGTGTGGTGTCTCACATAACAGGGATCATTCCTTGGGACAAAAACAAAAGAGGGGAATGTGAAGCCAAATTTTGACTAGTCTGGGGGCTGTCTGAGGGACTGGTATCTGTCTCTCCTGAGTCAGAGTGCTGATGGCACCAGTATCCTTGTTTGGAAGCTGTGGAAAACAAATAGAATCACAGCAACACATTAGTGC